>NW_027555847.1:113294067-113674521 GCF_003287225.1 Phascolarctos cinereus
CATCTTTATCCCTCTGTCTGTCTCTGTCTCATTTCTTATCTTCTTTCCTGGATCCATTACTATCCTTCATATTTAAATATTAGAAACCTACTGTCTATGCAGAGATGAAACTGTCTTTAATTAATCCAGTTGCAAATGCACAGTATCTCCCACAGGAGGTATAAGATCGCTTATTCTTACAAAGCTCCCTGATAGACAGCACATGTACAGAAGCTGGAGTAACTAGAGAACAGAGCTTCTCTTATAGGGCAGGCCTGTAATGTTACCTCAATACAGTTTTGTTTTTATAATCATTGGAGGCATTACAGTCGATCATGTTTATGAGTACTTAGGGACTTTTAAGCAGGCAGATTATTCAGCTGACATGTACACAGACTAATGAAATTTTACTAAATATAGGGCAATTGTTATTCAGAACAATTTTATAACTTTTTCAGTATGCATATCCATACTATATATTTTATGTAGTCTATTAATTATATACTATTAATTGTGGTGGAATGAAGTTGTTTACATAGAGTAACCTTGTGAAAGAGAGGTTTTCCCATTGTGTTTACTGTGATAGACATAGAGATGTTTCTATCACAGCATACATTATTTCTACCTTTTAGTTACAGACTTTCCTATGTTTTTGTTAACTTTCTTTTTTTTTGGTTTAGTTTGTTTCTTGGAATTACCTAAAAGTTTTATTATATTTCTGTGCTCTCATATACTTTTTCATTAGGATCTCACTCATCAAATACAATACATGTAGGTGGGACATATAATATCTGCATCTATCTATAGTCTACAAAATAGTAAAATATGCATGTTACTGTATTATAGATTCTGAAAAGAATTCATGAGAACTTTTCATTGTTAGTAGAATTGCAAATTCCTTCTGTCTTTGTACCTTCGGGCCTAGAATAGCATCTTACCTATTGTAAATACTGAAGAAGTATAATGGAAACATTCACTGCATAGACATGCACACCCATATTTTTGCATACGTACATTGCATGTATATGTGTAGCCATTCATGTGTGCATGTATAAATGTGTGTTCATTGTATGCATATATGTACATGCAATTCACAGATGGAAAACACATCTGTATAGTGAATGCTTCCGTGAAATTTGTTGTGTCTACAATGAATAAGAAGCTTTGCTTGGCCTGGATGAACAAAGATAAAATGATATCTATCTACCTATCTATCTAATATATCATATATATATATATATATATATATATATATATATATATATACACATACATATGTGTGGGTACATATATATATTCATGCAATACACATAGGGAAAAACAGACATAAATGACTCTGTAGTAAATATTGCAATTAAATTTATTAAATGTCTGCAGTGGGCAAAGTGCTATGCTAGGCCTAGAGATACAAAGATAAAATTATTTTACATTTTTACTAGCAATGAAAAACTCTCAATATCTTTTCAAGGTCCTATAAAATAGTAATATACATAAATCAATTCAGAAAATTGTGGCCAGTTCTCCTGTAGAGGTGAGGTGGCCCATACTGAATGGAACTAAAGGATGAGTTATAAGATAGAGAAATTATTCCAATTGCCCTGGTGTTTATCACTCTGCACATATCCTGTATGGTCCAGGCCTGTGTTAGGATAAAGCAGGAGAAGTGAGAGGAAAAGGGGCTGTGACTTTGCCCTAGCAATGGCAGGTTTCTGAAACACCTTCTGGAATCCACATCTTTTCATGCTGAGAATAGACACCTACAAAGAGCTGTTCTTGGCAGCCAAAAGAAGAGAAACTGCAGTAGCCTAGAGTTATGGCATAGCATAGTAGATTGAGAACTGGCTTTAGAATCAGATAATTTTGGGTTTAAAACAATCCATTGCTATTTTCCTAGCTGGATAAGTCATTTGATCTCTCTTTTACTCAATTTCCTCCTTGGTAAAATGGTGATATTGAACCAGATAGTTTCTAAGTCTAGTAGAGAATACCTGAAACCTTTCTCACAGTCTAAGACTTTTTTTTAAACTGCTTTTATAAGTTCAAAACGTAGAATGAGCTCAGCAAATCATGAAAATAAAACTGCAAGATTATAAGCAAAAAATGTCTTCAGGGGAAAAACAAGTTAATTTGTTAAAATAATTGGATTTTTTAGTGAATAACATTGATTAAACTGGTTATTTCAGTCAGTCAATCAAAAAACAGGTTTTTGCTGCATTAAGCACTTATTTCATGCCAAGCATTAGGCTGAGTTCTGGAGACAAAAATATAAACTAAAAGAAAGGCAGCTCCTTCTCACAAAGAACTTATATTACAGTGGGAGAAAATAACATAGAAAATAGAGTTGAAAAGCAAGGGCTACATTGGCAAAGTCTAGGGAGTCGAAACAGAGCCAAGAAAAAATGAAGGTGGTTATCCTGGGAGCTGTCAAAGGAACTCATCAATAGGAAAAGAGGGGTGCAGAGGGAAAAGGATGCTCAGAATGTCAGACACTGTGCTAAGAAAAGGTGAAATCACCCTTCCTGCTCTGAAGGGGCTCATATTCCAATGGGAGAAACAACACATAAATAACTATGTATATGCATTTTCATATATATATATATCTCTGCATGTGCATATATATGCATAATATATACACATATACTTATACAATGTTTGTAACACATACACACAAAACAGTGCATTCATGCAAACATATGTGTAACACGTATGTATGCACACACTTTCACACACGTGCATAAAACACACTTGTGCAATGCAAGTGCATATATGTAATGTTTGCATATATGTACGCATATACTTTTACATATATGTGCAATATGTACGTGTACATATAATTACACAATACACATATGCTTGTCGATATATAAATACACATACACACATATGCTTGCATATATGTAAATATACACACATGAGTGTGCATGTATATTACAGAAGAAGGTAAAGTCTTGGGGATGAGGAACAGGTGACAGGGGGAGGACATGAGAAAGACCTGCCATAGAAGATTGCATTTGAGTTGAGTCATGAAAAAATCTAGGGATACTAGAAGAGGAGTTGAGAAGGGAAAGCATTCCAGATACTGGAGACAGCCATGGGCACAGAATCTTAAGATGGAATGTTGGGTTCCAGGAAATGGATTGTAGAATATATGGAAGGGAGAAGCCTGTAAGAAGACTGGAAAATCAGGAAGGGGCCAAGTTGTGAAGAGTTTTCCATGTGAAATGGAGGATTTTATATTTGATTCTGGTGGTAATGGCAAGTCACTACAGTTTATTGAGTGTATGGTGGGTATGTGACATGGTCAGACGTTTTTTAGGCAACTCATTTTGGCTGAGTAAAGATGAATTGGAATGTGGTATGGAGTGACTTGAGGCAGAAAGACTAATTAAAAGACTATTTCTACCCATTAAAATTCTCCTAGTCATGCAGGGTCAAAACTGTAGTAACATAGAATTAGTCTAATCTCTCATCCATATTAGGTAGGTTGGTTGAGAATTGATTGTTTTATTGAGCTAAAACATCCTGTATGTAGCATGTAAATATGCTTCAATGATTTGAAACCCAGAGGAAGAAAAGAAAACAATGGGAAGGGGAAAAATCATATGTATACCAGGAAGGAGTTTAACATCATTTTTTTCCCCTCTTTTAAAATCTCTGAATATAGTATTAGGAGATGAATAGTTTGAAAAGTATAAACTGAAAATTTACCCTACATGATAGATTTCTGTTTTGTTTGACAGCATTTATATATGCCCATGCCATGTTTTGTACAACATTTATAGGATATTTTTACTGCTTTGTGAAGGTTTCAACAATGGAAATTCAATTGCCTTCTGATTTTGTGATTTGTTATCAGCTGTATCCTCAGATTTAATCATCCCTAAATTAGTATGTTTTATCATAAAATTTTCTTTTCTTTTTGTTTAATTGGAAGGCAATCTAGATTAAGTGACTTGCCCAGTCTGAGATCAGATTTGAACACAAGTCCTCCTGAACTACAAGACTGGTGCTCTATCCACTGGTTCTTTTCATTTCCTAAAATTCTGATATAGTAGAAAATGCCGTGGCTCTGGCTTCAGCAGATCTGGAGTTCAAATGCCTCTAACACTTATGAGCTGCATACACTTGGGCTAGTGTCTTAACACTTTTCAGCCTCAGTGTCCTCATTTAGTAGTCCCTTTAAGCTCTAGGTGGGTGATTCTGCAATCCTATGATCTCTAGTTGCAGGTTTTTGTCACCATTTCCATTAAGAATGTATTTCCACATTTTCCTTATTGCAGCCTTCTATTCCCTCTAGGTTCAGGTTGAAGTGCTTTGTTAAACTTAGACTCCTAAAAGGGAGAAGAAACAGAAAGTCACAAATTAAACCTGAGGAATGTGATAACCAAGACAACAATGATATTCTTAACTAATAGAATGCTAGAGGGATACTGGATGCTGAGATACTAAACGCTTCAAAGAATCTCAGAAGCTCAGGGGAAAGATAGTTAGACAAAGGAAGGTTAGTTGACACAGGATATGTGCTCAAGGTTACTTCTTCCAATAGTTCAAGGATCTATAGTTTCTTCATCATTGGTAGGCCTTCTATCAGTATGACTCACAAATGTCTCCCCTAAATGTCTTAGTCAATAGTCTTGGTGAGTTGTTGTGGTGGACATAACATCTATCACCTGGTGATCAACCTTCTGGTAGTAGCAATCTCTGAACTTAGCTTGGCTGTAGCTCAAACAGCAGCAGGCATACAGTGTGTTACTGGGCCTATACTTAAAGAGATTCCCACTTGGTAGGGCCTGCCAGAGTTTGTGTTTCTATTGGTGTAATGTCAGAGACACCCAGATACCTTCAGCCTGGTACTGGGCTTCAGAGTAGTACTTTGGTGAAGACACTCAAGAATATTGTTCAGTTTTCTTAAGGTCTTCTCTGAATTCTTTGTATGTCAGACAGGTAATTTTTAACAAAATAATAAGTATAGCTAACATGCATATATTGTGTGCCAGAGACTGTGCTAAGTAAGCACTTCAAAATTATCATCTCATTTGATCCTCACCACAACCCTGCAAGGTAGGCACTGTTACTACCTGCAGTTTACAGGTGAAGAAATTGAGGCAAACAGCACTTGTCCAGGGTTACATAGCTCATAAGTGTCTGAAACTGCAGTTGAACTCAGGTCTTCCTGACTTCAGGCCTGGCACTTTATCTATTGTACCACCTAGCTTCTCTTAAAAGGAAAATAAAAAGTCTTGATGACTTTGCTTCCCTTCAGTAGACTCTACTATAAGAGCTCTAAATATTAACCTAAATGATTAGTCCAAGAGCTCAAAATGATCTATTCTTCAAAAGAAAAAATAATTCAATTAAAGTCAGCATTTATTAAGTGCTTACTCTTCACTAATCTAGTTTACTTCATAACACCAGGAAATTAGGCAGCCACTTTAAATGATAGCTGGTAGGTCATTTCTGTTGCCTTTACTTATGCTTTAAAATTTTCACAAATCTTTAAAATGTATATTTCTGATAAAAAAATTTGAAATCTTCTTTTACAAGCAGTGGTTATTCCATAGATCTTGGACCATAGACCCTGCAGATAAGCAACAACCTGGTCCCAAAGTTAAACAGATCATCTGTATCATATTTGGGAAACTTCATAGCACTTTTAATAATCTCAAGCTGTTTGATATTGCAAAAGACTATATTTTTAATGTATTTTCCAAGTGATTCCCTATGACCATGAATCATAGAATAGCATGATCTAAGAACAATTAGCTTTGTTGATGACTCAAAGAATAATGCAGAAATTCGTGGTGAGTGTAAGTAAGGCTGTGCCATGTTGCCAATAATGATGTATGGCCAAAAAAAAATGATGTTAAAATCATTAAGCACATGAATGAATAAAAAAAATCATTAAGGACTGACTATGTGACAAGCACTCTGCTAAGTACTGGAGATGAAATAACAAAAGTAGAGATAATCCCAGAAATGAGCTTACTATCTTAGGGCAGAAATAGTACATAGGAGAATGGTAGCCAAAGAGAGTACTTTCTTCAGTTTAGAAAGTTCCAGAGGTGGAGACCAGAAAGGGGGACAGATGGATATACCTCTTTCAGAACAATGGCAGAATTGATTTGATCATAGCTCATGACTGAATGAGTGAAGAGTGCTTGTGGTGAGAGAAGGGCATGTATGTCTATTTGATTGTGAGGCTATCCTTAAGGAGGAGGAGGCTGTTGGAGAAGGACTAAAGGAGTAAAGTGCCTTTCCTGAAATTGTGCTGTGGTAGAGACAATCACCATTCAGGAGAATGAGACCTTAGGGCATTTTTTTTTCCAGAACAAGATCTCTGGTGTGGGCATTGGAGTAGGTGTTGAGTAGAAGGTCATGGAGGAGGTGGTTGGAGAAGAGGGACATGTCAATAGCCAATAAACATTTATTAAGCACCTACTATGTGCCAGAGATTCCATTCAGTGCTGGGAATACAAATGTGAAAATAAAATAAAATGAAGACCATCTCTACTCTTGAAGAGATTACAATTTAATGGAGGAAGACAACACATAAAAGAAAGATAAAAAGGTGAGCAGAGAGGAGAAGTTCCTTTGTAAGGGGTATCGCAGAGAAGCCAAAGAAGTCCAAAGTTACTGACTAGAAGAGGAGGTAGACTGGTACAATGTGAGAGATAGGGATGTGGGAGTTGGGGAAGGGATAGGGTATCAATGTTATCCAGAAAACTGAAAAGAACTTAAGGAAGACATCAAGTATGTTGGGTATCACCTCTATAGAAGATTTGTGGAAAGTCAAGGACAAGGAACAAACAGATAAAAATCCATAGATGGACTCTGAACTGGAATAAACAGTACTCATGCTAATGAAATCACAGATTCAGAGAAGTATTGACATATTACATGTAGCAAAATAAAGATCCTTAGTAACTGCATGATTTGGTCAGTGTCATAAATTAAGCTAATGGAAGAATATAAAATCTGTGTCAATCCATCCTCAGTTCAATATGCTATATACCTCAGTCCAGTTTCCTACATTTCATAGGAATATTAATATCAAATAATGTCAGCTTTCAAATAAATTGCCAGAACTTCGCAGACTTGGAATGGATGATGATGATGATGATGATGATGATGGTGCTGATAACTCAATTTGAGGATGAAGGATAGATAGAGGGAAGTCAGATCTCAGACTTCATTGGTACAGGGAGTTCTCCGTGAGGAAATTCCCTTTACCAATATATGTTGGGCACTGTCTCTACAATTGAAAATTTCTGGTGCCACGGCCTGCTATTTATCCCTTATATTATACTGGTTCTCTATATAATTGATACTTTAAAGTTTCCAAAGAACTTTTTATGCATCTTCTATTTTATCTTTACAATAATACTTGTGAAATACGTCCTATTATCATTCCCATTTTACAGAAGGGAAACCAAACCTTAGAGATATTGTGTGTATGTGTGTGAAATCTGAAAGCAATACATACATACAAATATACATTCACATATGTGTGCGTGTGTGTACGCGTGCATGTGCATGTGTGAATTGTCCAGGGTAAAACACAATCAATTCTGGAAGCAAGATTCAAGCTCAGATGTTTCTGACTCTAAGGATATGAACTTTTCAGAGCAAAGCTCACTTTAACATGATTTGCTATTATGCCAAATGAAATTCTGAGACTAAGTTCAGAGCACAATTAAGCAATTTATTAGTTAAGCTAGTAATAACCAACATACTGAAATCATTCGTCTCAGTTGCCAAAGACCCTGAGGGAGGGTCATAAGACCCTTTAAATCCAGGTGTTTTCCTTCTGATTGACCTGACAGTACATCGTTGGGACTGCCACTGACAAACTAAGGCAACCTTGATTGGTAGGGTGGGTTGGCTTTCAGATGTGGCTAATTATGCCCCACACCACTCTCTGACACTTAAAGAATGCCTATTGCTCCATGAGAGACAGCTGCCTTTTAACAATCTTGGCTAAATCAATTTCTTCCTGGTTTTGGTTTCCCCATTGGAAATCAAGACACCCCAAATCTTGGTTAGAAATTGAGGACAGGATACTTGCATCCTGAGAAGAGTCTAGCTGATTCTCTGTCTACCAGGAGAACAGAAGCAAGGGTCCCATTTGGTAGAGGCCCTGCCCGAAGCTGGTGAATGAGCAGATGCCTTTGGGGATGGATGCTATCACATTTCCTCAACCACATCTTAGGGCTCTGTGAGGTCTCCTTTTGAGCTAGGCTAAAACACAGGCATTTTGTTTTTAAAAAAAAAAGGATAAGTAATATTAATTATCAAATAATATAGCATAATATTAATTTTCTTCACTATTCTCTGTGAGAAGCTGTTTGTCTCTTCACTCATGTGAGAGAATATGGTATATGCTATTGTTATCTACTCTGGCTTCTATATCATCACATTCTATATCCATTACATTATATATGAACCATATCTGTTTTCTATGTTTCATATATATATATATATATATATATATATATATATATTCACATATCTCACTAAGTATTTCCCAATTACTTGTAAAAATTAACATTTAAAAATATTTCGCGTTCCAAATTCCCTTTCTCCCATGGGTACATAATTTAGAAATAAAGGGTGATACCATAAGTAGATTAGAGGAGGATGAAATAGTTTATTGTCAGATCCATGTACACGGAGGGATTTATGACTAAACAAGAGATAGAGAGCATTATGGGATGTAAAATGGGTAATTTGGATTACATTAAATTTAAAAAATGGTTTGTACAAACAAAACCACTTCAGACAAGATTAGAAAGAAAACAGAAAATTGGGGAAAAGTTGTACAAGTTTCACTGATAAAAAACCTCATTTCTGAAATATATAGAGAATTTACTCAAATTCATAAGAATATAAGTCATTCTCCAATAAATAAATGATCAAGAATGTTATCAGGCATCTATAGTTATATAAAAAATGCTCTAGGGGCAGCTAGGTAGTGCAGTGGATAAAGCTCTAGCCTTGTCAGGAGGACCTAAGTTCAAATTTGACCTCAGAAACTTGATACTTACTAGTTGTGTGATCTTGGGCAAGTCACTTAATCCCAATAGCCTCACCAAAAAAAAATAAGAAAATTTTAAAAATGCTCTAAATCACTATTGATTAGAGAAAAGCAAACTAAAACAATTCTGAGGTACCACCTCACACCTACCAGGTTGGTTAATATGGTAGAAAAGAAAAATGACCAATGTTGGAGAGGATGTGGGAAAAGTGGGATACTAATTCACTGTTGGTGGAATTGTGAACCAATCTAACAATTTGGAATAATGCCCAGAGAGTGGTAAAACCCTTTGACCCAGCAATGCTATTACTAGGTCTGTATCCCAAACAGATTTAAAACAGGGGGGGAAGGGGGAGGACCTATACATACACAAAATTTTATAGCAACTCTTTTTGTGGTGGCAAAGAATTAGAAATTGAGGGGATATCCATCAATTGGGGAGTGGTGAACAAATTGTGTTACATCATTGTGATGTAACATTATTGTACTATAAAAAATGATGAGAAGGATGCTTTCAGATATATTTGGAAAGATTCATGTGAACGATTCAAAGTGGGCAGAACCTGGAGAACATTGTATGTAGTAACAGTAATATTGTACAATGCTCAACTGTGAATGCCATAACTATTCTAAACAATGCAACAATCCAAGACAATTCTGAAGGACTTATGATGAAAAATATGCTATCCACCTCCAAAGAAAGAACTGATGGAGTCTGAATGCAGATCAAAGCATACTTTTTTTGTCTTTTCTTTTACAACATTACTAATATGGAAATATGTTTTGCACCATGGCACATGTACCATCTACATCAAATTGCTTGCCTTCTCAATGAGAGGGGAAAGGAAGTAGGGAAAGAGATTTTGGAACTCAATTTTTTTAAATGTAAAATTGTTTTATGTGTAATTATAAAAAAAGCATAAAAAAGGAAAATATGTTTCTTATTCTAATAGGATATGGGTAAAAGAGCAGCAGGTAGGCTGCGTTGGAGGCAGGCATTTGCAGATTCAATTTAGTCCTTATTATCGAGCTTTGGCTTAGGGAGAGTTTCTAGAAAATCATTATTGGGTCATTTTATCTCTGGGCACTCAACATTTATATCCCTTTCTAAATTTATTTCCAATCCTAGTTGTGGACCCAGATAGTGACTTTGACTCCATTAAATAAAAACACATTTACTAAAGATAGGATCACAGATCTAAATGAGGAGAAGTCATCTAATCCAACCCATTCATTTTGCACATGAGATGAAGTGACCTGCCCAAGGTCACACAAGTTGCATGTGTGAATAGTGGGATTTGAACCCTAGTCCTCTGGCTCCAGGCCAATCTTCTTTAATATATACTATATGAAGAACATTTATGGCACAGTCCTAATTCTCAGGGAATGTATAATATATGTATGAAATGCATATGCATGAACATAGGTATACCATATCCTAGAAAATGAGTAGATCAAATAATGGCATGAGAGATTCGAGGACAGAGGAATCACTTTTAGCTGTGTGGTCAGGGATGGTACCTAGCAATGTTTGAAGGTAAAGAAGGAAGTCAAGTGATATAAAATAGCATCAAAGATTATTTAGCCTTTCCCTTTAGCTCCAGACAGTCTTCACTTAATACAGGTTAGACCACTAAGTGCCTATACTATTCTTAAATTTCTACAGGAAATATTCAATTAAATCAATTGTGTGTGTGTGTGTGTGTGTGTGTGTGTGTGTGTGTGTTTTACTGAAAGACTACCCAGGGCAGCAAGGTGGCACAGTGGATAGACCACCATCTCTGGAGTCAGGAAGACCTGACTTGAAATCCAGCCCCAGACACTTGACATTTACTAGCTGTTGTGACCTTGGTCAAGGCACTTAACCCTGATTGACTCTCCCTCCCACGACTACCATGTGCCCCCATTAGAATGCAAGCTCCTTGAGGGCAGACTGTGTTTTCCCTACCTATTCTTTATATCTATGGGCCTTACCACAGAATTTGGCATATAGTAAGTTCTTAATAAATGCATGTTGTTGACCATGTGCCCAGCTCTGTTTTAGGTGCTAAACAGATTCTAAACTTTGCCATCTTATAGAAAGATGAAATTTCTTTCATCTCTTCCTCGTTCTGTTTTCTCCCTCAGTTGAGATGGAAGACAACTGCTTATCCCTGTAAAAATTATATGTTTCTACATACTCTCATCTTTCAACCTTTCTCCTTAACACATTAAATAATTCTAATTCATTTAATCTTTTGACATGGAAGTAATTTGCTCATTTATGTAATTACCTAATGTGACTTCCAATTTTGTTTGGCTTCACATATTCTATTGTTTTCCCTGTTTCATTCTGCTATGGAAGAAAATCAGATTAGTCTATCAGGCATCTTTTCATCACAAAGTAATACAGATAACTACTACATCTTCAACTAGGGGTTCACAGATTGGTTATTAAAAATGATTCGTTCGAACATTTCTTTCTGGGTATGGAAGTAAAGCTATCAGATTTTTAATATCCAGAATCTTCTGTTTATTCCCTCTAAGATTCCTAAGTTCAAACATTTAATTAGTTTTCTGAGAGTTTTTGAATCTCATCTAACTGTCTCAGAGGGCAATCAGGCCCAATGGCCCATGGCATAATTCATATTTTTGAATTTTAGTGAAAAACTTTGCCTGGCTGCCGGTATACTGGGGTTATGGGACCTAGCTGGAGCAGTGGAGAGAACGCTGCTTTGGGAGTCAGGAAGGTCTGAGTTCAAATCTGTTTTCAAATACTTACTGTGTGACCCTGGGTGACTCACTTAACCCTATCTACCTCAGTTTAGTCATCTGTAAACTTGGGAATGAAGATAACACTTACATCTCAGGCTTGCTGTGAGGATAAACTAAGATATTTGCAAAGTATTTTACTAACCTTGAAGCACTATGTACATGACAGCTATTATTTTCCTAGACACCTTTATTTTTGTGCAACTTCCTTAACATTTTTTATTGGTAAAGTTTGCTTTTTTTTCTTATTTGTTTGGATTTGGGGAGGTAAAGCATAAAAATCTATTCCCTGACAGCATGCATACTTCCCAGAAGATTCTAACCCCTAGTACTAATTTAATTGTATTTGTATTTATAATAAGAAAGCTTTAATTGGTTCTATTCTGAAGGTTCATTGGAATATTATTCCAATTAGTCTCAGTTGCAAAGATCAGTAGAAGGGTGTCATGGCAATATACTATTTTCCATTTGAGTCTATGTTAAAAAAAAAAGTAGCATAGTGATAATATTCCCAGGGCAATCTTTTATCCAGTTCGCAGTATTAAGAAGGACATGTGGGGAGTAAAGATACTAGTAGTGTTCCTACCAGCATTTGGAAATAAACTTGGTGGGGCAAAAGTGTAAGTCTGCTCTTCCCAGGGACTGAGGTAAAAGATGAGAAAATGGAAACTCTGTACTCTCCCCTACCTCCATTTCAGCAGAAAAGCTTTGACATTTCCATTCTTGGTATAGCTTCATGATAAATATCCCTTTGCACAAGCTAATTAATATTAATCGTTTAAGTGAAATTAAGGGGGCTAATCACTGATAACTAATATTTCTGGGAACATACTCAGTATTAAGAAGTATTAAGAATTGAGCCAATGACATTAAAGAATTGCCTTGAACCTGAAGTGTCCTAGAGCTAACTTGTTCCAACTAGCAAGAGCCAATTGTTAAAATTTTATTTTATTTTATTTTATTTTTTTAGGCAATTGGGGTTAAGTGACTTGCCCAGTGTCACACAGCTAGTAGGAGTCAACTGTTTGGTCTGAATTCAGATTTGAACTCAGGTCCTCCTGACTTCAGGGCTGGTGCTCTATCCACTGTGCCACCTAGCAGCCCCCAATTGTTAAAATTTTAGCATGAGTATTTGCATGTCCAAATCAGCAAATACTAGAAATCAGGACTTTGTTTTTTTATTGATTTTATAGACCTAAGAAAATGATGGAGAAAATGTTAGTAATATGGATTAAACTTAAAAGTGGGTCGTGTACATTTTTTTTTGAAAGCTGGTTGTTAAACATTTATCAGCACACCACTGGCCCAAAACCTTAAGGATTACCTCAGAATCCTGAGAGGGAGATTTAGCCAGAATCATTCCAGGTTAGTGTGTCTAAAGTCTCACTATTATATTATTGATAAATATTTATTGAAGTTGAATTATAAGGAATCTGTAAAGAAAATGGTGAAAGCATTGTTTTTCTACCTCTATCTCCACCTCCTCTTATGACTGTCTCTATGTCTGTCTTCTTAACTCTTCTTGGAGTTTCAAATAAAGCCTTTAAAAATTATGCTCCATGGGGCAGCTAGGTGGTGCAGGGGATAGAGCACCGGCTCTAGAGTCAGGAGGACCTGAGTTCAAATTCAGCCTCAGACCAAACACTTGACACTTACTAGCTGCGTGATCCTGGGCAAGTCACTTAACCCCAACTGCCAAAAATTAAAAAAATATATTCTCCATGAAATCAATCTACCTATATTTAGAATTCTTCTCTTTCTCTCCTCCTGCAAGATTCTTTAGTCTTGTCATTCCATCATCTTATTGTTCCATCCCGTAGGCATCATTTATTCCTATTTAGTTGTCTTTGCCCAAGCTTAGTTTCCTACAATTGAGTATATACCCCCAAAATTCACCTTTTTCATACGAATGAAGGATAGACTATGAGTCAGGAACACATGAGTATGGCTCTCACTTCAGACACTTACTAGCTGTGTGATACTGAGAGTATCATATAGTCTCTAAGTGTGAGTTTCTATATCCATAAAGTGTTAATATTAATAAAAACACCTATATTATAGGGCTGTTGGAAGGTTCCAAATAAAATGACATATTTAAAGTGCTTTAAAAACCTTAAGGAGGTATATAAATGAGCTGGTACAAGGATTTTAACAAATAGTTCTCAAAGGAATTGTAAATTAACAACCCCATGGAAGAATGCTTGAATTCACAAATAACAAAGGAACCATAAATCAAAATAACCTCAGGGAGGCAATTCACACCCTGCAAATTGGGAGAAGATGACAAATGATGGGAATGATGAATGTTGAAGGGATTATGAAGAGATGGACCTTGCTAACTACTATCCCATTTTATAGTAACATGGTCATGGGGAGTGAGGAAGATAGGGGAAAATCCTCTCTCTAAGAGAGGGAGGTGCTTCTCAGATGAGGGCCATCTCCAGTTGTCTTGATACACTGGACCCAGATAGCTCTGGAGGAGAAAGTGAGGATGGTGATTTTGCATAGCCCTCCCTCACTTAAATCCAATTCACTTGCAAGTCATGGCATCACCTTGCTGATGTCTTCGCCTTCTTTGAGAACTTATGACGAACAACAATAACAGGAGCTTCTCAGATGCTTGGAATCATCAGCTACTGAATTTAGGTTCTTCTCTCACTTGACTCTCATCAGTTTGCTGGTTTTTTATTTATGTAGTATAAAAGGTGTAATTTGATCATCAAATCACAGGATATTTCCTATGTGTCATCTTTGGTCTTTTTCCAATGACCCCAAATCCACATGACTCCAAATTATTTCAGAACTAGGGGCAGCTAGGTGGTGCAGTGGATAGAGCACTGGCCTTGAAGTCAGGAGCACCTGAGTTCAAATCCAGTCTCAGACTAAACACTTGACACTTATGAGCTGTGTGACCCTGGGCAAGTCACTTAATCCCAACTGCCTTAAAAAAAACGAATTCAGGACTCATTCAAATATCATTTACTTTGATTGCTTGATGGAGTCAATACAGATATATGAGTCTTCTGCGATTAATTGGGGATGAAGAACCATCCCAACTCTTAAACATTTTTTCCCCTGATCATCAATAGACAGGTTCAGAGACTAGCTATGACATACCTATATTCAGTAGTTTAAAGCATATCTAAATGTTCAAGAGTCTCCCTAAATCTAGTTTTAAGGTATCTTCAGTTCACATGATTTACTTTAGAAGTTTGAATACAAATGCTGCATATTTCCAATGTAACCTTAAATATTTTAAAAGCTTGACCTCTATATTCCCAAAGTAATTTTTATTATGCTATAAACATATTTGGCTACCCAGGACTAACTTCTATCAGCATAGCTCACTGTTAGGATTCAATTTAACTCTAGTAATGTCTAATTTTAATCACAGTCACCATTGACAAAAGTTTATAAATTGATATGAAATACTGACCTTTATCTGAGTTACAACTGAATAAGTAGATATTATGTTAAATATAACATTATTTGGTGGTTTTCAAATGCTTCAAACTGACAGCCATAAAATTATGTGAGTTTTATTATTCTTTTTTGTCATTTACCTAAATTATGTATTTATGTAATATGTTTCTCAGCAAAATAGTAACAATAAACGCTCACATTTCAACAGTATTTCAAATTTGACACATTGTCAATCCACTTGTAAAGTAGATTGTCATTGTGTAATGACAGGAAAACCTGGGTTCAAATCTCACCTCTAACAAATACCAGGTATGTAACCATGAACAAATCATTTAACTTTATGAGCCTCAATTTCCTCAGCTACAAAATAAGAATAATTATATCTGTAGAACTGGCCTCATAGAATTGTTGTGAGGCTGAAAAGGAGATTACCTATATAAAGCACTTTGGAAACTTAAGTGTATTATAAAAGTCAGGCTTTAAAAAAATAATAATAAGCTTATCAACTATCTGATCGATAGAGGTAATTTAAAATTCTAAAATATAGCTTTTTAAAACCCAGTTTCACACACCCTTGAATATTACCAACTACTTCAGTGATGATATCTAAATGGAATTTGGTATAGAAAAGCTTAAGTCAATACAAATGATGAAAGGCCAGCTTGCTGTGGTGGATGAATTTACTCTCGGTAAAGATCAAATTATTGAAGATCTGGTGCAAGAAGAAGCCTATAAATATCTCGACCATCTGCAGTCAAGAAAGATTAACCACATGGCAATTAAACAAAAGTTGATGAAAACATGCAGCCCATGTGGGGGAAATACAAAAGACATCTATTTCAGGCAACAGGATTAAGGTAATAAGTGCATTAGTGGTGCCAATTATAAAACATACATTTTGTGTTGTAAACAAGTCCACTTACAGACTAAAGGGCCATTAAATATACCATTGGAATGGCCATGATCAAACACTTATCTCAGTCCCAAACAGCAATTAATTAAGACCAGCATTCTATATGGTTCCCCAGTTGAAAATTGTAGAGTTACTTTTGCAGAAAGCCTATTGTGTGCTTTGTAATGGTTTACATGCGCGTGCACACACACAAATAAACGACAAAATAACATTTCTTTTACAGTAATAAAAGGAGGCACTTATCTAATGCTTTAAGATTTGTGAAGAGCTTTATAGATGAGATCTCATTTTATTTTCACAACAACCTTGGGAGGCAGGTGCTATTATTACCTTCATTTTATAGATGAAGAAGCTGAGGCAGACAGAAATTAAGCAACTTGCCTAGAATCACACAGCTACCATCTGAGGCTACATTTGAACTCAGGTCTTCCTGATTCTAAGTCCATATCTCTATCCATACAGCCATTTAGCTGTGAAACGTCCATGATTTCATCATATATGTAACTAGCAATTCCTGAAGCAAATTCAGTTGAAGGGTGAGGGTTGGTGGTGGTAGCTGAGGGGCAGAATGATTGTGGGTTTAATCATGATGTGGGGGCAGAAAGTCCAGCTCAGTGGAGCTGAGGATGGGCCCTTAGATACGAGCATTATAACAATAGCATACTGATGCTTTCCACTCTGGGACAATAATGCTGCATGACAGTGGGCATCAGCAGAAAGCAATGAGGAAAATCCAGGTTGTCACAAAATAGAAGATATCAACATGCTGGGAAAAACTCTACTTGTCTGGTAGTTATGGCTCTGGATTTCTTTGGTATGCACTCTCTTTTTTTCTTTCTTTCTTTCTTCTTTTTCTTTCTTTCTTTCTTTCTTTCTTTCTTTCTTTCTTTCTTTCTTTCTTTCTTTTTCTTTCTTTCTTTCTTCTTTCTTTCTTTCTTTCTTTCGCAATTGGGGTTAAGTGACTTGCCCAGGGTCACACAGCTAGTAAGTGTCAAGTGTTTGGTCTGAGGCCAGATTTGAACTCAGGTCCATCCTGACTTCAGGGCCAGTGCTCTATCCACTGAGTCACCTAGCTGCCCTGGTATGCACACTCTCAATTCTAATGTGGCTTGATACATTTTCTTGGTCAACTACGTTGTTTCATGAATTTCTGTGACCATAAATTCATTAGCTGATGGGCCAGTATACGCATAATTGGTCTCTTGGAATTCACCTAGACTACTATTCAGGACAGATGTGCAGTTCATTGTTGGACCCAGGCTAGAAGTTAGACCAGTTTGTTTAGCCTGTAGAATTTCATACTCCACTGCAACTTTATATGATGACAAACAGAAAAGAACTTTAGTGAAGGAATACTAATACTGATAATCACCACAACAATAGTGTATAGAAATTATAGTTTTATAAAATTATACAGATATGTATATATTATGTATACATGTAATCATATGTTATGCATAGTTATGCATGCATGTATGTATAATGCACATTTATAGGTACACAATGTACATATATAGTATCTATGTCTGTGTATGTATATATGTATACACACACACACACACATACACACACACACACACACAGCCAGCTAGGTAATACGATGGATAGAGCATTGTGCTTGGAATCAGGAAGACTCATCCTCCTGATTTTAAACCTGTTCTCAGGCACTTATTAGCTATGTGACACTAGGCAAGCCACTTAATCCTGCTTGCCTCAGTTTTGTCATCTGTAAAATGAGCTGGAGCAGGACATGCCAAATCACTACAGTATCTTTGCCAAGAAAATCCAAAATAGGGGCACAAAGAGTCAGACACAACTGAAACAACTCAACCACCACCACAACAATATATGTATACAAATACATACTTACATATGTAAAAATATATGATTTCCACGACCTTTCGAAATAAGTGTCATTATAATCCCCATTTCATAGGTGGTCAAACTGAGGCTAAGAGGCTTATTAAGAGGCTTGCCTAGATTCTCATCAGTAATAAGCGTTTATAAGAAATATTCAAATTTCTGAGGTTCCAAATCCTATGTTTTATCTCCTCTGCCAGGCTGCCTTCAAAACATTTAAGAGTCAGATATAAAAAGGAGGTTTATCTACCCAGGCAGCTTTAGGTAATATAATGTAGCTATATAACATTGTCCAATATATGGATAGAAATAGACAAATTGTTGACATTGAAGGGACAATTAAGAATGTGTTGATTAAACTGAAATTATAATAAACGTGAAAGGAAAATTGATTGAGAACATGCTAATAAGAATGTTCCCTGACTGATAACTACCTGAACATATAATAGTGATGTAAGTGACCTTAGAGGTTGTAGGTTATTCAGAATAATAAATTTTTTAAGATTGTATACTACTTATCTACTTTGTATGTAGATTGATAAAAAATGAATAGATGAAATACAAGCTTAAATTCAGTTTAGAATGTAATTTTGAGAAGCTATACTGGGATAGGGAGATAATCAAAAACCAAACAAAAACAGTAGGACTTATTAATAAACTATTCTCCTTAGTAAACATATCAGAAATATTTGACAAAGAACATGAACAAGTGTAGGGTTACACAATAATATAGGAAGGATAAAGCAGCTAAAACAAATGTAGAAACTAAATGAATTATTTTTTAAAGGGAGTAATAATCATGACGCATAGAATTGACTCACATGTGCAAATTAGACATTATATGAAACTGGCATTCTGTGAATTTTAGTGCCAGATACAGCTAGAATCAATACAGATGTAATTCAAGGCGCATGCAACCAGATTTTCACTCCATCAAGAGATATTTCTAATATATTTGGCCAGTGGGTCCCAAACTTTGTATTAATTTTATACCAGACTCCCTAGGTCTTAAAATTATTGTTAATATTAATATGGATTTTAATATACTGCTTAATATTTTATTTTGTTCTCCCAAAAATGAATTATTAAAAACATTTAAAGATATAAATTGGTTTATTTTACCAAAATGAAAGCAACAGAAATGTATTTCACTGTGTAAACCACATCTGGAAGATTTTATTCTCTTTTGTGAGATGGAGGTAATATTTTAAGAGGTCTGTTGAGGGGTAGTAGCTAGGTGGCACAGAGGATAAAGCAGTGGCCTTAAATTAAGGAGTACTTGAGTTAAATCTGGCCTCAGATAGTTTATAGCTGTGTGACCCTGGGCAAGTTGCTTAATTAATCAGAGAGAGAGACAGAGAGACAGAGAGACAGAGAGAGAGAGAGACAGAGAGACAGAGAAACACACACATACACGTAGACACACACACACACATACAGAGAGAGAGACCACTGGCAAATTGAAATTGGATTCAGAGAAGAATAAATTAATGTTGAAAGAACAAATCTTACCCTGCAAGGAAGAATTGAGATACTTAATGTGGAGGAGAGAAGACAAATGTAGGAGAGGAGTTTGATATTTGAAGTGCTTCTGGTGATAGATTTGAAGACCAATAAGTAGAAGTTATAAGAAAATAAATTTTAACTGATTACAAGAAAAAACCTTTCAACTAACCAGCGATGATGAACTAGACCACCTCAAAATGTTTGACCTCAAACAAAAAGTTGCTGTAGTTTTCCAGAAAAAGAAAAGGACACTATATGTTAGTAATAGCATAAAAGAGAATCTTGCATTCAGATAGACTTAACTAGTTGGTGCTGTTTCCTTCAAAGGCTAAGACATTGCAATTATGGAATTACATTTTTAGGGGAGTCTCAACAAGAAATCTTGCCTTTTCAAATAGGCTGTTAAAAAGATGACAAATAAGTAGAAATGGATTTTAATAACCAGACCAATATATTGGTATTAAGTGTAATGGTATAACTATCAAGTACTTCTGTCCAGTATTTGGAATGGAAGAAACAACATGGCACAATAGATACAGAGCCAGTAAGACACTGGTTGAAGACCTGCTTCTGACATATAACTTTTGTGACTCTGTCCAAATCGATTAAACTTTAAGGGACCCAGAAAAAGTTTTAAAATTTTAAGTTGCAGAACGGGTGCTGATCTGCATGTTTAGAGGGATTTTCCTCATTAGGAGTCTTCCATTGAAATGAAATCACAAGACTATTGCAAAACAGCTGAGTTGTTAGGAATGTTACATAGGTGATACATTTGCAAGGGTAGTGAGGGCTATCCCTCCACATGTAGCATGCGAGTATCATCGTGTGGCTCCAAAGGAGGCAGAATAGCCTCTTCTCCCCCTACCCTCCTCCAAAAGAGACTTGAATTCCTGCCAGAAGGGGAAACAGGAGTTTGGGGCCGTAAGTTTGGCCACTCTGCTCTGTTCAGAAAAAGGTGTACTGGGTTAGAATTGTACCTATCTGATCCTTTAAATGCCATTTGTCTGGGGGATGTGATTTTTTTGGGTGCAATCTAACTTCTCATTGCTGTTTCTTTAATGAAGAAAGGAGCAGGAAAACCCCCCAACCTTTATAACCCAGGCTTTATTCCTTTCCCACCAAATACCAGTTCTACAATTAACATATATAATGCTTAGCCAAGAAATCATTTATCCATAAAGGTAGGAGGAAGTATATATAGGAGATTACATACCAAGCATTACAGAATGAAGGAGGTCTCCCACCTAGAGAGCAGTAACTCAGCTCCGTCAAGAAAGACAGTTCTAAATCTCACCCAAGCGGAAGTCCCCTGAAGTCTCTAGTATAGCAAAGCTGGGAATAGGGATGTGATGGAGAGTGCCAGTTCCTCTCATGGCAGGTTCTTCCCAGAGTCTTTTCCTTTAGCAACCTGAAGTGAGGTTGGCATCTTTCATCTTCTTTCTCAGAGGTGGAAACCAGAAGGACCCAAAGTTGTTGCAGAACCTGAAAAGCCTGAAAAGACTTGAAGAGCTCTCCTTTATGTCACTTTGCCAACTTTGCCTCACCCCTCACACAGGAGTGGAACATTGATCTCCACCAATAAGGAGAGAGTCTTATACCAATGGCCTTTGGGGCTAGGGTACACAGGTGTAGATAGCTGAAACTAAATGCCCCTTTCTAGTTCTAAAATATTGTGATTCTCTTGGTTAGACAAAAGAAATAACAGGGTAAATCATGAATAGTTGAAATAATAATGCACTTTTGTAAGGCACTTAGAGATTTATAAAGCATTTACCTCATAATAATTCTAGTACAAGTATTTGTAGTTTTGTTTTACAGATGAAGAAACTGAGTCTCAGATTAAAGCATTTTCACATACAGAATTAATATTTGGCAGCAGTATGACTTAAACCCAGGTCCTCTGACTCCAGGTCCATTGTTCTTTAGGCTATACCACCTGACTCCCTCAAAGTGTGTAAAGAAAATGCTTTTCCTATAGAATTGCATGTCTGGAGGTTTTAGAGTTTCAGAGGTCAGCTTCTGGGGCATTCTACACTGCAGTCACAAACACAGAGATACAACACATTTAAGAAACGCCCTTTTACACTGTGTGTGCTCAAAAAATTTCATGTTCCAAAAGATGAGTCTGACTGTGTCAAGTAAACTTTGAAGTTTATCCCTTCTGAGAAATGCTTTTATCTTTTAAAATATCAGGCACATGAGAGATGTGACTCATGTTTCCCTTCAAATTATGTGTAGAAGCTTCATCCAGAGAAAGATTATATCTGTCTCAAGCTGTGAGACATTTTAAATTAGTGATTGTCATACTTTACACCTATGCAAAAGACAGGACACTGACATGGTACATAATCCATTCACTCTTCATTTCTCATGAAGACAGATAAAGCCACAAAGTAACTAAACAAAGAGCCCTTCCATGACAGAGGTAGACAGAGTGAGGACACCTGTCTTCCTTTAGCTATCATTAGGTGGGTGTGGGTTCAGAGTAAGCCAATCAACTTTTGACAGCCTGGCTATAGTTTCCCGTAGGTCCTGGATCTAGATTGTTTACCATTCATGTGATAGCAACTTTAGATGGGAAAACTGCTGGATTGATTTGAGACGTAGATGATGAAAAGTCTATAAACTAAGGAGTTTTTTTTTCAAAGCTTTTTTTTTTGGAAGGTGCAAGCTAATTTTGCTTGTTCTATAATACTTTATTACCAATATTCATAAGCTAGGCAGGGTGAAATCAGCAGGAAGTGTGGCTTCAATTACTTCTCCCATGCTGGCAGGAGAATGGAATTGATGATTTAATAGATCACTCTCAACTCTAATATCTATGATTCTAAGGGTGGGGGCAAAAGGGGTTTCTCAGCATTTTGTTTTGCACACATCCTTGCCAAGAAAAACAACCAAACTGACTTTTGGAGAATTCCATCTTCAAACTCCTGGGATGTTTCCATATTTCCTGTGGCTGAGAATCTATCCCAAGTTTGCCAATGCTATTTCTAGCAGAAATTGGAAAGTTTGCTGGAGACTTTATCATGGACTAAACTCAAGAACATGCAGCTTCAATTTGTTCAACTTAATGGACTGACATGTTCAGCACCTTAGCTATACTTTAATCAGGTTAGAGATCATCTCCGTGCTTGAAGAATAATGGAAATAATATATGTTAATCTCATTATATTTTTATCTGAACAATTAAAATATTATTTAGTGTCCTAGTGTTATTAACAACTGCCAAATATTTAACAAAACAGGCACAAATGCCCAGTGGTCTAGAAAGAACTCCCACTTATGTATGCTATTTGATTCAATATACACACGTAATTATACACATACGTATGTGTGTATACATATATGTGTAGGTATATGCATATATATATATATATATATATATGTTTGTATGTATATGTGTGTATATATACAGAGAAATAGTGAGAGTCCTCTTTCACCGATATTCAATATCTGTGGTGCCCACTTTGTTGCTGGCAAACAATTTGCCTTCTGTTCATCAAAACATCAACCTCAAGGCAGCACCTGGGATGATGTTTCAAATGGTGTGGGTGTTCCCCAAACTGCTACTGTTCTTGTTTGTACTACTCCTTTGTATTTCGTGTCCATTTTTATTGTTTATTATTCTCAAACCTACATACACAAATCTGATCTTTGAGCTTCAATCTTCATCTCTAGCTGTCTGTTGGACATCTGCATTTGCCTAAAAGTCTTCTCCACCCAAATGATCCACTAGCACCTTAAACTCAAATTGAGAGTATCATCTTCTTCCTACTTCATACGTCCAAACCTGTACCTCTTTGCGACTTCTTCATTTTCAATTATGATACCATCATCCTGCCAGTGATCCAGGCTCAAAATCTAAGGTGTGATGTTTTTTTTTTTTGATACTGCCATTTTTCTCCTCCCATAATCTAATGAGTTGCCAAGTTCAGTCAAGTCAACAAGTACTGATTAAGTACCTACTATGTATCAGGCATGGTAAGCATTGAGGATACAGAGAAAAGCAAAAGCAGTTTCTAACCTCAAGGAACTCACAATGAATTCAATTTAATCCCAGTAAGCATATATCAAGTGCTTGTTATTTGCAAGGCATGAGTTGGTTCGATAAAGGGCTGGCTTTGGAGTTTGGAAGACTTGGGTTTGAAGCATTGCTTGTTATAAATATAAGCTGTGTGATTATGGTCAAGTCATTTAACCTTTGTGGGCACCGATATCTATCTGAGAAAATGGGATATAAATGTGTTTTCAGTGTAGGGAATATTTTCTATATTATTCCACTCTCCACCCACCCCCATCTTTAAAAACCATGGGAAAACAGTGTACCACTTGCTAGGGTATCCAGGTCATGGTTTCATGTCCAGGAACATTCAGACCTCAAAGGCTTAGATAAACAACTACATTAATAAAAACATACAAAAGCCTTAAGAGACATGACAATCCACAGTCCAGGACAGTAAAAGCAGGTAAAAGCCACCAGTAAGAGGCTTAAAAGTTAGTTAATAAGAAGTTCCCTGGGGTCTCAAGAGTTTTTCAGCCAAAATCTTAGAATTTTTATATTCTCCTTGTCCCACAGCTGGGTCACAGATTAACCTACTTGGCGGCAGAGTTAACTCAAATAGTCCCACATCTTCTTCACAGAGTCTTGGCTTACAATGGCTATGATTGGTATCGTCAGAGTGTGAGGGTTAAGTCAAGTCTAGGAGGCACAGTAGATAGAGCACTAGACCTAGAGTCAGAAAGACATGAGTTTAAATCCAGCCTCAGACACTTACTAACTATGTGATCCTGGGCAAGTCACTTAACCTCTTCAAGTCTAAAATGGGGATAATAAAAACACCTATCTCTCAGGTTTGTTGAGGATCAAATGAGATAATATTCATAAAGTGCTTACCACAGCAACTGGTAGATAGTATGAGCTATACAAATATGTATTAACAAACAAAACAACTTAAACTAGAATTTATTAATTTAACTTATAACTCTGGTTAAAGCTTGCTGGGATGGTGATATTCAAATTGCATCAGAACCTAAAGCAGTTTTCAGGACAGCTAATTAGGCATTTTTCATATCTAGACAGTACACTATTCACACTACTCCTGGTACACATCTGCTGAAAGAAAGGCTATCCTGGGGCCATCCCTTGGCTCAAAATGGCTTTTCCATTACAGAAGCTGTCCTTGGTACTAGCTCATTCCTGTTGCTGATTACGTAACCAATCACTCTTCCATTGTATCCAAGACCCTTGGACCTCTAAAACTCAGAAGGTTGCCCCTAAGCTTGCTCACAACCATCTCAAGAATTGATTTTGCTCATCTCTTTAGGAAGTGAGTCCCAAGGCAGAAAATACTGACAGGGGTCCAGATGTAACATCTAATTGAGCCAATGTTCTCATAATGGAGTAGGTTACAAAGTCCCTCCTATACTTCCACTTTCTTGCGTAGGAGGGACAAAACAAAGGGAGTATTACTTGCTACATCAGAGAGTAGGAGCCAAGAGGGCCATGCTGGAAGTTGTCTATTCTTTTGCCAGATGTGATTTTCTTTCTCCCTGCTGCTGTCATGAAGAAGGAGGGAATAACCAAGTGGGCATGCAGAGTTCATCGCCTTATTCTAAAATGTATAGTCTTTTCAGAACTTCCTAATGTGGTAAGATGAATGTTCCAAAATACTCAAATGGACTCCAAAAAAAGGAAGGGGAGGGGGTTTAAGATAGTCTCTGCTGTGTTCGTTATATTACTTCCTTGTTCAAAAGTCTTCAATCAACCTCTTTTGTCTATAAGATGAAATACAAATTCCTAACTTGGTATTGTGAAGTAATTGGAGCTATCAATAAGTTTAGAGATCATCCTAACCTCCACATCTTATAGTTTAGGAAATTAAGGCATAAAGAAATTGTGACTTGTTTAAGTTGACATTTATAGCAGTGTCAGGTCTGTTACTAGTTTCCCTTAGGGTCCTAGGGTGCTCTGAGACATCAGAGTACATTTTCTCTACTCTCATTGCCTCAAATACCCACAGATCTATAGAATTGTGGGAATTGAGTGAACCACAATGACTCTACCTTGTGACAATTCTTGATCTAGTTCAGTTCCTTTTCTATTTAATTATGGGTCTGGTCTAATTTTTGTCTTGTGAGAAAACTTTATTCAATTATGGGAATTGTGAGAACACTTTGCTGCATTGTTTGAACCTAACCCACTGTGGCTGAGAAGCTGGACCACCTTTACCTGTTGCTTGGAGACTCTTAACTGAGAGCCTAGATTATGCTGACCAGAAACCCAGTCAGATCTGAATATTGATACAGGGAGTTTTCTCACAATTATACACCTCAAGCAACTCATAGGTCTTATCTGAAAACTGGCCCGTTGCCTGTGCTGGTCAATCAGTTTCTTTTTCCTTGTTCCTTTTATTGAATACAGACACTTGGAGGGGGAGTGGGACACCTCTTTGTCTGATTCCAGGGAATTGTACCTGTTCTTTTATTCACTTCTAACTAAACTCAGAAAGCCCTCAATCTTTCAGTTAGAAATCAGATTACCTAATCTTTTATATTGGTTTATATCCTGTTAATTGTTTTCTTTTAATGCATAAAATTCTGTTTCCCACTGAATTTGGGGACCAATGCCAAGCTGAGGATTCCTGGTTGTGATTTGTTATGCAATTGGAAAGCACTGCTCAATAAACTGATAAGCTCAGAAGCTCAAACCTTTGTTCCATCAGTTATTTCAAATTTTACCCATCACACAGCTGTGTTCCCCCAAGTTTTAGGAGCCCAATGATTTGCAATCTAATTCGATTTAATCATTTAATATCAGGTAGCTTTTACAAAGGAATATGTACTTCAAAGACATCACAAACATAAATATAAAGCATTTACCCTCTAAGACTTAATGGGTATAATTCCCCCTACATCACCTTGGTCTCTGGATTGGTGGTGGGAGATTAAACTCAAAATTTAATTCAGTTCCTACATGGAATTGTTCACATCAACTTCAATTGCAGATGTGCCAGAACTGTCAGATGAATCCTTCTTCTAGGCTAGAGTCCTAAAAGTTCCTCCTGAAGATCTTTTCTTGCTCCTCATTGTATTGAGGCTGTGTTGGGTGGATCCTCATTCCAAATTATCTCACTCTGCAGACACTACTTCTTCATGGAATTCCATGAATTAAGAAGTCGCCACAATCTTCCAGAAGCAAATTAGGCAGATATGGTAGCTGATATTGACAGGAACTTTTTGAATGACCACTACCGTGTTAACCAAAGAGCCTCCTCTCCAACATGGTTGATTAACATCAACCAGAAAAAATTACACAGTATCTAGGGTACAAAATGTCTACATGTGGTCCAAAATCTGTCTCTTTAAGGAACTTTTCTTAGGTGTTATAATTCTCCTGGAAGCAGTTCTCCAGAATCACCAACACAGAGAGTTACCATCTTAGCAATAAAAATAATAAGTAGTATTTATATAATGCTTTAAATTTAGCAAACCACTTTATAAATATTACATCATCTGAAATTTACAACAACCCTGGAAGTAGGTGTTTCTATTATCATATTTTACAGATGAGGAAACTTAGGCCAATGAATGTTTGTAAGTGACTTGCCCAGGGTCATACAGCTAGAAAGTGTCTGAGACTGGACTTGGAACTCAGGTCTTTCTACCCTAGGCTCAACTCTCTCTATCTGCTACCACCTAGCTGATGAGAGGTATATTAGTCATTCAAAGAGGACTAGCTCTTCTGGGATGAGGGCTTGCTGAGCCCTTTTCATGGCTTCTCATTCACCTTTGGTGTCTGCCTGGCACTCAATTCTTACAGGTAGCTCCAAGAAGCTGTAGCATACACAGCAACCACACCAAAGTAAACTGTCTTGGCAAGAAGGCTAAACCAGGTGGAGAGTAATCAATAAGTCTCAAACCTGTTGATGCATTAGGGAAGTGTCTACCACAATCATGTAAGGACTTCTCTCAGAATAATGGGCAGATGAGAACAATTTTTTTTTCCCCAGTGGCTATGAAGGAGGCTGAAGGAGGTGCTGTGGAGCACTTAGAGCTTGGTGAGACATTGAAGACATCAAGGTCATCCACTATGTCCTCCATTGCCACTGGTCTTAACTTTTTCTTGTCATTGGACTTCAATGACTCTGGAAGAGAGAGTAAGACTGATGACTTTGCACAACTCTGCCTCAGTTAAATCCAATTCATGCAGGACTTATGACATCAACCTGTGATGTCATTGATCCTCTTCTAAAAGGAAGGGCAAACAGCTGCTGAAAGAAATCAGCGCAGGTTTTTTTTTTTGTTGTTGTTGTTCATTTGTTTTTTTTTTTCACTCCCTACACTATTCTAATAGGTATTCTTATTCAAATACTGCTTGTCATGGCTTTCTCCTCTTTATAGATAATTTTTTCTTTAAGTGAGGGTAATGTTTGCAATGACGTTTTATGTATAGATAATATTTTCTCTATAATTTCAATCTTTCTTTTTCAACAAGCAAGGGAAAAAAACCCTGAAAGATAGGAAAGCAAAGAATGGAATGGAGCAGTGAAGTGATAAAGGGCTTTTCCCCATGTATCTTCAATGTTCACAAATAATTCTTATCATCACACAATAACAAAGTGAACCTGCACTACCCAATAATGTTTTATTAATATCAAGAAGGGGTGAGTTGCCATAGTACATACTATTGAACTAATACTACATTGTATCAAGGTATCATGGAAAGGCTACTGGACAGTGTCAGCAGATCCGAACTTGCAGTCTCCACTTCACCTCAATAAGCTCCATGACTTTGGACAAGTTACCTAGTGTTTATTGCCTTTACTTTCTTCATAAAATAAGGGGATTGGAATGGATGATCTCTAAAAGGCCATTTCCTGCTCTAACATTTGGCAACATTTCATTTGATTTTTCTTTCGAGGATATTGATACAGAATTTGCAGTGTTTTTGTTTTAGCTTCAAACTGATTTTTCTTCCAGCTTTCTTAAATTTCTTGTGTAGAGAGGCTCCATGTGTAGCCAGGGTCTGTTTCTTCACATGTAGGATGGAGGTGTCTTTGTGTGGCTTGAAGGGGAGCAGAATATATAACCTCTTCTCCCTCCACCCTTCCCCAAGGGATACTTTAATTCCTTGCAGGAGGGTAAGCAGGAAGTTAGGCCAGAGACAATTCTGCTTTCCTCAAAGAAAGGAGTACTATGCTAGAATTTTATCTATTTGTTCCCTGAAGTATTGTTAGTCTGGGGAATGTGATCAGCGGCAAGCTAATTTCCAATTGTTGTTTCATTATTGATGGGGAATAGACTCCAAGCTTTATATCCAGGCCTTAATCTTTTTCTCTCCAAATAACATACTGACAATAAATGTACATAGCACTTAGACAAGAAACCCATTTATCCAAATAGGTAGCAAAATAGAGATCAGAGAGAGTATGCATAAAAAGGAGCTCTCCCATTAGGAGCAAGGCAACTCAATGCAACTGAGAAAAAGTCCTAAAACTCACTGAAGTGTATAGGGATGGCAAGCTGGGGATAGGGACATGATGGAGAGTCCCAGCTCCTCTCATGTCTTCCTAGAGTCTTTTTCTTCAACAACCTGAAGTGGAATTGGCCTCTTCCACCTTCCTTCTTGAAAAGCGAAGCCACACGCACCTGAGGCAACTGCAGGGCCAGAAGTGACATGCTTGAAGAAGACTGGAAAGTCCTGGAACTCTCCCAATCTCACCAACTCCACCTTACCCCTCACATAGGGTAGGACATTGATCTCTACCAGTAAGGAGAAAGTCCCATACCAATGGGCTTGGGACTGGACTTGGTGCAAGGTTGGAACATTTTTTCCCGAATGTTTTCTCTTCTACAGATGTTTTAGGAGTGGGGGTAGTTACAGGAATAAAAATAATAACAATACTCAATAGACATATAGCGCTTTTTTTCTTTTTTGGCCAGAAATATGATTTTATTGGTAGAAGGAGTTCCCAGTAGGGAAACTTACCCTACAAATGAAGTTGATAGTTGAACTAGAGCACTAAGGCTTAGTGATGCTTCCATTCACATAGTCAGCATGTATAAGAAGTAAGACTTGAACCCAAGTCTTCCCAAATCCAAGGCCAGCCACTATATTTCCTCTTTATAGTGTTTATGCATTTTTTAATGAAGATGCTGTGAGTTAATTTGATGTTTTTGTTCCTAACTTAAATACCAAATAACATGAACACTCCTCTATACAAAGCAGAATGGAAAAAGAGAACTGTATATGAAAATTACATCTCAATTACATACACCTTGCATTTCCTTTGAAATATAAAATAAATTCAACAGATACCTTGTTTTTTCTTTAAAATTTATTTCATATTTTATTTTTCCTCAATTACATGTAAAAATAATTTTTACAGCCATTTTTAAAACTTTGAGTTCCAAATTCTCTTCTTTTCTTCTCCCTCCCCTCATTAAGAAGGCAAGCAAATTGATACAGGTTATATATGTGCAGTCATGCAAAACATTTCCATATTAGTCATGTTGTGAAAGAAAACATAGACTAATAACAACAACAAACCTCAAGAAAAATAAAGTAAAAAAAAGTTTGCTTCAATCTGTATTCAGTTCTTTCTCTGGGGATGGATAGCATTTTTCAGCATAAGCTTTTCAGAGATGTCTTGGATCATTGTATTGCTGAGAAGAGTGAAGTCATTCACAACTGATCATCTTACAATACAGATGTTACTTTGTTCACAGTACATTTCACTTTGCATCAGCTCATGTAAGTCTTTCCAGATTTTACTGAGAGCCTCATTTCTTATAGCACAATAGTATTCCATCATAATCAGATACCACAATTTGTTCAGCCATTCCCCAACTGATGGACATCAACTCAATTTCCAATTATTTGCCACCAGAAAAGAGCTGCTATAAATTTTTTTTTTGTACATATAGGTGTTTTTCATTTTTGCTTTGCTTTATTGCTTTTTTTTTTATCTCTTCTGGGATTTGGACCAAATAGTGGTATTGCTAGGTGAGGGATTTGGACCAAATAGTGGTATTGCTAGGTGAAAGGGTCTGTATGGTTTTATGTCCCTTTGGGCATGGTTCAAATTGCTGCACAGAATGGTTGAATCAGTTCATAACTCCACCAACAACACATTTATGTCTCATTTTTCACACATCCCCTCCACCACTTGTCATTTTCCTTTTCTGTCCTGATAGCCAATTTAATAGGTATGAGGTAGTACTTCAGAATGGTTTTAATTTGCATTTCCCCAATCAATAGTGAGTTAGAGATTTTTTTTTTGCAATGTGGCTACAAATAGATTTGATTATTTCATCTGACAACTGTTCATATCTTTTGATCATTTATTGATTGGAGAATAGCTCTTACTTTTATGAATTTGACTCATTTCTCTATATATTTAAGAAATAAGGGCTTTATCAGAGAAACTTGCTCCACAGTTACTATTACTAAACGTATTTCCCTCCATCTTATTCCCCCTTATTTATTCTTTTCTCTCTCTCTCCTTTCACCCCGTCCCTTCTCAAAAGTATTTTGCTTCTGACTGCTCCCAAACCTAATCTGCCCTCCCTTCTCTCACCCCCTTTCTCTTATTGCCCTGCCCTCCTACTTTCCTGTAGAGTAAGATAGATTTCTAAACCCAATTGAGTGTGTATGTTATTCCCTCTTTAAGCCCATTCTGATGAGAGTAAGGTTTACTCATTTTCCCTCACTTCACCCCCTGTCCCTCCACTGTAAAAGCTTTTTCTTGCCTCTTTAATGTGAGATAATTTGCCCCATTCTACCTTTCTTTTCCCCTTTCCCCCAGTGCATTCCTCTCTCATCCCTTAATTTCATGTTTCATAAAGGGATATCATCCCTTCATATTCAACTCACACCTGTGTCCTCTGTATGTACACTCCTTCTAACTGTCCTAATGATGAGAAAGTTCTTATGAGTTACAACTATCATCTTCCCATGTAGAAATATAAACAATTTAACCTTAATAAGTCCCTTATGGTTTCCCTTTCCTGTTTACTTTTTTATTCTTCTCTTGAGTCTTGCATTTGAAAGTCAAATTTTCTATCCAACGCTAGTATTTTCATAAAGAAAGATTGAAAGTATTCTATTTCACCGAATATCTGCTTTTTTCTCCTGAAGGATGATATTCAGTTTTGCTGGGTATATAATGCTTAGTTGTAATTCTAGCACCTTTGCCTTCTGGAACATCATATTCCAAGTCCTCTGATCCTTTAATGTAGAAGCTGCTAAATTGTGTGTTATCCTGACTGTGGTTCTACCATACCTGAATTATTTCTTTCTGGCTACTTGCAATGTTTTCTTCTTGACCTGGGAACTCTGGAATTTGCTATAATATTCCTGGGAGTTTTCATTTTGGGATCTCTTTCAGGAGTTGATCAGTGGATTCTTTTGACTTCTGTTTTACCCTCTTCTAGAATATCAGGGTAGTTTTCCTTGATAATTTCTTGAAAGATGATGTCTGGGCTCTTTTTTTTTTTTATCATGGCTTACAAGTCGTCCAATAATTTTTAAATTATCTCTCCTGGATCTATTTTCTAGGTCAGTTGTTTCCCCAATGAGATGTTTCACAGTCTTCTTTTTTTTTCATTTTTTTGGTTTTCTTTCATTGTTTCTTTTTTTTTTTAATTTCTCATAAAGCCATTAGCTTCCCTTTACTCAATCCTAATTTTTAAGGAATTATTTTCTTCAGTTAGGTTTTATATCTCCTTTTCCATTTGACCAATTCTACTTTTTAAAGAGTTTTTTTTCCCTTCAGAAAATTATTGTGCCTCTTTTCCAATTTGGTCAATTCTGCTTTTAAAGGCCATCTTCTCCTCATTGGCTTTTTCTACCTCTTTTATAATTTGGCCTAGTCTGGTTTTTTAGGTGTTATTTTCTTCAGTATTTTTTTGTGTCTCATTTTTTTTTGGTTAACTCATTTTTCCTGATTTTCTTCCATCACTCTCATTTCTCTTCCCATTTTTTTCCCTCTACCTCTTACTTGATTTTCACAATCCTTTCTGAACTCTTGCATGGCCTGAGACCAATTCATATTTTTCTTGGAGACTTTGGATGTAGGAGCTCTGACTTTATTTTCTTCTTCTGAGTGTGTTTCCATCTTCCTTGTCACCATAATAACTTTCTATGGTTGGATTTTTTTCTGTTGTTTGCTCATTTTCCCAACTTGTTACTTGACTTTCAACTCTTTGTTAAAGCAGGGCTCTGCTTCCAGGATGGAGGGCATATCGTCCCAACCTTAAGGGTTTTTGTACAGCTGTTTTCAGATATACTTCTAGAGACCTGTAAGGTTTCAGTTCTTCCAAGGAAGTATGATCTAAGGAGAGGTGTGTTTGCTGCTCTCCTGGCTTTTACTTTGGTCTGAGTAACCACAAAAACTAGTTTCTGCCTTGGGACTGTGATGAGGATTCCCGTTCTACTGCAACCACAAGCTCTGGTGTGCTAGTGCTTCTCTTTACCCTGGGACTGCCAACCAGGACAGTGACCTGGACCTAAGTATGGACAAAACAACAGAGTACTGCCTCAGTGCTAGCAAAGAGACCCATGTAATCTCCTTCTGACCAGTTACTTAATCCCTTTACTATTTGTGAACTGAGAGCCCTGGAAACAGCTGCTTCCACTGCTAATTGAGTGGCTCTCAAAACCTGCTCCTTGTTTGCTGGGACTGAGTCTGTCCTGGCACCCTGTGCTGGACTGTCCTCCTCTCTAGACCGTTCTTGCTGATCTAAGTTGTCTTTGTCTTGAAAATTATTTCACCCTGTCCTTTCATGAGTTCTGTTGCTCCAGGGATTGTCTTATGGAATTATTTAAAAGTATTTCAAGGGGTTTTGGGGAAAGCTCAGGCAAGTCACTGCCTTTTCTCTGACATCTTGGTTCCACCCCTCCAACATATATCTTTCAAAGGTTGTTCATACTTTTAACCACTTTCATACAAGAACTCACATTTATATAGTACCTTAAGATTTATAAATTACTTTCCTCACAAGGAACCAGGGAATTAAACATTACTCTTTGTGTAAGTACCATTTTAAGATGATATAACTGAAGCACTAATGGGTTTCTCCTATGAGATAGAAACTACCAACCAAGAATGAGCTGACAGTGTGTTTGAAGTTGGTTTTCTAATAGTGGGGACTGAGTGTGCTGATGCCATTCACAATCTCTTACTCAGTATTGCTCATGATCAATGGTTCACATTTACCAAATGGCTAGACCTAGAGCACAGACATGTGACTATGGAACAAGAACACAAACTGTCCTTTCATGGGGATTGGATCTTAAACTCAGAATTATAATTTTTAATGGCTGTATTTCTTTAAACCATTACATTTTCTTGACTTTTCCAATTTGCTATGCATTTGCTCTATAGTTCTAGGGAATAGTTCAATTTAGTCACTCACAATCTGTGGTTGTTTAGCTCAGTTGGATAGATGACTGTGTTAACGAAGTCGAGCCCTCTTGAAGGCCAATTAGCTTTGCTTGGTTCCAAAGACACACATGGTACCAGCAACTCTAGCCAACTATCTTGTAAAGCCATGTTATGCTGCACAAAGGAGACTGGATGATGGGGTGTGGAAAAATTAAAGCAAAACTATTGTTAACATGAAGGGGGAAAACAAACAAACAAAACTATTAATTAAATACAATCCCAGGCAAGGTCTGACAATATCTTTATCTTTGAAAACTATGCTTCTACACATTATCTGGACATTACCCTGCAGGTTTGAACCTACATACTTAGTCAAGAAAGTTGACTTATCACAAAATAAATCTCCATCTTACTATGGAGAACCAAATTTCTTTACACTAAAAATGTGCCTTTATAATTCAATTCAAACAATATTTATTAAGGATCTTTTATAGTTGAGGTACTATATTATTACTGGAGGTACAATGATATTAAAAAAAAAAAGATTACTGGCCCCAAAGGGATTACATTCTATAGACGAAGATTCAACATGTACACAGAGAGGTAAATATAAATGTTCCAAAGATCCTCTCTCTTTATTGCTATATCCAGAGAGTGAAGATCGGAATTGAGTCAAAGCATGGCTACCATGATATAAGATGATACTTCTCCTACTTCTCTTTTTAGATCCCCATGATGTGGCTGGGAGCACTAGTCTTCTTCTGTTTTGTTCTGTCCTTCTCAATTTCAGGTTCCAGTCTTGATCCACTCTGTACCCTGGAAATTATGGTGACCTTAGAGTTAGCATTCTAAATGAGATGGTGCAACCAGCTGGCCTGGCAGGGAAGGCCAACCAGGGTGCCCTGAGACTCAAGCGGGATAAGGGTTTTAGATATGGAAGTGAGACTGAGCTCCATTGGAAAGGGACTATGCTATTCGTATGTTTGTTTTATACTTTGGAAATAAATATTTCTTTGTAAAATCCAATACTACTATTAGTGGTTAAATGGAGCCGGGGTGCAGGGGAGCCCCTCCTAGACTTGAGGGAACACCACAAGTCAGTTGCATTGGTGTAATTTCATCAATTTTGTTTGTTGTTTGCTTGACTCCTTAAGTATTAATACTTACTGTGTTATAGAATTCTACATAGAAGTATTAATATACTGCTATGTTTCATATTACTGAGTCCTGTATAAGTACTGATAGTAAAGTTAATGTGTGAACTCTGCCACCTTTAGATTTCTACTGTCTAGGAGAAATGTTCATATTGTCCTTCGTGCATTTAAACCAATTTATTCTGCTTGCTGCTGTGAAAGCAAAATGTCCCACAACTGTGTAGGGTGAGGATGTCTGTGCCTTAAATCTACTAGTAGCTCATATCGTTGCTGCTTCTCTAATTGAACCCATTTGTCTTCTTGTTCTGATGGGGAAGTTTTCAGTTCCATTTGGTTTGCCCTGAGTTGCAAGGATCTATAGGGAGATCTGGGGTTCCCTTTGAGATAAAGGATCCAGGGGGAATTTCCTGGACCACTATGTAAATAATCTATACTAAAGGGACCCCTAGAAAATTTGTGTGCCCTGTATAGAAAAAGACACTTTTTGTCCTTGTGTATTCTGTAAAGAAAGGGACACTTTTGTATAGACTGTTGTTGGATGGTCTTACACACCAAGGGAATCATTTTTTTTTTTTGGTGAGGCAATTGGGGTTGAGTGATTTGCCCAGGGTCACACAGCCAGTGAGCGTTATATGTCTGAGGCCAGATTTGAATTCAGGACCTCTTGACTCCAGGGTCAGTATTCTATCCACTGCACCACCTAGCTGCCCCTCCGAGGGAATCATTTGAAGAGTCCAGTTTTTTCCTTTGAAAAAGGGGCAACACCAAGTTGACTCCAGGTTCTGTATCTCTTTGGGGACAGCATGTAGCTTGAAAAGCTTAGTGTACACTATGTTTCTATTCAAGACAGTAGTCAGATTTCTTTGTCTTTTCTCTTTCTTGTGCTTCTAAATTGATAAAGGCCTTACAAGGCTAAAGCTAAGCAAGCAGAGACAGTTGGTAAACTTTGTAGAATTCTTCTCATTTTGTTGGCTTATTTGGGGAACTTTGTGTAATATTCCTTGTTCTGAGAATTGGCAAAATTTTGAATTTGGAGATAATTGTGATTTTCATCTGTACATATGGGATTGCATATGATAATATAATATTTCCTGTTTTGAGGCTTCAGTGTATGGCACTTGGAAAGCAAGTGAAAAAACATTGCTTATACATCTTCAGAAACACTAAACAACTGTTCTGAATTTGAGACAAGAACTGAGTTTAAAAAATAAAATGCACTCTTGATTGTTTGCTGAGGATGGCAAATTTCAAATGAGGGAAATGTGTGACCTAGGCTTCTCTGGGCAAGCCTAGTACTCGGAACATGAAGATATCCTTGACCACGCCCAATTGGCTTAACATGGAACCTGCTGTGCTGCCCACCATGTGGGTGGAGATAGCCTTGTTTGACTGGCTGCCTGTGTCTTTGTAACTAGTGAGACTGAGCTGTTCATTCTTTTTTTGATGGTGTTCTTTTTTGCCTCTTTTTCTGCTATGCTCTTTTCTACAGTTTTTATCTACTATTTCCAGAGGGTAAAAATGAACTAAACTGGTGAGAGGGGAAGGACTTTCCTTCCCTTGCTTCCTCTTTTTCACCTGGGCTCTAAGAAATCAGCCTAGGGGTATTTGTTCCTTTTCTGCCGTGGTGACTTTGAAAGTAGAATTGCAGGAGAGGTAGTGCAATCAGACAGGCAGGCATAGAAACCCTGAGAAACCAAGGTACCTGTAACTTGAGCCCAAGGGGGTTATGAACTTGGGACTGGGACTTTATTCTATGGGAACTAAGTTAAGATATGAACCTAATCCTCCTTTCCTCCCCAGAGACTGAAATGAGGAGAGGAGGATTATGTTGTCTGCATATTGGAGGAGTATTAATATAGTTGTAATTAAACCTTTGGAAGTAAATATCCCCTTGAAAAAGCTAATCTGACTGTTAGTGGCTAAATGTACCTGAGGCATAAGGGACTATAAAAACAGATAGCCACACTGTAAGAAGAACGGAGTTGATAGGGGTGTAGCTTAGATACCCCTAAATCTCTTTAATGTTTTCAGAGCACCCTGGGAAAGAACAAAAATCTAACACACTTGGCCTTTAGGCAGTGGGAACACAAATGACTCGACAATGAAGGAAGGCCCCCTGTATGGGGCAATGTCTGAGTGGAGCTTTGAAAGAAGTTACAACACAGGATTCTATGAGATGAAAGTAAAGAGGGAGGGTATTACAAACTTTCTTTTTAAGATCTAACCGACCATTCAAGTTCCAGACTATTTACTAAAAAATTTCCTTTCTTTATAAAACAGCAAAATTTTTATGTGAGGAAATAAAACAAAAAAGTTGCATGAGATCAACACCATGTATTATTTTTTTAGCTGCAAATTCAGTTGTTTCTTTTTTCTACTTAAATAAATTCAATAAACATGTATGTATCATAAAAAGGTTTTGGCACATGCCCAGACAATCCAAAATGGAGGAACCCACATGAGAGATGTCAGGGACTTACTTTTGTGAGATAGGAGATCTGGTGCATGTGTGGACATTTTACACTTACCTACCACCTTATTGGGCTTCCTCTTTCCATTGGTTTCACTGACTGAATTGGCTATTTCTTCAAAATTACCTTTCTGGATCAGTGTCGTTTTCTTCCCAGTAGCATCTAGTAGTGAAGGACTTCTTCACTCAGTGAGTGATACCATGGGGCCACCTTCCTCACCCCCCACCCCCAGCCATGTGGTCCAGACAAATAGGTTTGGATTTTGGTCTATTTGTGTATCCTTTTAAGATCTAAGTGAAGATTACGGAGAACCGACTTGGGAGCTTCAGTCATGGGGACCTTGAAGCCCAGGATTCCAGATCGAATGCTTCTAACAATCAATCGGAGAAACACTGAGAAGCCAAGATCCAAAGTTGCAAAACCAGGCTTTATATTTCAAACTTGGCAGAATGCATGCTGTATAGGAATTTAGCTATGCTATGAAGTTAATTCCCTTACTCCCTCTAGAGACCAAGATAATGTAAAGGGGATTATGACCCTGAGGGTTTGGGAGAAATATTTGTATGTTTCTTCTCTTTATACATTTGAAGTAAATATTCCTTTGTAAAAGCAAATATGACTGTTAAAAGGAACCAATGTGCTTGAACCACTAAAATTAGAGGAAAATGGTTAGCGGGGATTTTAGCCAATGGTAGAACCAATACCTTCCCTTCCCAAACCCTTAAGGGTACTGAAGAATCTTGGAGGAGGGGTGAAATGTGATAGACCTGGTTTTCAGGCAATGGAGATCAGAGAATCATTGTTGCAGTATGAAATACCTACTACATGTCAGAAGCTGTTCTAGGCATTGAAGGATGCAAAGATACAATCTAAAACAACAAAAATTCATAAAACACCAATGGTTCATAGATCACTTTGCTCTGTGGTGGGGAGAAATTTGGAGCTTATATGAGATTTATACCTAACCATGAAAGAATTGACAATATTTTAGTAAAGTTATGACACCAACACAGATAGATATGATAAACATAGTGAATGAATGGATGAGCACATGAATACTATTATTAAACATTTATTAGTTGTGGTAATAAGGAACTATGCTAAGTGCTAGGGATAAAAATGGAAAAGTAAGACAATACCTGTTGTCAAGGAGTCTACATTCAAATAGGGGCATACTACATATGTATATGTGTATATATATACATATACACACACATACACATACACACACGTATATATGTATATATGTGTATGCATATGTATACACACATATAATATATACACATGTATATATGTGTACACATGTATACACACATATAATGTATATACACATGTATATATATTATGTATATGTATATACACACATATATAATATATAATATACATACACATATATTACATATATACACACATGTGTATATATATGTATGTATGTATGTATGTATGTATATGTATACACACACAGACACACACACATATATGAGGTTTCCACTTCAGGGCAAATAGAAAGGTAAAGAGTTCCACAGGGTGTGGAAAGATGGTAGTAAGTTTTCTTTAGTGGCATTCCATTAATGAAAGTTCGTATTTCTGATATTGAACCATTCTATTATTCCAAGAAGGATTCTGTTGCTTTGAATCTTTGTGTGCGTGTGAGTGTGTGTGTGTGTGTGTGTGTGTGTGTGTGTGTGTGTGTGTATCATTAGTAGCTATGACTACTAAGAAAGGTGTGGTACCCCACCTGCAGAGGCTTTTTGACAGGTTGAATTTCTACAAGAATCTTTCCCCTGGATGATGTCAGGAACTGAACTGGAAGCAGGGCTATCTGACTAGGGGACATTACTATTTCTGGGGGTCATAACCATAAGAGCTCAGCTTATCTTCATTAAGGTATAAGAGGAAGTGGTGGTCTAAGTGGTTGAAGATTTGTGGTGAATTGGCTTGTTTAGCACAAGCTATCCCTTGTCTTTCCCTTAGGATGCTTTGCTGCTTCAGGTGGGTTGGGTCGCCTAACCTGACAGGGGTAGTCAGTCATCAGTATGTGTTGGTGATGGTGGAGATGAAGGTGGCCTTCTCCCCAGGCATTGCTTTCTTGAATAATGGCTGGCAGGAGGGGAGAGGTGAACTGCAAGGGCTGGAAGCAGTCCTAGTGGTCAGGGTTGGGACAATGGGAATTGGGAGGAGGAGTTTGCTATTCCTGAGCCTCTTAAGCTATGGTAAATATGCTAGATAAGCACAAAACAAAGTTCTTTAGAGATTCAAGTGAAAAGAATAATTAGAATATAAGCTCCCTCAATTCAAGGATATTTTGTATTTGTCTTTTTGTTCTTAGCAGCATAGTGCCTGACACATATTAGGCACTTAATAAATGTTTATTTAATTGAATGGAACTGAACCGAATTCTTTTGTTTATTTTTTATCATGCACATTTACAAGCTTGGTTACAACATGAAAACAAATTTCTACAAAGCAAGTTACATACACATGCAATGTATGTATGTATATATACACCTATACACACATACTATATACATATGCCTACATATTTACGTGTATGCATGTGTGTGTATGTGTATGGAAATAATTAACAGATGAATGGGATGTCCCAGTGAAGACTTCTCAGTGTAATTAAGGTAATGAGTTCAGAAGGTAGTGTGAGAAATGAACTCTCAGAAGTGAAGGTTCCTCAAAGGGTCAAATAATTCTTGATTACTACTTTCAAAATCCTCTCCCACTCAGACCCTGTTTTTAAGCACTTAACCGAAAGAATAAGCCCTGCCCCACCCCCAACCTGAGCCGTTTGTCCTTGGCTTTGAATTTCGCGCCTAGAATGTAAATCCCATCTCCCTGTTCAGGGGATAGGAAGAAACTTTCAAGCTTAGAATGTAAGCCCACCCCCAGTTAAGGGGGTAAGGGATAGTGGTGGGTGGAGACTTGTTTTCATGGTGGGCGGAGATTTGCTTTTATAAGGCGGCCCCTGTTAGGCGGTCTCTCTCTCTCTCCAGTGTATGGAGGAGCAGACAGCCATCTGGTGAGATTGTGATAAAGATAACCTTTGCTTTCCAGTTTGAGAAATCTCTGAGTTTAATTTGGGTTGGGGTCTCTGTCCCACACACAGAGATAAGGCACTGCAATTAAGGGGGCTTAGGGAAGGCTTCCTGGAGAAGGTGGAATTTTAGTTGAGATTAAAGTTGAATTGACAAGCTAAGGGACATAGAAACTTTGAATTCTGCGATCTTATGCCTCAGTGCACTTTGGCAACCCCAATGTAGGAAGTTCAAGCCAACTGGCAGGTCGATGATTCCATGCCTAGCTAGAGGGGGCTCTGCCTGCTTCTTCTACCAGTGATTCAGCCAGACCACCTCCTACCTATCCCACAAAAAGTAGCAGAGGCTGATTCTGCCCAGCTAGTTGTAAATAAAAAGGAAAACATCTGGAGATCAGAGCAGAGGGAGATATAATCTATTTGCATTAGAGACTCAGCTAAAGAGGAAAAAGAGCATGGAGGCCTAAGGAAAAGTAGTTTGTAAATGTAGCTGGGCCCAGGAGTTTATTCTGGGTAGGGAGCTAAGCTAGCCTGACCCTCAAACCCCTAAGGCAAGGAAGATGAGGATAGACTGTACTAGAAAGAACACTAGAGAAAAGTATTCAAATTCTCCTGCCTCTGACACATATTGGCAATGGGATTTTGAGCAATGAGGCCCTTTCTGTGCTCTAAGCAACTCTCTAAGAACATAAGTTGCAGAAAAGGTGCAAACCTACATTGGTAGAGACAGTTTCCTTAACTGAGAGCTCCCTGTACTGATGAAGTAACAGGCAGAGATGCAACATCATCATCATCATCATCATCATCATCTTTATAATTGATATTTATAAAATAAAATAACAAAAAGTAATAATAATAATACATATTTTCACAGCACTTTTACATTTAGAAAGTACTAACATCCCAATTACCCCATGACATATGTAGCACAGTATTACTTATGGAGACATTGCTCCTGAAGCTTCTTTTGTCTGTAAAAAATATAATTCAGTAAGACTAATTTGCTTATGTAAGTTTTGAATATAGGCTTTTACTCTCTAATATTTTTCCTTTCTAACTGTGGCTACTAATTTTTTTTAAAAGAAAAACTCATTTGAAGAATCATTTGCTCATAATTATAGAAATTAAAATGGATAGAAAACAAAAAGTCCTGAAATTCATAGAAATAACACAGTCAGACATAGGAGCTGATTGACCCAAGGCAAGTAACTTAACCTCTCTAGCCCTCAATCTCTTATTCAATAAAATGGGGACAATATAATGGCTACTTTACAGGGTTGTTGTTAAAATCAAATGAGATAATATACGTAAAGTACTTTGTAAAACTCAATGTACTAGATATAGGTGTGCTGTTATGATTATGGTTTTGGTTGGTTGTATGTATAATTAATTACTTATAAGTTTTTGTAGTTCCTTATAGGCCTCTAATGAAGCTTTGGGTCTTCATTTATTAAAAGATCAGTCTTTTCTAGAACCCTTTATTTACAGCTTTTCTGGAAGCCTTTTGGCATGGGCTGATACCACTAAGAAGTGACACTGATTGCTAGACCAAATGATATTTAAATATAAATTGTTGTTTGTTATTCTGTCAATTGCCCTGAAGTCATTACTAAGTAGCCACAAAGTACAGTCATTGCTGTTCATTCAAATTCAAAAAAAGATTTATTCCACACCAACTGTGTACAAGATATGATATTCTGTGATACTGAGGAATTCATGGCTATAATAATTAGTAAAAATAATTTGCATTACTGTAGCAATTTAGGATTACAATGTGCTTTACCAATATTATCTCCTTTGATCCTTACAATAACCATATGAGGTACTTGTTATTATTATTCTTATTTTTACAAACAAGGAAACTGAGACAAACAGGAGTTAAATGACTTGCCCAAAGTCACATAGCTAATGTCTGATGCTGGATCTGAACTCATGTTTGCCTGCCTCCAGTTTTAGTGCTTTATGAGCAATCTAGCAGCCTGATAAAGCTAAAACATAACAAGTTCCCTGCCTCCTCAAACATATATATATATATATATTTTAAACCTGTGGAAATATCCTCCTGCTTTTCCTCCCCCTCCACCTCATCTTCTTCTTCTTCTTCATCATCATCATCATCATCAGCAATAGCATTGGTTTATTATTATTATTAGTTAGTAGTAGTAGTAGTAGTAGTAGTAGTAGTAGTAGCAGCAGCAGCAACAGCAGCAGTAGTACTAATAAAAAAAACCCTCTTAATATGATTATTACAAAGGGAGAAATGAGAATTAGACTGTCTGGCAAGTGCCCCATGAGGTAGTGTTGAAAATTGTTTCTTTTAGTTCCAATAAACATACAGCCCATAGAGGTAAAATCTGACCTTGCTGTCCAGTGGAGTTTCTAAGACTAGCTTGAATCAGGTTCTAGAATTGCACCACTGCCTGCTTCTATCTTATCCTTCTTGGCCTTAGAGGATATAGACTTGCTCATTATTCATATCAGACTATAGTTGACAAGGGGCAGCTAGGTGGTGCAGCAGAGAGAGCATCAGCCTTGAAGTCAGGAGGACCTGAGTTCAAATCCTGCCTCAGACCAAATACTTGACATTTACTAGCTCTGTGACGCTGGGCAAGTCACTTAACCCAACAGCCTTAAAAAAAAAAAGGACATAATTGGCATTAGTGGTACTATGGCAATCGTTGTTGTCTCTAGTTTTGTGGATATAGTCTCTGTTCCCCTACCCCCAAACTCTCAACCTGGCTGTTCTTAACAATCTATTATCTTTTTATGTGCTTTTATTATCTCTTTCAAAAGCATATGCCAGTATCAGAAGAGCATGTTATAGGTAGATTTTCTGGGTAACTTGCAGTGTGAGTCATAGTAGATCTCTGACCTACAGAAATGGAAGTTACAATTGTTGAACATAGAGATGAGTCCCAAAGTAGCCACAAGCTCCTGGAGGGCTTTTACATCCCATGAAAAGACAGTAACAAAATTGTTATCACTGGCAACAGAGGCTTCTGCCTTCTTGCAGACTCCATCTCCAGCAGTTAAGGAATCAAAGTCCTTACAGTTAATGCCCCTATTCTCCTTGATATACTTGTACACGAAGTGAAGAAAGCCTGCTAATGCAGCCCATGTTGCTTTGCCCCCAGCTACAGTCCACTAGATTCTGCTCACTTGGAGATACATTTCCTGTTCTGCAGAAGTATTGCCTCTCTAGGGAACCATTAACACTGAGAGCCCAACAAGAATGATAGTCAACCTGATTTTTGACAAGGTGACATAGCTATGATCCCTTTCGTATGCTACTTTGGGAACCTCTACAAAATTGAGTTTCATGAATATTACTTTTAGTTGTCTTCCTATGTGAGCTACATCTCAGAATCTACCCTATGAATTTTTCATTGGTCATATCACTGAAGTGGTTCTTTTGGACATGAACCATACTATCTGTATTCCACATTTCATAGCTCAATCTTTCTCAGGTTCTCTTCCCCTAGGGATCACATCTAGTTCTTTTCATAACCTGAATAGACTTTCTGATGCCAGGACTTGCACAGTTTCCACTAAATGTTCTGTATATCATGATAATAAGTCATCAACCCCTAACAGAGTGTAGCAAAGAGAGCCTTGAATATACTGTTTTGATGATCTTGAATGATTTAATTTATGGTTTATATAATCTGACAAAGAAGGCAGTCAAGGGTTATGCATATGATATATTTTAGAAATATTCTCATTGCAAATTGGTTGATTATGTTTAAAAATATAAAAGGACATACTTATCTAAAAAAAGCATGCAAATGATTATTACTTATTGATGCCAGATAAATGATTATTTAAAATGTGTATTTTTGCTTGTATCTCCCTATAGTTACCATTGATATTTTGTTTTGAGAGGCTCCAACTATGTTTCAAATGTATACTTTGTCCTTACCATTCAGTATAGTATATATTTTATCATTTTGGCCAAGAAACCTCTAGGATTGGGGTAAATTAATGCACTGGTGATGCCAGCCTCCTATTCCTACCTACCATAGCTCTCATCAGTTACAGCCATTGGGTTCGGCTACTTTCCCCCAGCCTGCTGCTTAAACAGATGCTAATGGGTGAATGAGTAGCAGCAGGAGGGCGGGCTGGGGTGATCTTCATTCATTAGCAGCTGCTTAAACAGCAGGCTGAGGGGCTCTGCAGCTGCTGAGGGAAATACTGGGATGGGGGTTGACCTATGCAATATTTTGACCAAAACCTCAATTTTTACACAGACAAGTTCAAATTGGCCTATACCCTGTGTTGTACCACATGTGGTTGACCTGAACCACTGTCTCATTCACTTCTTTCTTAAGAACGTATTGTAAGGAATTAAATTTTATTTCATTGGGCTAAATTCTGAAGCTTTTAACTCCAAATGAGTTAAAAGCCAAGAGCTGTGTCTAAGATCTGGTTCCAAACTGCTAGGTGATTAATGATAGGCTCAGATTTACTGAAGGAGGTCCAGTTTGGGAATAATCCCAATTCAATTCTACTTAGCGACTATACAGACACATTCACATCCTCTTTGTTGTACTCTTATACAGTTTAATCATGCATTATGGCCCAAAAGAGATAATGTAGGAAAAAAAATTGCGAAACTAAAATTTTAAATAAAAGCCAGCTATTGTTATTACTGTTGCTGTTACCATCATTATCATTAGCACCATCAACATCTCGTTCTTTTTTAGATGGAATCCAGATAGTGATCGCCCTGGGACATGTTTCTTGTATTATGTCTATTATTATATTGTCTTGTATTATATTATATTGGTTTGTATTATGTCAATGTGTTATGTCTTATATTATGATTATTATTCTTTTATATTTAATGTTCTGCCTATTATTACACTGCTTTATTTTTATAATTTATTAAAAAAGTATTAGAATATGAGCTCATTTTTCTGTAGACAGACTGAAAGCATCTTTGGGACAATTCCAGTAGTAGACAGTATAATAGGGATGTTATGTATCTCATTCTACTGCCACATGGTTTTGACTTCTTCCATTAAGTTTCTATATTTTAAAAGCTTTAGATTTCACAGAGCTTGGAGATTATGAATATTTGTTATTTCATTGTTGAATCATTTTTCACTCATGTCTAACTGTTTATGACCCCAACATGGGGTTTTCTTGGCAAAAATACTGGAATGGTTTGCCATTTCCTTCTCCAGTGAATCTTACAGGCAAGGAAACTGAAGCAAACAGGGTTAAGTTACTTGCCCAGGGTAGTAAGTGTACTTGGATAGTAAGTGTACTCTGGATAGTATACAAGTATGCATAGATAATAAGTATCTGAAGCTGGATTTGAACTCATGAAAATGAGTCTTCTTGACTCAAAGTGTGGCATTCTATCAACTGTGCTACCTAGCATGGTTACAAAGTTGCAACTTAAAGGAATTGATATAGAGTGCCCAGGAGTGGAACCTGCAGCTTAATTTGAATTAACTTGGGAGCCCTTACCAGGTCCAGACACAGAAAGGATTAACAGAATAAAAGTTTTTTCTCAATTCTGTGGGTGGTGTCACATGGCTGTTCTTAGTTGGTGGAGTGATTTATCTGGTTAATTCAGACAACAAATATTTCCTATGGTAACATTTTAAAGGAGATTTTCAAACTCTTTTTGAATATGGGCAGATGTGGGAAATAGTTTTGTCTGGGACAATGCTCTATTTTAGTTCTTTAATATATATTTTTTTGAATTCTCAAGGATATTTGAGGTCATAAGCATTTGTAGTAAGGGAATTTCCCATCTGTTAAGTCCATGAAACAGAGAGTTTCTGATATATGGTTCTAGCTTTCATGTTGTGCTTAGCTAGGTATTCCAAAGGTATTTAATTTTTGGAACTCAGTGATACATAGCAAAATTTCTATGATTTCCTTGTAATCTCTTCATTGATCAATGTTGGGATTGTTGTTATTATTATTATTATTAGTAGTAGTAGTAGTAGTAGAATAATAGTTGTAGTAAGTCTTTGCTTCTCCTGGTCTGATTAATCTTAGCCATTTCCTTTGCAAGCTAAGATGCTCTGGTGATATTCTATTTAATTGCGGTATAGCATGGAAGAAAAGCTGAAGAACTGTGATGTCACAACATTAAGTGAGATGCTGAACTCTATGCAAATAGTGGGAGAATTCTTCATAGACTTGCAGAATCTCAGAAAACATTCAGTCCTAGAAGAAATCCCTTCTTTAACCTTCAGAAAAGTTGTCATCTAGATTTTATATGAGTACTCTCTGATGGGGAACTCATTATCTACCGAGACAATACTCCATGTTTGAATGCATCTAATTATTAGAAAGTTTTGTTTTGTTTCCATCATATGCTGTCAGTCACAACTTAATACCCCAGTAGCATATATTAAGTGCCTACTATGTGGTAGATCCAATGTTAAGACTGAGAGATGAAAAGAAAAAAAAACAGTCCCTGCTCTCAAAGTCGCTTACAGTCTAACAGAGAAGAAATCATGCAAAGAATTGTGTATAGAGTTATATACAGGATAATTGGGATAATCTTAGAGGGAGGGCACTAAGAAAGTTTTCTTGAAGAAGGTTGGTCTTTACCTGAGACTTGAAGAAAGTCAAGGAAGTCAGCAGATGGAAAGGAAGCAGGAGAGAGTTCCAGGCATGAGGTAGGCAGTGAAAATGCTTGAAATGTCCACCTGTCACTCCTAGTTCTAAATTCTTGGGCCAAGTAAGCCAAATCTAATACCTCTTCAAATGACAGCCCTACAAATACTTGAAGACAGCTAGCTTGTATTTGCTATCTTTTCTTCTGCTTGATCAACCTACTTAAGTCCTTCAATTGATCCTCTTATTTCATGCCAACTTACAAATCCAATAATTGTCCTCTAGTCACAAAGCAACTTATAAATGTTCTTTCTAAAATGTGGTTTCTAGGACTGATCGCAATATTTGCTCTGCTGTCTGACCAAGCTGGAATATCGGACTATTATCTCCCTTATTTTGGAAATTGTCTGTCACTGAATGCTAAAATTCCTTGTCTGTCTGTCTGTCTGTCTGTCTGTCACTGTCTTTCTCCTATCCTATCACACTGATTTGTATTCTGCTGTCAATCCACTAAAATGCCCAGGTCTTTTCACATGATTTGTAGTCTAGCCCTACTAATATGGTTCTTATGTAGTTGATTTATTGAACCCAATTGTGGGACTTTACAGTTGTCTCTGTCACATATTTTCTCTGTCAAATATTATTCCCTCAATCAGAGTGGAACCCATTCGAGGTAAACATATGGGGCTGTTTTGTATCTCATTCACATAGTGCTCAGGATTCTCTTTGTTTGGGAGTAGGATCATAGGAGCCCAAACTCACACATATAAAAAAGTAAAACTTAATTTTTATTTACAAAAGATAAGTTTGCTTATATTGGTTATACTTGGTATAGATGGCAGTGTGGTATAGTGTTCAAAGCACACGATTTAGAGTTAAAAGACCTGTGCTTAAAAACCTGGACCTTTCTCACTCTACTTGTATGACCTTGGGCAAATGAATTCTGTTCTGAGAGACTCAATTTCCTTATCTACAAAATGTGTGGGCTACATGAAATAGTCCCTAAACCACATCCTAATTCTTACATTTTATCAACTGGATGCTTGCTTTACATATTTTGAAGATATTGAAAATGTCCCTTTTGGGGAGTAAACAAGCAATGAAAAAAACAATCTAATATCATGATTATTTATCTCACTATATCCATTAAATAGGATAAATGTCTATTTGTCATATGTACACAAAATCATAATGATGCAGCATTAGTAAAGATCATGTGATGATGGTTGGGGTATATGTGGAGAGCTACTCTTTGCAACCTAGAGTTATTCATTAATCTAAATATTAGTACAAACCAGCTACATATCTCAATTCTCAATTTCCCTAGTTTAAAAAGAGTTCATGATTAGTCCATCTAAGAGAGGTTTTTTTAGAGCCTTTCCTCCCTCAAAAGTCTTATTGGTATTCCATGTACACACACACACACACACACACACACACACACACACACACGGATGTTATCTTGTGTATGTATATGTTTATTTGAAGTTCAGGTAATTTTGCATTAAATATTAAATGCCAAATATTGCCCCTCCTTTTCAGAATAATATCAGTTGATGTCATAAGTATATTCACAAGGTTCATTTTTTCTTAGTTGACCACAGTTTCATAGTGAGCAGACATTTTATAAGAAATTCATACCTAATATTGTCACGTGCTGTTTCTTTTTTTTTTTAACATTGGAAATACTTAAGTGAATTTGTCATCTGTTTTAAAATTTTTGCTTGGTGCAGCTGGGAGATGGAGAAAATAGGCTCACTGTGCATTCCTTACCCACCACTGGGAGTATAGCTTAAACATTTAAAATTCACATATTGTATTCTGACTGTCCCCAGGAGACTCTGGCTGCTTTACCTTGCTTCTGTAATGAGAATATACTGACACATTTTCATTATTAGATCAGAGGAGAAGGGCATTACATGAAGCCACTTGCAAATGAAATATCAAAATTGGCTGCAGTATACACTTTCATTCTAATCAAATATCATTCTCTTCTCCCAAAATCAATAGAGGAAACCAAAGAAAGGAGACACGAGGTCTGAAATTAATATAGCCAGTGAAATCAGCCTTAAAGTGGGTTCATTTATTCACTGTTGACTGGAATAACTGAAACATGGATTTTGTAATTAGAATGCCTTTTGGAAAAATCTACTTAACTTGTAGGACATACAAAAGTAGAACTTGGGTTTTCCTAGGCTGGGTGTTAAGTTGAACTTTGTTTTCAATTTTTTTCCCATACAAATACCATATAGATTCATAACTCTAAATTACATGCTATATCTAAAAAATCGAACCATATTTTGACTCAAGAACAGAGGCTTAGGCTTTTTGGTTTTTGTTTTATTTAATGGTTGTTTCCCCCAATATTTTAGTATCTTTAGGGAGTATATCTCATAGTCAGCTAACTAAATTAGTGCTCATTCCTTTTTTTTCATAGGCTCATTACTACTGTCACAGGTTATGACATACAGACTAATCTCTTCATCAGAGACCAGCAGGAAGTCAGAGTGCAAAAGTGTTCTGTGTCAATAAGAATTTATCAGCCTTCACAAATTCCCCTGCCAACTCCTCGGTACCTTCAGGGCATGTTCTCTGAGAAACTGCTTACATGGCAGCAAATTGAGGAAAGCCTAATTTGAGTAAATGCTCTAATTTGCCCATGTGCAGAATCAAGATGATCCTGAAAATATATGCCTAGATTTATATGAGAATGCTCTGATATATATTTCCAGATGACTAGAGACCTCCTGCTTTATCTTTTTGGCAAAGGTCTTTTACCAACATACACAGATAAGTACACGCTAGTGTATTAGCTATGTATCTTCATGTGAAAGTGGTATAGCAGAAGGTCATTGGACTAGAGTGATAAGAAAAACGTGATTTCTCTTTTCAGAACATTACTTACCATTTGTGAGTAGGTCATGCTACTTATTTGCTTCTCAATTTTTCCAAATGTTAAAAGAGGTAATTGGATTAGAATACTCTTGGGGGATTTTTTTTTTAGCTGTATGATGTATTATTTCCATGAACTTTATATATGTATGTCTATCCACATCTACACCTATGATTTCATCCAAGTGGTATATGGAAGTTAAAGATCACGTGTAACTTGCAGTTTTAGTCGCCTGAGACATGAAAAGTTAAATGACTTGCCTAGGGTCACACAGCAGATTTAAGCCAAGTTCTCCCTTACTCTAAGGCCTACCCAGTTTCCATGATACTATGTTGCCTCCACAGCCAATCCTATTGACTCTTTACCCTCTCTTACCTTCTCTTCTACTTAGGATACTCTTTCCTTCCTCCTCTCCCTCTCTCTTACTATGTCTTCTTCTTCTCTCTCTTTTTAATCCTCCCCCTTTCTCTTTTTCTCGATTATTTCAAACACTCCCTGATACAAGATCGAGGGACATATATATATACACACACATACATATGTACATATATTATACATACATACATACATACATATACAGTGCGTATATGTATATATGTATTTGTATGTATACACACATACACAAACACACATACCCATGATCATCTCTGCCCAACTGCTTAATTGAGATAGACCCTGAATGTAACTGTCTAGAAGGATTTTTGATGAAGTCCATGCTCTTCACTTACTAGCATCATTAGCCTTCCAAATTCATAGTCAATGAAGAGACATTTGTGTTCAGTAGATGAGGGCACTCTGCCAGCTCCAAAGTCTTGCCAAGGTATTGCTATAGTCACCAGATCTGAACAAAATTGTAAACAAAATCAAAGTCTGGCAATCCAGAGTTGCTGTTCTGATTAGTATTTTATTAGCAGGTATTCTTTCAGAAATAAAGGTGCCATAATGTCAGTGTAAGCTGTCTCCTTGTTCATTTTATTTGAGAAGTAGCAAGGCCCTTCTCATACCATTCATTTTCCCAATGGAGAGTTCCCTATACAATGTATCTCTGTATAGATTGGAAAGAATGGAAAAGGGCAAGGATTTGCTGGCAATGCCTACAACTTGGCCTTGTTTCATTCCAAGCATCTCACTTGAACTCTAATTGCATCCAAATTGGTAAATCTATGCTTTCAAGATTGAGTCAAGACCTGGTAATCATTTTGTGTATAATCAGTTTTCCATGCAGTCTTGAAAGGAATGTTTACCAACCAATCCTTTAAAGCATGTCAAGAAATAAAAGTATACCACCCCCTAAGGAAAATATTGGTTTAATTTTTAGAAGGAAGAAGGGGCCAAAAAAATAATCTTCAAACTCTTATCAAAGAAAAGACAAAAAAACCATATAGATGTATTTTAGGGTCACCTCAGGACCTGGCTCAGTTAGCATTTTTTAAAAATCCTAGTTGGTTATCCTAGAATTATGTAGCTCAGTGAAAATCATTTCAAACTATGTACCCCAAATAACATGACAAAGACATTGGTGCTTATAATATTCTATTAGAGAACATTTACCCCTGTAGGCAATCACTAAAAACTAGGAAAGATAATAGCTGTTCAGCTACTCTGAAATAATTTACTCATAAAATAATCTTCATTAAAGGAATATTAAGGAGTCTATTTTCATTGTGGCATGAAGGGATTTAGCCACATGACTCCTATTATTCTTAATGGGAATCACATAGTTTTAGCCATATACACTGCAATGAACATGTGCACCCAAGGGTTTGGCAATATCCTTAGAATGAAAACATTGAGAATCAAGGCTGAAGAGACTTGTGCCTCCTTTCTACTAATTTAAAGAGTTGGACATCCAGATGTGATAATCAGTCACACTGTATTTAACATGTCCATAATATTTAGTAATTTGGATTCTCTCAAAACTTCAGTAAAGCCCTGCAGGGCAGCAAAAAGTACACCAGATTTGGAATCAGAATAACTATGTACAAACCCAGGTTATGCTATTTACTAGCATTTTTCTTTTTTTACTGTCTATGGGGTTTTGCAGGAATTACTCAAGTTTTCTGGACCTCAGCTGTTAACTTACAAAATTAGGTGATTGGACTATGTGACTGTAAAGGTTATTCAATTCTAAATCTATGATCCTATGCTGCTCAAATGGGTGCCTTTAAAAATTGAATTTTTCATTCAATAGTCACTTATTAAGAGTTTTCTGTACAGAGTATTGCTTTGGGTTCTAGACAAAATGTTGTTGCTCAGTCATTAGTTGTATCTGACTCTTTGTGACTCCATGGACTATGGTATACCAGGCCCTAGTGTGTCCAAGCTCATGTTCATTGCTTCCATGATACTATCTATTCATCTCATCCTCTGCCATCTTTTTTTCCCTTTTTCCTTCAAGTTTTCCCAACATTAGGGTCTTTTCCAATGAGATTAAAATTCTGATGGTCAATGTCACATTGTTATCTCCAATTCTAATCCAAAGTGGAGGAGGAGAATTTCTTCCCAAAGGGAGCTAGAAGAAGCTCAAAAAAGCATTATTCAGATCAGTGGTACAGGAACTATTCTGATTAAATAGCTTCCTGTCTTTATTCTCATGTCTCTCTAAATAGTGTATGAAAAAGAGTCAATTAGACAATGATTATAACTTTACCTGTCTACCTCCTCCACTGCCTCTTTCAGATCAGGACTTAATTCTCCCCTAGAGGGCACCAAATTTATGTCTACTCAATCAGTAACTCACAAATACTTTGTCCTGTACATATTCATTGAATACTCTTCTCACTCAGAGTCTTCTCCCTCTTTCCAAATCCCTAGAATCCATCAAATCCCGCTCTTCATTGTCCATAAGTTGTCCCTGTTCTCTTTGAATTACTCTTCCCACTTTGGATTAGCTCCCAAGCCCTCAACATGAATGCCAGCTAGCTCTTCAGTCATGCATCTTCCTTTATCACACCCCAGTTTCCAACCTCCAAAATGACTAATACCAGGCATAAAGCTATGTTCTGATGTCCTTAAATAAGCCCAGGGAATAACTGACAAAAGCAGGTTCCTATAACCTTAGGCACATAGCTGCTTCTCTTTTGCCATTCAGTTCTTTATCATCTTTACCCTCAACTCCTGGAGGACATAGCTTTGATCTCATGAAGCTCAGAGAGGTAACTAGCAGTTTGGAGATCTTTTCCCTGGGGTTTGCCCAGGAGTTCAAAAGTCAAAATCAGAGCAAACGTGGAGGCTTTGAAGATATCTATGGGAGGCCTCTTGCACTTATATGAGTCCTTGGAGTTGTAGGGCATGACAGATTGCCCTAAGTCATTCTCCAGTCCCCTACAGAGACTCTGAAAATTGGATGAACTCCACAATGTATACCTCGGGTAAGCAGCCTGAAACGTACCTTCAAATAATTTTAAAAGACAAATTAAAATAGAGGTTGGGGTGGGAGAAATGGGATCTTAGGACACAGAGGTGTAGGACTGTAAGTGCTGTCAGTGCCCTGTAAATTCCAGTGCTTGGGGAAAAATCACTGTTCGTCTAACCCAGAGGTTCTCAAATTTATTTGGCCTACCATGCCCTTTAAAAAAATTTCTGAGCACCTTCCTGGAAAGCTACTTTCTCTAACCCTTTAACAGTTTATTCTTTAAATTTGCATCATTTAAAATGTATTTAAAAAATGACACATATTAAATTTAATAATTTATTATAAATTTGTGGGGTTTTCCTGTACTGAAATTTTGGTGATGCAATATTACATCATGTAATGGTATGATATCATATTGTAAACAAGTCATTACACACACCTATTCCTATCGATGCCTGCTGGACTTCCTGACAATGTGTGAAATGCTTGCCTGCCAACACTTGCTTGTTAAGACCTGTTGATGGACTTGACTGCTGAGTGGCTATAACTTGCATTTTGTGTGTTTATCTGGAAAATAATTTAATCAATATGACTTTGACTGTTACACAACAGATGAAACATGTACAAATTTTAGTTTTCAAAATTTGCTTCTCTTCTTTCCTTATGTTTCCACTGCCCCTTATTTTTATTCAATACCCCCAATTGCATCTGAGGCTGCTACCACCCCCCCATTGTTCTAGTGCCCCCCGGGATGTGGTATCATCCACTCTGAGTGCCTATGATCCTAGTTATGGCTCTGAGAAAGCTTATAGTGTAGTATGTGGTAAGTTTTATGTTCCATATTTTAAAATAGTCACTGTGAGTCTTTTGCTTTCAAAATTTTCTGGTGCCCAGAGTTTATCCCTGATTTCTACATCCACTTGTACACTTTTACCTTAGATTACTTAAGGTTGTAAATCTTTTTTTTTAGTTTAGTTTATTTAAAGAGGTAACATGGTACAATGCTAACAGGACTAAACTTTGAATTAGCAGATCTAAGTTTAGATCCTAAATCTTAAACTCATTCCTTATGTGAACTTCAGTAAATCACTTTTATTCTAGAATAAAGGTAATATCACTTGCACTGTCTTCCTCATTTATAAGAACAGCATTTTGTAAACTTGAAATGTCAGTTATTATTCATTATTACTATTAAAATAGCTCATGTTGGCTGTATTCCCTGAGGCCATTTGGCTACCTGATACTTTATCAGTGCTGGGCTGGGGGTATCACATAATCCTGGTCTAATCCTTGGAAATCTTATTCCCCTGGGGTTTGCCCTGGATTTCATGTCAAAATCACAGTATACCTAAAAGCTTTGAAGACATCCTTGGGAGACACTTAGGTGAGTCCTTAGATTTGTAGGGGATGTCAGATTATAGTAAGTGGTTCTATAGTCCCTTACAGAGGCATTGTAAATTGGTGAAGCTAGAAATAATCTAATGCCATACTTCAATAAAAGGGTTTCCTGAATGAGTCCTATTCTCATCAATGTGGCCTAAAGCTAATCTCCAAGACTCAGACTTAAACTGACTTTACTTACCTAGAAAATTATAAGAACTTTCAAAGGAACCTCATGATCTGGGTAGTTAAGCTTGAGATTTGAACATGCAGTGATTAAGAGATTCCAGAGAACCTTGGAAATGGTACATAATATCTGGTCCTACCTCATCATTAGAAAATAATTAAGGTCAATTTGGTTCAATCCATTTGAACAATATTCTTAAGCATCTACTATGGGCAGGACACAAGTATGGGAACAATACCATATATACTTGCAAAAGATTCCACATATTTTTGTCTAGGTAGTGAAGAGTATTAGCTTGATGTATGAGGTGGGAGGGAACAATATAAAAAAATTCTTAAAGACTTCTAATCAAATAGAACTATATAAAAGTGAACTAGGAAAACTGAGAACCAGGAAAATTGCCTTGGAAGATAGTGGCTTCCTCCTCAATCTGTCTTTTTTTTTCTTTTTTCAAGAATCAACCTTTATCCCCTTTATTAATATTTCATATTTTATTTTTCCTACTTACATATAAAACAATTTTAACCATCTTTTTTTTTATAATTTTGAGTTCGAAATTCTCTTCTACTCTCTCTCCCCTCCTGCATCATTAGGAAGGAAAACAATTTGATAAAGGTTATACATGTGCAGTCCTGCAAAACTTATTTCCATATTAGTCATTTTGTGAATGAAAACACAGACAAAAATACTCAATAAAAATAAAATTTAAAAAGTATGCTTTAGTCTACATTCAGATTCCATCTATTCTTTGTCTGGAGATGGATAGAATTTTTCACCATGGGTCCTTCAGAATTAGCTTGGATCTTTGTATTGATGGGGATATCAAAGTCATTCATAGTTGATCATTGTACAAAATTGCTATTAATGTGTACAGTGTAATTCTGGCTCTGTTTAATTTACTTGGTGTCAGTCCACATGTGTCTTTTCAGGTTTTTCTGAAAGCATCCTGCTCATCATTTCTCATAGCACAGTAGTATTCCATTACAATCATACACCACAACTTGCTCACTCATTCCTCAATTTATGCACATCCCTTCAAGTTTCCAATTCTTTGCCACCACAAAAAGAGCCACTATAAACATTTTTGCACATGTGTCCTTTTCCCATTTGTATGATTACTTTGGGATACAGCCCTAGAAGTGGTATCACTGGGTCAAAAGGTATGCATAGTTTTATGGTCCTTTGGGCATAGTTCCAAATTGCTCTGCAGAATGGTTGGATCAATTTATAACTCCACCAACAATGTATTAGTGTCCCAATTTTCCCACATCCCTTCTAACATTCATCATTTTCCTTTTCTGTTATATTAGCCAATCTGATAGGTGTGAGTTGTTTTAATTAGCATTTCTTTAGCCAATAGTGATTTAGAACTTTTTTTATATGACTATAGAGAATAGATTTCTTCTTCTGAAAACTACCTGTTCTTATCCTTTGACCATTTATTAGTTGGGGAGTGACTCATTATTACAAATGACTCAGTTCTCAATGAATTTGATAAATGAGACCTTTATGATAGAAATTTGTAAATTCTTTCCCTAGTTTTCTGCTTTCCTTGTAATTTTGGATGGATTGGTTTTGTGTGTACAAAATCTTTTAAATTTAATATAATCAAAATTATCCATTTTACATCCCATAATGTTCTCTACCTCTTGTTTGGTAATAAATTATTTCCTTATCCATAGATCTGACATGCAAACTATTCCAAGATTCTCCTAATTTGCTTATGGCATCACCCTTTATTTCTAAATCATTCACCCACTTTGACTTTATCTTGGTATATGGCATGAGGTTTTGGTCTACGCCTAGTTTCTTCCAGACTGTGTTCCAGTTTTCCTAGCAGTTTTTGTCGAAAGGTGAGTTCTTGTCCCCAAAGTCTGAATCTTTATGTTTATCAAATGCAAGATTATTATTGTGATTTCTTACTGTGAATTGTGTACCTAATCTATTTCACTGATCCACCAGCTATTTCTCAGCCAGTACCAAATTGTTTTGACAATTAGCACTTTGTAATGCACTTTTAGAACTGGTATGGCAAGTTTACCTTTCTTCCAATCTGTTTTCACTAATTCCCTTGATTTGTTTTTGACAAGTAATTTTATTTCTTCTTAGAACTTATATTTTTATTTTATTAATTTAATTTTGATTTATCAACAATCACTTCCATATGCTTTTGAATTTAAAATTTTCTTCCCCTTCCTCCCCACCACCCTCCCCAAGACAGTGCACAATCTGATATAGGCTATACATTTAAATTCCTATTAAACATATTTTTTGACCACCGCCTCCTTCAGTCTCTCCTCCCTTCTACTATCCCTTTCCCTTTTCTTCCCCTCTACCCTTACTGCTTCTTCCCTCCCTTCTATGCCCCCTCCCTTTTCTTTCCCCTTTTCCCTCCTACTGACTAGAGGGCAAGGTAGGTTTCTATACCTAACTGATTATGTTACTCCCTTCTTGAGCCAAATCTGATGAGAGTAAGGTTCAAACAATGCTCACCCCACTCCCTTCTTTCCCTCTACTGTAATAGGATTTTCTGTCTTTTCCTGTAATGTAATTTACCCTTGTCTGCCTCCTCCTTTTTCAGTACATTTTCTAAGATCAGACTAATCCACTTACTTGGATACATTTAGCCCATTTAATTAGATTTTTTTTATCATTACATCAGTCAACTAATATCCACCCCCTTTATGTATACTCTCTTAACATGGTGTAATAACAATACAGTTCTCAAGAGTTGCAAGTGTCATCTTCCCTTGTAGGGATGTAAATAGTCTGCCCTTTTCAACAACGCATTGTATCTTTCTGTCCCATTTACCTTTTTATGTCTTTCTTGAATCTTGTACTTGAAGATCAGATTTTTTTGTTGAGCTCTGGTCTTTTTATCAGGAAGGTTTGGAAATCCCCTATTTTGTTGAATATCCATCTCCTCCCTTGAAAAATCATGCTCATGGGGCAGCTAGGTGGTGCAGCAGAGAGAGCATCGGCCTTGAAGTCAGGAGGACCTGAGTTCAAATCCGGCCTCAGACCAAACACTTGACACTTACTAGCTGTGTGACCCTAGGCAAGTCACTTAACCCCAATTGCTTTAAAAAAATATCGTGCTCACTTTTTGCAGGGTAGTTGATCCTTGGCTGCAATCCAAGCTCCTTTGCTTTATGGAGTATCATGTTCCATGCCCTGTGGTCTTCTAATGTAGAAGCTGCAAGGTCCTCTGTAATCCTGACTGTGGTTCCATGATATTTAAATTGTTTCTTTCTGGCAGCTTGCAGCACCTTCTCTTTCATCTGGTAATTTTGTAATTTTGCTATTATATTCCTTGGCATTGTCAACTTGAGATCTCTTTCAGATGGTGAGCAGTGTATTCTTTCTACAGTTATTTTACCTCCTGGTTCTAGGACATCAGGGCAGTTTTCCTTTGTGATTTCCTGAAAGATACTGTCCAGGCTCTTTTTTTCATCGTAATTTTCAGGTAGTCCAACGATTTTTACATTGTCTCTCCTGGATCGATTTTCCAGGTAGGTTGTTTTACCAATGAGGTATTTTATGTTCTCATCCATTTTTTCATTTTTTGTTTCTGTTTGACTGATTCTTGGTCTCTCATAGTCCTTAGTTTCCATTTGTCCAATTCTAGTTTTTAACAGATTGTTTTCTTCTGTTAGTTTTTGTACTTCCTTCTCCAATTGGCCAATTGTATTTTTAAGGGATTCATTTTGTTCGGTGTACTTTTTTTCCAGTTTGCCAATTGTGTTTTTTAAGGACTTGTTTTCTTCAGTGTACTTTTTTTTCCAATTGGCCAATTGTATTTTTGAAGGACTCTTCTTCCTCTCTCATTAGACTTTTAAAATCCTTCTGAAGCTCTTCTAAGAAGGCTTTTTGGGCTTCAGACCAGTTCATACTCCCTTTTGATGTTGCAGATGTGCGTTTGTTGATAATGTTGTCCTCTTCAGAATTTCTGTCTTGATCTTCACTCTTCTTATAATATGGATCTATGGTACATTTCTTTTTACTCATGGTTTCTTTATTCCCTGGCCTTTAAAGAGATTGAGCTGTCCTGCTGGGGAACAGAGGGCACTGACTCAAGCTTCTTCTGTTGGGAGCCTAGGTCTTGGTCACTGGCTTTGTGTGCTGGGGCCTCTTAAGTTGGCAATTGGAGGCTGTAGGTTTCTGGCAGCTTACCTCATGTTGGGCTGGAATCAGCAAGGCTGGAACTTTCAGGCAATTCTAGGTTGCCTGCTTTTCCTTTCCTTTAGCTTTCTTCAGCTCCTTTTGAATGTGTGCTGCAGGGTGTTTATCTTCCTAGGTCCCCTTGCAATGCTGCTTCCCTCATTTCTGCTAATGCACTGGGAGATTCCTTTGAGGTAGAGTGCCAAGGCACCTGGTGGTTTTCTGATCTGGTTTCCACTGGTTCCCCCTGCCCTCACTGAGGCATTGGGAGGTCCAGGTGTTGGTGTTTGCCTACTCTACCACCTGGGCTTCAGGATCTCCTCCTGGTTGACATTTGGAGGCTGTAGGGTTCTGACAGCTTACCTGGTGTTGGGTTGGAATCAGCAAGGCTGGGACTTTAAGAAGACTCTAGGTTGCTTTCTTCAGCTCCTTTCAGGTGAATGCTGCAGGGTGCTTATCTGCCTGGGGCCCTTTGTAGTGCTGCTTCCCTTATTTCTGCTAAAGCACTGGGAGACCCATTTGCTGGGCTGCTGCACTGCTGTTCCCCGCCTTTCTTCTAGTTCAGCTGTTCCAGGATTTTTTTTTCTGGGGCAATATTTTCTGGGTTTTCAGATGTTGATAGGGGAGGGTGAGAGCAACTACCTTTTTACTCCACCATCTTGGCTCCCGGAAGCAGAAGTTTCCCTTGATAGTCTTTACCTTTTGTTTTTCCACAGGAATTTTGTTATTATCTTTTCTTTCTCTTTAAAATATTTTTGGTAGTTTGATGAGTATGACAATGAATAGGTATGTTAATTTGGGTAGAATTGTCATTTTTATTATATTGGTCATGAAAACTAATTTTTTCCCAATTGTTTAGATCTGACTTTATGTGAAAAGTATTTTTTAGTCATGTTCATATGGGTCCTGGGTTTGTTTTAGTAGGTCAACTCCCAAGTATTTTATATTATCTTTAATTGTTTTAAATGAAATTTCTCTTTTTTTCTTTTGCTGCTGAAGTTTGTAGGTAATATTTTGAATTGTTGATGGTTTTTGTGGGTTTATTATATATCTTGAGATTTTGCTAAGGTTGTCAATTATTCCAACTAGGTTTCAGTTGATTCTCTGGGATTCTTCAAGTATACCATCATATCATCTTCAAAGAGTGACAATTTTGGTGCCTTATTGCCTATTCTCATTCCTTCAATTTTTTCTTCTTTTATTGCTATATCTAGGATTTTAGTACAATATTGAATGGTGATACTGTACATCCTTATTGGGAAGCTTTCTAGCTTTATTATAAATAACAACTTGTTTATATCTATTATCTATTTATATCTATTTATAGAATTATATATCAATATGTAATATGGAACTAATATTTATATAGCACTTATGTGCCCAGTAGTGTGCTAAACCCTTTCAATTATTATTATTATTATTATTATTTTGGTGAGGCAATTGGAGTTAAGTGACTTGCCCAGAGTCACACAGCTAGTAAGTGTTACGTGTCTGAGCCTGGATTTGAACTCAGGTCGTCCTGACTCCAGGGCCAGTGCTGTATCCACTGCCCCCCTCTGGCAACTATTTTCCAAGGCAGAAAAGTGAGAAGAGTCTTTCCTGTTGCCTTTCATGTTGTTGTTGTTGTTGTTTTTCCATTAAAAGTCTAATTACACTATATTCCAAAGACTGTCCCTAATTCCCTTCATACAGTCAGTTTTGCTATTATGCATATTTAAAAACACAAATTTGCCCCAATGTGATTGATATATTAGGGAACATTTAAAGCATAACTCAAACTTCAGGTTTCTCCCAAGAGAAAGAATGAGAATGCAGAAATGCATTCACAATAATAAGTTATTTGTCAAGGCAAAGTGCCATATTTACTGTATGTCTCTAGGTGCAATATGATCTATGAGAAGAGAAGGGCTGGTCTGTATCATACCCACTCCTATATCCCTTGCCAGGAGACCTAGAGGTGTGGTCTGTTCCACTTGTTTGTGAATCTGAGCAGCAAGTGGAGGCTATGAATATGGCCACTATTTATTGTAGTGTTCTTGTATTTCTTAATTTAAAATGCACAAACTACTGTTTTTACTACATCTTTTTTATTTCTTATTTTTATTACATCTTTTTATGATGATGTTTTTTGATCATCATACCCCAAACCCCATAACCCTGTGGTATTTACTGTGCAATTTTGCATTGTGTGGTGACTTTGGTGAACACATATGTCAAGTTGTAGCAGAATGGATTGTAATTGACCACAGTCCGAGGAAGGGCTCTGTTGTACTGTTTCAAAGACAGGGAATTTCTGCAGTGATGGCCCAACACACAGGAGCCCCCTTTTAAAGTAATTTTCTTTTGGGCAGAAGGAGGTCATGAAAATTCTTCTAAATGAACACCATGCTCTCAGGTAAAAGAATTTCAGAGTGAAATATTTAAGCACTGACAGAATCATGCTAAATGCTTCTCTTTTCCAGAAATGGCAAGGACAACAAAGTGAGTGGCACTAGGCTTGTATAAGACAGGTACCACTTAGCAGGGAATTTTGAAAAATCATCATTTTTGTTTAAAATCACACCCTGAAGGAAGAGAAATGTCAGAAATAGTACCCAAATAAGAAACACATATGGTCCTAGATAAAAAGATAAGGTCCAAACCGGGTTAATAGACCTTGTCATGAGCAGGAAGAATTGGGTTATTATTAGAGACAGTAATAGTTTTCCCACTGTCATAAAAAAAGTTGGTAAAGTTTAAGCACTTGAAGTTTGTGACTCTATGACAAGAAACCCTAGATTGAAAAAAATGGTTGACTCAGTGTTTTAGGCATGGTTAATGACAGAATTGGACCAACTCAAAAGCTGATCTGATCAACTGTGCAGAAGATGGTCATTAAAACAGCAGAGTTTTGGAACAAAAGGAATATGACCCTTGAACGGTCAATTTTTTAGTGATCATGGAAAGACTCAGCTATAGTTTCTAATATTAAAGGCTATTGAGAAAAGTCACAACTTAGCTTAATAACTAAAAGTCATTAGTTATGGAGTTCAAAAGCATGTTCTGAAAAATACTTCCATATAGTCTCAAAAAAGGGAGAAATAAATGTGATCATATGACAGCACTGAAAGAGACTTTAGCACTAAAAAAAGGGCCTAATTTTACAGAAAAAAAAACCACAGGGATCAGAGAGAGATGACTTGACCAAGGTCACTCAGACAGTAACTAGCAGAGCTAGGATTCAAACCCAGGACTTCAAATCTAGAGTTCTCTCTTCTACAATATTTTGGTGCCAGAGAAAACACACAAGGACAATATTCTCCTAAACATTAAAGATTATTTTAAAAATTCCTTAAGATAAAGTGCTTCATTTGTAAATTTAAACAGGCATGCAGAACAGATTTGATTCTGAAAAAGTTGCATATTAAAAAGAATTTATTAAATTATTTTACTAATACTCTAATGAAGACTTCTTTATTTTAAGGAATCCTATGGTGAATCATTCTTATTTTAAAACTTTTGAGAAGCAAATAATCACTAATTAATCTTTATGGATATCTAGATTTCCATTAGAATTTAAATCAAGTAAAATGTAACCTCCTTGAAGGCAGAAACAATTTTGATTTTGACTTTGTATTTCCTTTGCTTAACATAGTGCTTTGAATATAATAGCTACATAGAACTGTTTGTAGAATTAAATTTAATTTTATGCCTTGGGCTCATTTAAAGCTTTATTTGCAGACCTTTAGGTTTACTTACTGCTCATTATTTATGATGGTCTTTTGAGTAACCAGTATTTAGTGGAAATGGCCTTTGAATATAAGCTTGGATCACCCTTTCCACTTTAAGGGATAGCAGCCAAGAAAGCAGGTTGAACTTAAGGGGAAACAAATTATTACCCCTATATTAATAATTACCCCTAAATAATATAATAAGTTTGAATAAATAGTTCTAATCTAGTACTTAGGCCCTGAGGAGAGCAGAACAGCCAGTCTTTTGTTCCCTTCTATTCTCCACCAGTCAGGACACAGTCTCCTTTGTACTAGGGTACACAAGATTCCCCAAGATATCTATCAAAGCTTCTCCATGAGTCTGATTTAGACAAATCAAATAGTACAAATACATAATATAATATACATAAACCCCATACATATACTAATGGTGAACTCCTAAGGGAAGAACTTCCCTCTACCAATAAAGATTCATACCTTCTATGTAACATATAGTTTTACAGAGTTGCCTGGTACAGTGCTGTCCAACTCAAACAGAAATAGAGGCTACAAAGACTTAGAAAATCACATATTATCATAATGTTTTGTTGTATTTTAATTTATTTTATTCATTATTTTCCAATTAAATTTTAATCTGGTTTGGGATACTGGGGAGCGTTAAATGCCCCATATTTTACATCTTTGGTCTAGAACACTATAAGGTCAAGTGACTTGCCCAGAGTCGTATAGCTAATATCAGAGGTGGGATTACACTTTTTGATTTTGAATTCAGCTCATTATCTACTCTGCCACACTGCTTCTCACATGATTATTAGACTAGCAGTGGAATAAAGGATAGGAAGTGGAGGCAGTAACAGTTTTCCAGTTAAAGTCTATCATAGGAGTCCAGATGGATTATAATTGGGGTGGCAGAAGTGAGGATGCAGAGATGAGGAGATACAGTAGAGATATAGTAAGAGATATAGTAGAAATAGAATTGCCATCTCATGGTGACTGATTTGATGGAAGATGTGAGGGTAAAGGAAGATTCAAAAATCACATTAACTTTTGAGGCAGATGAATTTGTGTAGAAGCTAGTTCCAAATGAAGTCAGAAGAACTGTATCATCCACAGCATCTGACAATCAGTCCCTTACCAGTGTAATTTTTAGTAAAGTCTGCATGGGGGGTAGGAGTACAGTTTGTAGTTAGCACTTTTCTCTATGCCATGCTGTTCTAGCTCTATGATTGAGATATGACTAGAATTTATCATATACAAGGCAGTTTATATAGTCTGTTAACTGTTTCATATATAATAGTGTCATGTGTAATTATAGTGATTGTATTAAACATTGTATTTAAATACTAAGTGCTAAGCTTGGATATACTTAAACAGCATTAGTAGAAAATAATTGATTCAAGAGTCCTTATAGCCTCAGTAACTCATATGCCTATATGTTGAATCATTGAAGAAACTAGGCATTTTTAGACTGGAAAATAGGAGCATTTTCATAAAGGGTCATGAGATGAAGTTGTTGATCACCTTGTCCTTTTAGTTACTCTCTTTGCTCATGATTTTCAAGAATCATCTCTCCTGGTATACTTCCTACCTGTGTGATTTGCCATTGCTATTTCTCAATCTGCTTTGCTTGTTTTTCCTCCAGAGCATGCCCACTAAACATAGGTGGACCCGCAGATGTACTGGTAAATGTTTAACCATTAGGCTCTCTGGAAGGAAAAATGTATATAAGATATACTTTTAAGTTTAATCTGAATTATTAGCATTTTCTCTATCACTTTCTTAAGACTAGGCAATTAATAAAACAACATATCAAGCCCTGATTTGTAGGGGTTTGCAGTTTCTGAGGTATAGATGCTCACATTGAAAATTTAACAATAGGCTTTATAAGAGATGGTTCCAGCACACCCCAGTTTATACCTATGGCCAACTATATGTTCAGTCTCTCCCACAATTCCTCCATCATAGTAGGAGTTTATTAAGGGGCTTCATTGGATTTAATCAAATCTCTTCATAATGCAAGGCATGAATATCAATTTCATTTGTATTTCAGAATTTACTTTTGTTTCCTGCTTATCTTTTTTCTCTTACATAATTCCAAATAGTTTTGAGGAATACTCAAACTATTCACTGAATGAGTGAATCTCACTGCTTTTCTGATAATAGACTTCATCAACTCTTAACATATTGCTAATTTCATGAATAAGAAATTATATGCGCGGGTGCTACTAATTTGAATTACTCTGATTAATAGTGACTCCGAACATTGCTGTTCAGACTTCAGGTTGCTGTTGATAGTTTATATTTTGGCTTTTTACTTTTTCATTGCCTTTTGACATCTTGTTTATAGGGAGCACTTATAAAATTTATTCATGGTGATTTATTTCATGTTAAGAGCAGAAAGTAATAACAGTTCTCAGAGTAGCCAGGCAAAGAATTAAGTAGCATAAAAGAGTCTCTTTACTTATTAATTCAAGAGGCTTGGATTTGGTAGTATTATTTAGAATTGCTTGGTTTAGCCTTGATAAGTTGGCTGTGAGACCATTTTTCCCCATGATAAGAGAAAAGGTCCAATTTGGGAAAACAAATAAACAAACAAAAAACCAACACTCTGGATAGATGATCATTTCCTTATTGTTTGTGTTCAAAACCACTGGTTTCCAGAAGGTGGATTTAGCATGGAGACTTAATGGAGAAAAAAGCAGCTACTAACTTAAGCAATATACAGGGGTTATCTAGTAGTGTTCCTCAAGGGCACATACTACAGAGAAGAAGTTTAAAATGTATCCTTCACTGCTTAGTTGGTGAGCTTAACATGCAGCCATCAATAAAAGAAGTGGCAGAGAATTAAGATAATCAAATTCCTACAAAGAAGATGTACCAATATATAAGGTAAAAAAGGATGACTTCAACTACCATCTTAGTTAAAAGTATATATTAGCTCATTTTTCAAGCTAAGATTGCTCAGATTTCAGTCTATATATTAGAGATGACAAGAAAAGTTGAACTAAAGGCAGAATAAGAGACTGAGATAGAGAAAGTGTTAATTAAAGTCATGGGACCTGAGGAGTTTTTGTTTGTTTTCCCTGAGATAGTTAATATAGAGAAAGAACAGAAATTCCAGAAATGAGCCTTGAAGAATGCTCACTTTAAATAAATGGAGAACCTTCAAAGGAGTCACATATTCCTTCTGAATACATATTAAAGTTCATAGGTAAAAGCTCAGCAAGAGGTAGGTAGTCAAAACAAAATGCAGATGGCCTAAAACAAGAAGAACCATTTAGAGATATTTAAAAGCAATTGGTTTCAATCTTCAGATTTCTCTTAAGTTGGCAAAATGAAGACATTTGATGAGGTGATGCTTAATGTCCCTTTGACTTCTTAATCCTATAATCCTGTGCGATTTCTTATATTTTAGAAGATCCATGATTTCATCAATGTGGATATTCTCCCTGTCACTGAAGTTCATAATTCATCCCTGCCTTCTCAACTGAATACCATAACAGAGCACTGGGTATGGAGTCAGGAAGATCTAAGTTTGAATATTGCCTCAGACATTTGCTATCAATGTGACCCTGGGCATTTATTTCAGCTTCAGTTTTTTCATCTGTAAAATGGAGATAATTATAGCACTTATGTCACAGGGTTGTAGATTAAATGTGCAAAATGTTTTCCAAATTTTAAAGCATTATATAATGATAGCTCTTATAATTTTTCTCCTCTACTGTACTATTTATGTATGGTCTCCCATAGATCTTCCATTGAGGAGTCACACAATATACTAGAGATCTCTCTAGGAGTTCTTTTTTTTCCTTTTTCTTTTTTTTCCTTCTTTTTGATAGTCATCAGTGAGTTCAATGGCTATTATCCCTCACCATTGCAACTTTTTTTTTTTGGCTAGGCAATGGGGTTTAGCGACTTGCCCAGGGTCACACAGCTAGTGAGTGTTTTGTGTCTGAGGCTGGATTTGAACTCAGGTCCTCCTGAATCCAGGGCCAGTGCTCTATCCACTGCACACCATTGCAACTTTATCTGAGCTCTTTATCTGACCACATTTTCCTTAGCAATATGTCCTGTATCAAATAGAATTGTGAACTTTAAATTGTACATAAGGATCCCTGCAAGATGCATATTGTCTTAGAAAACCACACATATTTATATTTCTAGTAATACTCCCACGCATTAAAATTAAAGAGGAGCTACCTTTTAATTTTGTTCAGGCCACCCTGGGGAGGGTTATGCCATATGTAATGGACTGTGTTTTTGACACCTCTGCTTTTATTCATCTAAAATTTTAAATCCTAAAAAGATTGTGTAGAAGAAAAGCTAAGGATTTGTGCTAGAGGATCAATCTGAGATCACTGATATATATACATATATATGTATATATATATATATATATATATGTATATATATATATATATATATATGTTATATATATACATATATATATATGTATATATATATATATATATCAGTCTGATTTGTGATGCACAAGATTTTTATCTTCATTTGCAGTATAAGAATGGTGATTATCATTTGGGGTAGTGCTCCTCCTTGCTCTGGGACTGAGACCCCAAACTGCAACCCAGATCCAAATATGGGCAATGCAACAGAGTCCTACCCTGGTGCCAACAAAGGCACTCGTAATCACCTTCTGATCAGTTGTTGGACTCCCTTACCCTCTGTGGGCTTAGAGGACTGGAGATTGCTACTGCCACCACTGATTCAGTCACCTCCAAGGTCTGCTCCTAGTTTTCTGGGGCCTGGTTTGCACTGGCGCAACCTGCATTGGACTGTGCTCCACTCTCACCCTCATGCAACAGACCTTTGTTGCCGACCTTATAAGTTGTCTTGGGCTGGAAAATTGTTTCACTCCATCCTTTTGTGGGTTCTGCTGCTCTAGAATTTGTTTTGAGGCATTATTTAAAGGTATTTGGAGGGGTTTTGGGAAGAACTCAGGTAAGTTTCTGTCTTTTCTCCATCATCTTGGCTCAGCCTGTTCAGGATTTGTCAACTGAGGGATGGTTGATAAAACTCGGAGGCAATGCATAGGAAGGATGAATCTGCTCAGCTTTGAACTCTGAGATGATGCTTCTTAATCATGGCCATTTTCTGCCACTATGATGTTCATGTTCATTCTTCCCCCTTCCCTGAATAATCACACCCATCCCACTTTCCACTTTTTGTTCTAACAACTATAATCTAAACAAAACTATCATTGCCTCTTGGAAAGGTTGTGTTAGTGCATTTCCCTGTAGTTCCATGTCAATTTCTGTGACTTTTTGAGACCAAAATACCCTTCTAAACCATCATTCTAGTATGTGTATCTCTTCCGGTTCTTTCTTGTTTGAAGACAAAATCCCTCCTTTAGAGAAAAGAACCTTGTTTTATCTGACCTTTTTCATTCTTTATGATTTTTTCCCCCAATTTGAGCTTTTTTGCCCTGATCCTTAGATAAATCAGAGACAAATATTTTTTTTTGGATAAGATTCACATATCCTTAAGTGAAGACTTTGGGAAGTCCTTTCTGATACTAGAAAGATGGTGTTTCCCATGTCAGACAATCCCACAGATTACATGTAGATGTCTAACCCTTATTTTTTAAGTACCTTGAAGAATTTTTATTTAACATATATCAAGTCTTACAAATGGGTTGCTGGATGTTGTAGGTGTTTTGGTGGATTTATAGTTTTCTCTGTTTTCTTTTGCAACTTTCAGTTTTGAGTGGAGCCAAGATGGTGGAGCAGAGGAAGCACTCAGCTCAGCTCTCCAAACATTTCTCTCCACACAACTTTAAAATAATGCCTCAAAGCAAATTCTGGAGTGGAAGAGAGAGGGGGGGAAAAGTCAGGTAGAGATATTCCTCCAGCCCAAAACAGATTAAGAAATAGGAAAAAGAGACTTGTGACACAGGGGTAGAGCCTGACCCAGAGCCTAGTGGATGTAACACCACGGATGGGACTAGATGGTGGCAACAGAAGCAGGAACAGCTTCAGGAGCTCTCAAGACAGAGACAGAGGCCCTGGTAACTGGTCAGAAAGATTAGAGGGGACCCCTGTGATAATGCTGAATGCAGTACCAGATGCTATTTGGCAACTCCATTACTTACATACATTTCTGTGTCACAGTTCAAGGATGGGGAAGAGCATTTTCAGGCAATAGGGAGAAGGGGCCTTAAGGAATAGTGTTGCTTTTAGACACAGTGGGTCAAGAACTCTGAAGAACAATATTAATTGCAATCCCTAGGTATCAGGGGCCCTTCCTGTGCAAGGACCAAAGTGAAGACCAGAAAAGTGACCATACCTCTTAACTAGCTCTGAAAACAGCACTGTGAAAAAGCTGGAGCTTGGGAAAGGTCCCATTCCATCCCCTCCACATCTGGGACAGAGCCTAACATTAACATAAAATTCAAGTCAAAAAATAAGCTGGGAAAATGAGCAAACAACAAAAAAGAACTTGACCATAAATGATATCAAAATAGCTATAAGCAAAGCCTTAGAGGAAAAGAAAAATATGAATTGGACACAAGCCCAACAAGAATACCTAGAATAACTAAAAATGACTTTTAAAATCAAATAAGAGTGGTCGAGGAAAAATTAAGTAATGTCAGCAAGGGAAGAAAATTTTAAAAGACAATTAACAGCTTGGTAGAAGAAGCACAAAAAATGAAGAAAAGTATATCATAAAAAGCAGAATTGGCCAAATGTGGTAAAAATAAAACAAAAAAAATGTACAAAAGCTCACTGAAAAAAAAACAATTCCTCAAAAATTAATATTAAGCAGATGGAAGCTAATGACTCCATGTAACATCAAGAAACAATAAAGCAAATTCCAAAGAAAGGGAAAAAAAATAGAAGAAAATGTGAAATATCTCTTTGGAAAAAAAACCACAATCGACCTGGAAAATAAATCAAGGAAAGATAGTTTAAAGAATCATAGTAGTACCTGAAACACATGATAAAAGAAAGAACCTAGACATCATATTTCAGGGAAAATGCCACAATATCTAGAATTGGAGGGCAAATAGAGATTGAAAGAACATACCAATCACCACATAACAGAAATCCCTAAATGAAAACTACCAGGAATATTATAGCCAAATTTCAGAGGTCCCAGGGCAAAGAGAATATACTTCAAGCCACAAGAAAAACATCATTCAAATATTGTGGGGCCGCAGTAAGGATTACACAAGTTTTAGCACCTACCATGTTAAAACAGCAGGGGGCTTAGAGTCTGATATTACAGAAAGTGAAAGAGCTAGGATTACAACCAACAATAACTGACTTGACAGAACTAATTATAATCCTTCAGAGGGAAAAATGGATATTTAATGAAATAGAGGACTTTCAAACACTCCTCATGAATAGAGCAGAGCTGAATAGAAAATTGAACAAATGCAAGACTCAAGAGAAACACAAAAAGGTAAACATGAAAGAGAAATCAAAAAGAACTCAAATTTAGAATGCTAACATTCCTTTATGTAAAAATGATATATGACTTGAAAGAACTTTATCATTATTAAGGCAATTGGAAGTATTCTATGTAGACCATGTAGACTTGATTATATTAGGATGATGTGGAAAAAAAAATTGGCAAGAAAGAGGGATGCACTGGCAGGAGAAAGGTAGAAGAAGAATGAAGAAAATTATCTCAAATAAAAGAGGCATACAAGAAAGAGCTTTTACAGTGGAGGGCAATATGGTGGGGGGAATGGGTAATGTTTTAATCTCACTCTCATCTAAATTGTTTCAAAGAGGGACACACACATACATATTCAATTTGATATAGAAATGTATCTTACTCAGTGGAGAAGTAGGGGGACACCTAGGTGGCGCAGTGAATAGAGTTCTGGCCTTGGAGTCAGGAGGACCTGAGTTCAAATCCAGCCTCAGACACTTAACATTTACTAGCTGTGTGACTCTGGGCAAGTAACTTAACCCCAATCGCCTCACTGAAAAAAAAAAGTAGGGAAGAAGGGGATAAGAAAAGGGTAGATGACAAAAGGAAGGGGAAATAATGAAGTTAGTGTTTAGAGGGAAACAGACTTTGAAGGAGGGATATGGGAGAATGAAGAGAGAGAGAGAGAGAGAGAGAGAGAGAGAGAGAGAGAGAGAGAGAGTGAGAGAGAAAGAGCAAGAAAGCAAGAGCCAGACAGGCGAAGACACACAGAGAGACAGAAGGATAAAGAGGAGAAAATAATATAGAAGGAAGTGCCCAGTTAGTAATCATAACTGTCAGTGTGAATGAGATAAACTTCCCCATAAAATGGAAGTAGATAACAGAATGAATTTAAAATTAGAATTCAAAAATACATTATTTACAAGAAACAAACTTGAAACAGAGACACACACAGAGAGTTGAGAAACTAGAGTGAAATCTATAATGCTTTAGCTGAAGAAAAAAAAAAGATAGGAGTAGTAATCATGATCCCAGACAAAGCAAAAACAAAAATAGACCTAACTGAAAGAAATAAGTTGAGAAACAATAATCTTGCTAAAAGGAACCATAGGCAGTGGTTCTAGGATATCAAGTGACTTTTCTTTAATAATTTCTTGAAGTATAATGTCTACTCCTCACCCCCCCTCCCCTATTTTCTTTATTGTGGCTTTCAGGTAATCTAATAATTCTTAAATTATCTCTTATTGATCTATTTTCTAGGTCATATTTTTTCCACTTAGATACTTCACATTTTCTTCTATTTTTTTGTATTCTTTTCACTTTGTTTTATTATTTCCTAATGCTTCATGGAATCATTAGCTTCCATTTGCCCAATTATAATTTTTAAGGAATTATTTTTTCCAGTGAGGTTTTGTACCTCTTTTTCCATTTAGCCAATTATGCTTTTTAAAGAATTATTTTCTTTAGTGAATTTTTGTACCTTCTTTTCTATTTACACAATTATGCTTTTTAAGGAATTCTATCTTTTAGTGAATTTTTGTGGCTTTTTTTGACATTTGGCCATTTCTGTTTTTTATGTATTATTTCCTTCATTATATTTTTGTGCCTCTTTTGATCAAGATGTTAATTCTCTTTTCATATTTTTTGCATAATTCTCTTTTACAAATTTTTCCTTTACCACTCATGTTTTTATTTATCTTTTTGGGGGGACTTGTGTCAAATTTTCATTTTTCTTTGAGACTTTGCTTGTAAGTGTGTTCATGTCATTATCTTCTGAGTTTGTCACCATGGTATTTTATTGTTAGGTTCTTTTGTTGCTGTTTGATCATTTTCTTTTCCTCGACCTTTTACTATTTCTTGACCTTTAACTTTCTGCAAAAGGTAGACTCCGTTCCTGGGTTGGGGACTGTGCCAAGCTTAAGACTTTTTCACTCTGCTGTTTCAGAGCTAATTCTAGGTGTCTGTAAGTTTTCAGAGTTTCCAAGGTGGTATGATCTAGGGAGAAGTGTGGTCACTCCTCTCCTGGTCTGTGCTTTGGTCTTTATCTAGGAATGGATCCTGATCCCCTCCAGCCACAAATTCGAGTATACTTCTTTGCCTGGGAACTATGACTAGAGGCTCTGCTCCTCTCTGACTGTAAGCACTAGTGTTCATCTCAGTCCTGGAACTGTGACCCAGAACTTCATATAGGCAATGCAAGAGGATCCCATGCCCAATGTCAGCTTAGGGTCCCCTGTATTGTAATTTTGACCAGTTGTCCAACCCGTTATTGTCTCTCAGCTGAGAGCTCCTGAAACCTCTGCTATTGCTATCATAGTAACCTCCATAGCCTAATGCCAGTGCTCTTGCCATGTACACTATAGGCTGGCCCCTACCCTAGTGTCATAGATCTTACATTCTGCCTCTTAAGTTGTCTTGGGCTGGAAAAATATTTTACCTCCACCTTTTATTGGCTCTGCCGGTCCACAATTAGACTCACCACATTAGTTTAAAGTTGTTTGCAGGAGAATGTTGGTAGAATTTGGTTGGGTGGTTGCTTCTACTCTGTCATCTTGGCTCTGACCTGAAATTTAAAAAAAAGTTACATATTTTATATATAATTGGGAAATACTTAACAAATTAAATAAAAATATGTTAAAATGCAGTTTTGGCACAGTGCCGATTTCCCATGTATTGGTTGTTACTATGTATACATTGACCTTTTATTTAGATTCCTTATCTTCAGATCAATCAGATATTTCTTTTCATCAGATAGCATGCATTTTGAGTCTTATTGCATAGTTAATAAAGGTGGTTATTTTATGTTCCTTTGAAAAATAAACTATGCATAAAAATTAGGATACCAATGCACTGCTGGTTGAGTTATGAACTGATCCAACCATTCTAGAGATCCAATCAAATTCTGGAATTTGGAACTATGCCTAAAGGGCATAACTGTGCATATCCTTTCCCCCAGCAATATCTCTACTAGTCTGTATCTCAAATAGATTAAAGAATAGGGAAAGTAACTTATACAAAAATATTTATAGCGGCTCTGTTTGTGGTAGCAAAGAATTGAAAATTGAGAGAATGCCCACCAATTGGGGAATGGCTGAACAAATTATAACGTATGAATATAATGGAATAATATTGTTCTATAAGAAATGATGAGCAGGTGAATTTCAGAAAAATCTGGAAAGACTTACATGAATTAACTGATGCTGAGTGTGAAGTGAGCAGAAACAGGAGAACACTGTCCTTTGTACAGCAAAGTTGTACAATGATCAGTTGTGACTGACAGCTATTCTTGGCTACAATGATCCAACACAATTCTGAAGGACACAATTCTGACTTCCAAGAAAGAACTGACAAAGTCTGAATGTACATTGAAACATAATTTTTTTCACTTTATTTTTCTTTATTTTTCTTTTTTTTTGCCACAGGGCTAAGATGGAAATATGGTTTGCACGATTTAACATATATGCTGATGTCACATTTCTTGTCTTCACAATGGGTGGGGGGAGTAAGGGAGGGAGAGAAGTTAGAACTCCAATTAAAAAATGTTAAAAAATAAATAAATAAAAATTTAAAATACAGTAAAACTCCTTATAGAATCAACATTTCATATGAATGATTTTAAAATTGTGTGCTGAGAGGGTATCACAATTATTTTAAAATACAGTTTTCTGAAAAGGGTGAAAATAAATTAGAAGACAGTTTCAAAAAGTGAGTATTTAGCTACTGTTCCATTTTAATAAATAACAAAAACTAGTACTAACAACTAGATGTAAGGGTTATGAAAAATTAACTACTCATGTTTATGAAATATGTGTATACCTCAGAGATATTGTGGGTTTGGTTCTAGAGCATCAAATAAAATGAATATTGTAATAAAGTGAGTCACACAATTTTTATTTCTCAGTGCATACAAAAATTATGTTTACGCTATACTGCAGTCTATTAAATATGCAAAAGTATTGTCTAAAAAAACCCCAATGTATATACTTTAATTAAAAATACTTTAAAAATGCTAATTGTCATCTGAGCCTTTAGCAAGTCATAACCTTTTTTTCTGGGGGTGGGCCTTGATAGATTCTGACTAATCAGAGTGGTGGTGGATTTGCTTGATTCAGGGTTGCCATAAATCTTCAATTTGTAAAAAAAAAATCACAATATCTGTGACGCATAATAAAGTGAAACTCAACAAAACAAAGTATGCCTGTATATGAAGTCTATGGGTAAGGTCAGCCCTGGAACCAATATAGAGTTTTATCTTAATTATTCCTAGGAAAACAATACAGAACCAGTATTGGAACATCTGGGCATTTATAGCTGTTAAGACCAAGTATTAGAATCCCTGGGATTCCTCTGTTCTGATTTTTTGGTGTCACAAAAAAGCAAGTATGAGAAAAACCGTAGCATAGATGCCAGCTGCTGAACTACAGCCATAGTGCCAATAAAAGGGATTAAGCTGAAGCATCAGCAGGAAACAGATGAAGGGGAGGGCATAGTGCCCTGTGCTGAAGGCCAATTGTGTCACTCCTCATGGGTGCTGCTCCAAGTAATACTTTCATGAACTTCATCAGACTAAAAGTGGTTTATTGAAAGACTTCTACTTTTAATGAATGAGTAAAAAGTTAGCCATTTCCCATTTCCCAATGTTACCTTTGTGCAATAATTGGGGCTATATATTTTTCCTGCTCTTTTCAAGTTAGTTTTCTGGGTGTGTATTTAATTTGGGAGTGGTAGGAGAAGAGCATAGATTTAGAGATTGAAGGGCCTTAGAGTGGAACCTTTATGTATGGGGCAGAGACCACCTACCCAAACTAAAAACCAGAGTCTTGACAAAAGTTTGCAAAAAGGAGAAATCTCTTTATTGACTTTCTCAAGAAAGGGCACCCCCGTGCTACCTAAGTTGCCCCAAGAGTGCGGGTGCTCTTTGTTTAAGGCAAGAATATATAGACCCTAATGCAGCAGCCCACCCTAACCCCCTTCCCATCAGCTCATTGGCTGAGCCTCAGATGTACAATCTATTCGTGTAAAAACTACCCCAGTAACAGAGAGAACAAAGAGGTATAGAAATTATGTTAGCATGTTCCCCTTTTCAAGGCCTCACAGTTTCAGCAGCCTTTTACCCAAGGCCATATAACTAGCTAGAGGATGAGATAGACAGGATGGTCTTATGGTTCAGGAATTTCTGCTAACACTTATCTAATAGTAGGGGAGGGAGAAGGCTAGGGGAGGGGGTCTTGTATTCTGAGGGGTCTTCACCTAGTGTTGGTACACATGTACCACTCAAAAGCAACAATACCAGAACCATTAACAAGAACTGACAGTTTGAGGAGCCTTTACTTCTGAGAGATCATCTCTCACGCCTATATTTTAAAAATGAGGAAAATGAGTCTGAGAGGGTTAAGTCATTTGAGGCAGCATTTGAACTCTTTCTGACTCCAAAGAAGTATTGACTCCGATTCCAGGACTCTAATCCTGTACTTTTCAGCTTCCTCTAGACAGATACTCATGAAAAGTTTTTTTGTTGTTTGTTTGTTTTGCTTGGTTTTTTGGTGGAGGGGTTGGCAAGGTGTATGGTGGTAGCATTTTGAAACAAGGGAACAAAATTAACTGAATCCCTCCTTTATAGAATTTCTGTTGAGAAAGTTTATTTAAAAAGAAAAAAAATCACCCACACTGGATTGCAAAAAAATACAATGGCCAGTGGGGAGTAGCAAAAGACATGTTCAGTAGAATGAGCTACAGCCTCTTTGAATCTTCTCTTGGACTGGTCTGTTCAGATGCCCCGAGAGAAGAGTTTACTCTATGGAGATTATGTACAGTTAATATTTCTCTACGCAGAAACACTTCACTGGGGAGGAGGTGGGCTGTAATTCTTAATTCTATTTTAATGGGGCCTTTGTATTTGCTTTCTAATAGGGACTTAATTCTTTACCCTACAAATTTTAGCACTTCAAATGTTTCTTTTACAATGCCTAAAATGGATTTCTAATGACATTGATGAGTAGTCTTCCAATAAGATGGAGCCAGTGGGGAGCCTCAGAGAAGCCCACAGCTCAAACTGTGTGTTTTTTTTTTTAAAAGACACTCCATGAAAAGCTTTCATCATGCTATCACTTAAAAAAAAGTGATCTCAGTATAGGAGAGTATTTCAGTTAAATGACTGACATGGGAAGTATTCCTTTTTAATTGGCACTGGGTGATTTATCAGTCTCTGATGTTGAGAACACTCCTTTAGAGCCTGCGTAAATGATTGGTGAGATACTATGCAATTGGAGATTTCTATGGATGAGAGTTCATACCATCTTCACACCAAATTAATGAATTAGACAAAATAGCATCCTCCTCATCTGAGCAGGAATACATCAATCATGGAACAAAAGATCCCCCAGTGCCATCACATTGTCATGTCTTCCCAGGTTTTAGCCTGTGTAGGAATAAAGGGATTTCAGAATCTAAACTGTGAAGAGGACCAGAAATTCTCACTCCGTCTAAAATAATTGCCTGGACCGTTTCAGCTCATTACTTTCAATATAGCTAGAGCAGCCTGTGCCAGGCTACATGGGTATAATCATACTTTAGGCAAACACAGGACCATTTCACATCTTGTTCTTAGAATAGATGAGCAGCCTTTTGGTATTGAGGTTTGAAAAAACTATATTAAATCTCCCTTGGTGTCATTGCTTTGCCTCTCATTTGGAATATAATACATTTCTTTCAAAAATTTGGTCAATTAAATCTAGAGAGGGTGATAACCATCTGCAGTCTGCAAATAGCACCCAGCTATTGACATAACCTGCTCAATCTTGTCCTCAAACTTCCAAGAATGTATCAGAGGCTATATTACCCACTCCCCAAACCTCTTTCTCTGTACATAAGAAAAAAAAAAGTGTGAAGGTTTTAGTGATTGAGCAGAGGCTGAATGGCTTGATTTTAAAACGATATATCAAATGTTTATTTGCAAGTTGTGGGGAAAGACTCAACTAAAAAAGGTCTGTGGGTCAGAGTCTAAATGTGTGTGTAAATTTAGAAAGAAAAAATATCAATTAATCCTGACACATTGTGATACATACATTATTACCCTGGCATTTTGATCTGGCCCAGATGAATTCTTTTCAACTCCTACATGCCATATCACATGTTTTACATTAGCAGTTTCAACTCACTATACCATCTGTCTTTATCAGCACCTAACTGCACAGATGTATTGTTGATGTAAAAATGTTGGCAATCAACTTAACCTTTACTCTGCCTTATTCACCTATTAATAGTGGTTAATGTCATATCAGTGAACAGATTTCCTTTTGTTTTCATTTTAAAACAGATCATCTTCATCTCAAAGACATTTTGGTAGCTATTCCACTAAACCCAGGTTAACATATGTGGGAATAATCTAAATGACAAACTTGCCTAGAATTCCAAATGCATGTGTGCTCCACGGCTTCACATTATTTTGAGGTATAATTAATTTACGACCAGAGCAAAAGAACTAAAACTACAAAACAATAAAATAAAATAAAAATCCTGTTGACAACAATAGCACAAACTGGGGACATTTCAAGGTTACTATTTTTTTTGAGTGTACGTTCCTTTTTTTTTCTTTTTGTTTTACTGCCAGTAAGCTATTCTGTGAAGAATCAGAGTTTTAATGAAAAATAAACAACGCCAATGGAGGCTTGCCAGGAAAGTTGATGTAACAATCTCTTAAAATTGATGGGAGCTACTGCAGTTCTAGCTAAAGCAGTGTTTTTCTTTCTGGCTTTTCATATGACATGAATAAAGTCACATGCCCAGAGAAGGAAACAGTGTGTAAAGATAATAATTTTAAGGAAGCAGCTACAAATCAGCTGTGGACTATACCTATGATCTCATGAAGACATGGATTTTAATAAACTCTTGCTTCTTACACACCAAAGTTGTGATGGATGTAAGCATTATTTTGAAATCTAGCTTTAGTCACTTCTTGGGAACCTACTAGGTTCCCAAAATTTTACTAAGCACCATGGTAGGCACATGAAAAGTCTAATCAGAATCAATATCTTTTTCTTAACAAACTTGATTTAGACATACAGACTATAAGCTTCCAGTAAACAAGATTTTTTAAAAGAAGTTTATAAAATATATATATATATATATTTTCAAATTTTGGTATTATTTATGAAGGAGTATAATTCAGTGATAGGCTTTCAACTTTTCCTTTTAGGTGATGTCCTAAGAAAGAGAAGAGTTATCTATGGTGCCAGGGTGAAGTCCCCATCATCTCTGTCATCTAAAACATGTTCTAAAATAATAATCAAATAATAATCAAACTGGAGCTTGAATCTTAGTTTTGTCACCCAGAATGTGATCTTGGGCAAGTCAATTCAGATCTTAGTTTCCATATCTATAAAACGAGATAGTTGGACTCTTAGCACATCTTTGAGGTCTATTTTAATTCCAAATCCTATGATTTACCTCTGGAAAGGAACAGTGGCTTGTCACCATAGCTGTCAATTTTCTTGAAGACAATAACAATTCCATGGTACTAGGAATTGGATAATAGTGGACATGTATAAAGTGCTTGGAATTTGCAATGCACTTTACATATGCCATCTTGTTTGATCAGTACGATATCCCTTCTACACAGGGGCTATTCGAGGATACGGAGGCTAATAGAGACAAAGTGATTTGCCTATGTTCACACAGCTAGTATGTATGTGAAATAGGATTGAATGTAAAGTTTTCCCTAGTTTTAGCCTAGCAATCTATTCACTACAATAAGGTCTTTTTTGAAGTATAAAAACTCACAGAGCATCACTATTCTTGAAAATTTCCCTGACTTTCATATCTAAGGACCTGTGTTCAAATCCTGACCCTGATATGACCTATGTGAAATTGGGCAAATATGGACAACAAAATCTCTAAGGTCCTTTCTAGATCCAAATTTGCAATCTGCAAACTCTTATCTGACTAACAAATCCATTCAACTAAACTCATTAATTTTTTTTTTCTTCAAGCCTTCTAAACATATGTGGAGTTGGGCACATGTCTATGCTATTCTTCTTAATAAACTTTTCATCTTTACTTATTTTGTGACTTTTCTTGGCAGCCAGGATTATAGTTAAGAGTAAGACAGATAAATAAAGCAGGTTTCTTACTAATGCTGAATAAGAAAAAGCAAAAACAAACAAAACAAAACAAAACAAACCCAAAGTCTTTGGACGAACAAGGCTTTTTGGCTATACAGCATTCTCTGTCTCTCTCATATACATATATACGTACATATATGTGTATATATACATATGCACACATGTGCATATAAATGTGTGTGTATATATGTATGTCTATGTGTGTATGTATATACACACATATACATATGTTTACATTTATATATATATATATACTCTCCACTTTTTCCTTAGCTTTTATCTGAAAACTAGTGTCATTGATCACCTGTTGTTACATTTCACACCTAAATGCTTTATTGTTACATTTCACAACTAAATACTTTCTTGTGGTAGTATCATACTCATTCTACTCCTTGGACTTTATTGTTGTTAATAAGGATTGAATAAGGATAAGGATAATATTTTAGTACTATATAGTGGTGAAAAGGAACATTTTTGCTTTATCTCTGATCTTATTGAAAAGAACTCTAGTTTGTCTTCATTACACATAATGCTGGCTTTCATTTGAGGTTGATACTTTCTACCATATTATGGAAAGGCCATTTTATAACTCTTTTCCTATTATTTTAAACCAAAATGAGTATTGGATTTGTCAAAAGATTTTTCTGCATCTATTAATATCATTTTTTCTCCTTTAATTGTCAGGAAAGGTATTTGTAGTATATGTCCAGGTTCATGCATATAAGCTCTGTCTGTCTGCTCTCTCTTCCTCTGTCTGTACCTCTCTCTTTATCTCTCCCTTCTATCTTCTTTCTACCTTCTCTCCTTTCTCCTCTTCCCCTTTCTCCACTTTTTTATTTTCCCTTTCTCCTGTCCCTTCTCCTCTCTCTGTTCTCTTTCTCCTTTTCTCCCCTTCTTCTTTCTCCCTCTCTCCTCTTTTCCTTCTCCAATCTCCCCCACCTCTGTCTTTTTTCTTGTTTATTTTTGTATCTCCAGCATTTAGCACAGCTGCCTGACAAACATGGTAGTTTCTTAATAAATTCTTTTATCCTGCCTGCATTAGCTCAAAATGCTTCTCAATTTCAAATCTCCTTCGAATTGCATTTAAGATAAAGAAAATTTGAAGGTGTCATTTTGAAAGCAGGAATACTCTTCCAAACCTTGCAACTTTGTTAATGACCTACTTGCTCAGCCATATATTCCTGATGCTAGTGATTTCATTGGTTCCCTGACTGCACTCTCTCACTTTTTCTTCTCTGTTACTTGCTTACCATTTTGGTGGGGGAGGTGTCATTTAAGCTCCTTCTCTGTTCCTCTCTGCCCATCCCTCTTCCATTCTACTGGGAACCACATTAAGGTCAAAAGTAAGAGATCATTAACTGAATTCTGTCATTCTATATATTCTCCCTTAAGACTGCTAAGTGGCATAATGAATGGACTATTGCTTTGATGTCAGAAAGGTCTGCATTCCAATCCTGGTTGAAAAATGTATCTGCTACCCTAAGCAAGTCACTTAACCTCTCAGCCCCAATTTGTTCTTCTATATAATGGGTAAAATAATTCTCCCTACTTTACAGGGAAATAATTATGAGGATTGAATGTGATAACATATGTTAAATGCTTTGCAAAGTTTAAATCATTTTGTAAATATCAATATTATTATTATTACATTGTTTTGGTGGGGTTGTTTTGCAGTAATGCTTTCAAAGCTGCATAAGATGCCACTTTTGAATAAAGTCCAATTTCTTCACATATTTTTCTTTCCTCCAACTTTTTAAATACCCTAGTCATTGTCATCATCTCAGTCTATTCTCCATCTTCTCCATTTTAGGTTCATGGTCTGCTTGCTAAATTGGTAATAGTGAGGTGGTTCCAGAGCATAGCTTGTGATTTCTGGTAAGTGGAACATAAGGAATACATACACATATTTCAAGGTAAAACATTTTTTTTCCTATACAAAAAAGGAGCATAAGGTGGAATAAACATTATTGGGATATTGAGCACCAGTGGGACTAAAGTTTAAAAAAATATGTAGAAATTCATTAGAACAGAACAGTCTGAGGGAAGAAAATCTTGGCATACAAATGCAAAGATATACATGTATATGAAGGTTTTACAACTATTTTGTGATGCATTGAGATATTTGAAAAACGAAGAGTGAAATACTCAAAGGCTAGGTGAAGAGTGATGATAAATAACCTCTTGAATGAATTTGACAAATGAGCTAGCTTCATATATATATGTTATATTATATATATATATGTGTCTGTGTATATATATATATATATATGTGTGTATATATATATATATGTGTGTGTATATATATATATATGTGTGTATATATATATATATATATATATATACAACTTTTGTGGGGAATTACAAAGCTACTACTAATAAAGTATCATCAAAATAATTCTACATATTTTTGGAAATACCGTGTTCTCACTCAGTGCTACCAGACCATCTATATACTTTTTTATATTTAAATACAGTGTGTAGAATATTCTTGAAAGTACTGACACAAAGCCATTGAAAATATTATATCATAAATATAACTCCAACTTAATTTTGAAACCATATATGTTATATAGAGCAGAGATGTCAAAGTCACTGTTACAAAACTCCTAAGTGCAGTACACCCAAACCAGGTTATAAGGTAATTGGGAAGTATTTAATGGAATAAATAAAAAGTAAAAAAACGATATAGATAATGCCAATATGTGGTTTTCTAAAGCTGTCCCACAGGGATCTATTTCTATTTGAGTTTGACACCACTGATGTAGAGGATTAGACATGAGCCAAGTCTTTGGCAAAATTACCTTTAATTAGGGCAACATATGTATCAACAAGTTAATAAGTTATAGATTCTAAATAAAACTGGTGAACCATATGTTGAAGGAGTGAAAAAGCCAGAGAAAAGCAGGGAGAAATAGCCTGGTACCCTGGGAGAGCAATAGGTTTGAAGGCAAATGATTTATTCTAACTCTTACTAACTTTGTGCCTTTGAGTAAATTATTTTACCTACCTGTACATGAAGCCATTAGGGTAGCAGTCTAAGTTCCCCTTCCAACTCTTAGCTGATAGGCTTATTAAATGATCTAGCATGTGACCACAGATTCTAGACTTTTAACTAATACATTTCTTTGTTCCCACAAATGATTTCTAAAAATGTTGAAAGAGGGAAATTTAATGTACCATATAATGGTATCTATAATATTTTTATGAATTATCCAGTTCTATTTCATTCTATCATGCTTCTATATGTGCAATTGTATGTGGTTAACTCAGAATTGGAGTGTCTTTTGTGAACTTTGGAGTGTGACTTTGATGTTGGATCCAAAGATTCTGTTTCTTGTTAATGAGAACTAATAAATATGCTTACACTATATCTCTATTCTTTTTCCCCAGTTTTTGGGAAAAAAATGAGATACTTGGGCACTTCATGATTGACTGGATTATATGAATGAATGAATGATTAAATGAATTTTATTCTTAGTGAAAAAATTATTAAGCTCTTACTTTATATGGTACCATGCTAAGTGCTTGAAATACAAATTAATAACAAAGGGCCACCAGAACAACAACAACAACAACAAAAGATTCCTTGCCTTCAGGAAACTTGTGCTTTAAAAGAGGAGGGTCACACATATAAGGCAATGTCAAAACAATGAGACTTTGCTCTAGGGGAATTGAAAGAAGATAAATTACCTTAGTGATAAATAAATGGTGTGATGGTTACTGTGAATGTCTGGAGGAGATATCAACCTAAAGGGCCAACTTCAAGATAAGAATGGGGGAAATGAGCTAGTTTGCATTCATTTTATCACTAATGGGTTGGGGCCTAGGTCAGGAGGTCTAAAAATGGATGGATTATTCTCCTAGGACTGGAGGCATGGATTCTTTAGGATCTACAAATGAGTTTGATCCAGAGTATTACAAGTTGCAAGTACTACACTGGCAAGGGAAACAGGGCCTGATGCTTCCTTTCAACTATAATTTGGATTTTGCTAATCTCTAAAACCAACTCAAGTCATTAAATATCTCATGTCCTTTATGCATAAGCTTTAATTCTCTCATTGGGTTCAAAGATCTAACTTATGTCTTGATAGCTGATTACTTATTCCCTTTCTTTTGTTCCTACATTGATCTATGGACATCCTAGCTATGTTATTCAATCCATCTTTCCCTTTTTAATTTGTATACTAGACATGTGAGATAAGAAAAGCACATTGCTATGCTACTCATAAGGGAAGTAATACCATTTGAAATATAATGTCCAATTTTAGTGGGTAATATCTGTAGGAATTCACATTAAACTACAAATATTACTAGAACAGACAATTTATCAAATCATTATCCATCAGCACATTAATGTGAATGTATCATCATGTAAGAACTTTCCCTTTACCTAGTCAGATGACTTTCTGGACCAAGAGAAGTAAGATTGATGAAGGAATTGGGAGATAAAAAAGACCAAATAGTGAGCTATGCTGTCTGTCTTCATGGGAACCTTAGATAGCTCAAGATATGGGTGAGTAGGAATATGGTTGTTCAAAGGAGGGAGAGAAGCATAGAAATTCAGTCTAATTTATTTAAGCAATTTTCTATCTTTTGTCACGTACTATTTTCGTGTAGTGCAGAAGGACAAAAATAATATAATCTCTGATCACAAGAAACTTATGCTGGGCTGGGGACAGAGCATGAAAAGATAAAACATATACAAGGATTAGTAAATTCACGATAATTTAAATATGTAGAGTATTAATACATTAGTAAGGGAGCTAGTGAGAAGGATTTGAACTGAGTCTTGGTTGAAGATAAGTATTCTGAAAGGAGGGGATGAAGGAAGGAGTTCATTTGGAGGTAGGGGAGAAAAGGAGAGGGTGAAGGCATCAAGGCAAGTTTCTTCTACTTAACAATATTGTTTGAGCCCTATACTAGTGAAGGACAATCATTATATTTAGTGACAATAAAAGACTCCCTACAACAATAGCACAGACAAGTGCTTTTCACATTGATCTGACTGCTACCATGGACAGAGAAAACAATGGTTTTATAGAATCATTTATTGTACTGTATTTTAACACAACAGAAAGACTTTAGTTTCTCCCTAGGACACAATTAAAAAAAAAACACTTCCATGTAATAGGATATCATGCTCCATTGTGTATCTATTTGCCATTAGTGCAGGCTCATGGGTCTAGAAGCCAAAGGAAATTGGGCATTTGAATGAAATGAGAGCAATAAATTAAATTAAAATTACGATCCAAAACATTTATACCATATATCAATTGGCTACTGATACTACGCCAGGAGGCATACTCATTTTGATAGAAATTAAAAACTAATTGAAGCTTTGTAAGAATAGAGTAAATTAACATATAGTGGGGTGGGGGTGGCTGTAGAAGAGGATATATTTGTAAATGACTATAATGTATAGCTAAGGAATAAATGGGGATAAAAAAACAAACTAATGATTTAAAGACCTACTTATGTACCTATTATTAATTTAAATAATATATTTAAACTGAGTTTTTCTGCTTTAAGTAATCAACTCCTGCTATCAAACACTAATGTGTTTGAATGTCTACTGTCATATTATTATAGCAGGACCCAGCCTTTGCCAATATTTTCTCATACCAGAAGCTGGCAAATCTGTGTAAACTTGTTAAATGATAATAATACACGTTCCCAGTAGAATGATAAATAGAACTTAGATTCACATATTTGCTAATTGTCCTTCCTGGCACAAATGATACCTGTGGTCTACTAGAAAGAGAACTAGACTGGAAGCCAAAAAACCTGGAATTTTACTCTGACAATGCCATTTACTGTGTGACTTGAGACCAGCCACTGCGTCACTCCATGCTTTTGTCACCTCATGAGGCAAACAGTAGTATTAACCCTTAAACTACCTTATAACACCTCACAGGTGTGTGAAAATAGTATGTGATTATGTTTGTAATGCATTGTATAAAAATTATTTGAATGCCTGTGGGATCTTTAGCCTTATAATTATTATGTCATCATGCATATAAACACAATGGTGTGTGAATTACTTAATAAGTAGTATATGAATATACACAGAAACCACACCTTAAAGTCTCATAAATTTTCATGTTTATTATGCAAAGATAAAATTTATATGCACATCAATATAAACATCATAGACTCATAGACTAAGGCAGTAACCATCCTGTTTGCTCTCCTCTTGTTCTCTATGTTACCCATGTCCTGCTTAAACAATCTTGGCCAGCATTGAAATAAAGTACTCCAGACAAGTAAGGATAAAGGATAAGTACCATGGGACTACTGACTCTCTTTTCCTGGAAGCTATGACACTCTTAATGGGTCTAGTATCACAACTGCCATTTTTTTTTGTCCAGCTACATCACATTTCTTGCTCACATTATATTAGATGTACACTAATTTTTTTCAATCTGTTTTCAGAATAACTGATATTTCTACATGCCTCCACCATTTTACACTTTATAAATTGATATTTTTGTACCCAAGTTCAAGGCTTTATATTCATTCCTAATAAATTCCATACACTTAGATTCAACCCAGTGTTCTAGCCTTTTTAGATTCTTTTGGATCCTGACTCTGTCATGTATCCTATTAGCTGTTGTTTCTAGCTTTGTGTTGTCTGCAAATTTGCAGATACCTTTGTTTCTTTATCTGAGTCACTGGTAAAACCATTTGACAGACCAGTACCAACCCTAGTTCACTGGGAGTACTCTCCTGAAGACATCTTACTATGTAATATTGCACCATTAATAGCCACTCTTTCATCCAACCAGTTTTGAATTAATCTGATTGTATTATTATCTAATCTCTATCTCTATCTTTTCTACAAGAATAGTATGAGATGCATTATGAAAAGCTTTGCTAATATTTAGCTAAACTCTACCCACCACATTCCCTTTATCTAAAAGCCTTATTAATCCTCTCAAAAAAGGAAATGTAGTTACTTTGACATAGTTTGTTCATTTGCTGTGTGGCTTTTGGCATATCACCTAATGTCTCTGAGCCTTAATTTCCTCTAACCATTATAGATTAGTAGGATGTGTAAGTGCATTAAATAGCAACAATATGTAACCATAGAGTTCACTATAAATATATTTTATTGTGTTAGCAAAGAAAGTCCAAAATTACTACTTTTTGTTGAAGTGATGACCAATATTGTGCTGCCATTTTTAAAAATAACATATCTGACATGTTAGGCACTAGGTCATAATAACTTTGATGTAATTTCCTTAGAATATAATTTCCTAATAGTAGGAAACTACCAATGATGTAAATATCCATAGAATTTAGGTCGTCAGCCATATAAGCACCACAGTAAAATAGTTCAGTGATGCCATATTGTTTCTGGGACGAACTTATTAATCTGGGCATCTTTTATCACTAAAGCATGAAAAATTCTGGGTTTTTTTAAAGATATGTTAATGAATTATCCTCTTGCAGATAGTTTTGATTGAGGATATTTTGAAAAATGTTGACACTTGACTTTGGTTTTTGATACTACATATATTATTATATTACAGATATTAGGATCTTCCTCCCCAGTTAATTTCTCTTATAATTTGATATTTAAGGGACCATATTTCAATAGCCAAATATTTCTCTAAATAATAGATGTTTTGGTTTTAGAACTAAAACTTATATTAGAGACTTCTATTTCAACTTCCTATTTCACACATTAGGGCCAGAGTGGTTAAGGAACCTGTCCAAAGTCACACAGATAGGGAAACAAAACAACACAACAACAACAACAACAACAACAAACCAGACCTAGAAATCAAAACCAGTTTCATTGTGTTGTACCCACAACACTATACTACCTCTTAATGAAGGGTGGAAGTAAGGGATCCTGGAACAAGAAAAGAGGAAGGGTATGACAATACTTCATGAAATAGGGATAAAAAAAGGGAAGGGAAATAGTCTGAGTACCAGTTGGATGGCAGAGAATGTATAATTCTCTGTATAATATAATTTGAATGATTCAATTTAACAAAGATTTATCAAAATTTCTGCTGTGTTCAAAGCAGTATGCAAAAGGTTTTGGATTAAAAAAATGATTGGCAATGTCTACCTTCAAGAAGTTTTAATTTATTAGGAAAATAAAGCAGTGAATTCAAACAAAAATTTGATAATTATGATGGCTACTTCAATGATGATAATGATGATTAAAAATCCAGCACCTCCAATTTCTGTAGCAGTTTGAGTTTTATAAACTCGTTTCCTTACAGCACCCCTGTGAGGTAGATATGGTGGGTTTTATTAGCCTAATCTTGCATATAAAGAAACTAAGGAACTTTGACAAGATGCCAGTACCTTAAAATTCATAGCAAAAAGATAACCTTAATTGGGGTTTACATGAATGATGCCATTTATAAGAAAGGTCTGTTAGGAATGGCATTAAAGTAAAAAGAAACAAAATAAATGCTACCATTGAAGCTTCTGAGCCTTTAAGGAAAAAAAAAAACATATGTGCCTGTGCACATGCACACAGACAGACAGAAAGACACAGACACACACATGCTACTTCTTATTTGAAAATGTATGTGTTGATTTTATAAATTCAGTGCCTATTTTTCAGCACCAAATGATCCCTTTCTAGACTAAAAGAGTTCATGGATCTCCCCAAGAGGCTAGTTTACTATATGGAAGTGACTAAAGTACAGAGGAAAACTTTGCCAAGTCTTATAGGAAAATTGCTTTGAGAATATCTACATGTTCACTTACGAACCTTATAGGTAGCCAGTAGATTAATGTGTCTTGGAACAAATCCCTATATAGTGTTACTCAAGGTAAATGCTTCATCAGAACCTGCCTCTGTTGCTGCTCAATGAGTGACCTTCTCCTTCAGTACATCTAATTTGCAGTGGCTACTGTTCCTGGCTTCCAAAGGGAAATTATGTCTGCAACATCTTCTGCTACATTAAGTATACTTCCAAACTCAGTGACAGCCCCTAGTTCACACTCTTGTTGAATTTTGCATGCAAAATGTCAGTGGAGACAGAAACATATGATTCTATTTCTGTCATAAAAGAGTAACATATGAATTTTCAAAAGGATACCAAGGATTACCCCCCTCAGTTTGAGGCTGGACTTTAAGACAGGCTCTTCTTGGAACTTTAAGCATGAGGCATTTTATCCTGTCTCTAGAATAGACTTCAAGAGATTTTAAATGATCTCAGCAAAGCATGAAGGATCAAGGGAAGTAATTTTTAATGGATTACATGTCAGTACTGTCATCCTAAATTCTTGTCCTCTCTTCATCAACATATTCTTCACAATGCCCCTTAGAACCCTACATACACATTCTTTGCCTTTAAGAATATGTGATTTAGTAATCACAGGCAGCTGTGGTGGTTTCCAGACTTCTCAACTCACAAACAACAAAGGCAACCTAGAGGTCAGTGGGAAGAGTCTGTTTCTGCAGTGAGAGGAGAGAAGCATGGGGTCTCAGGCCCAGTTCCTGAGCTCGGCCCCAGGGCGCTGGCTGCCTCCTGTGCTTCTGGCTCACAGACTGAGGGGGAATAGAGTGGCTGATCAGAGAGGGATTGCAGGGATCTCTCTGCTGGTGCAGGATTCTCTTGCTTTGCCTGGGCTTGGATCTGGGTGATAGTTTTGGGTGGCAGTCCTGGGGTGAGGAAGAGTGCTGGTATGCTGGAATTTGTAGTGGCAATGCAGAGAAAATACTCCTTACAGTTCCAAGACAGAAGAGAGTGCTTGTAGTCACTCATAGAACAGAGCACAGGCCGGGAAAGGAATAAACACCTCGCTCTTGATTATAGCACCTTGGAAGAACCGAAAACTTACAGGTCCCTAGAAATATCTCTGAAAACAGCTGCACCAAACCCCTGAAGCTTGGGACAGTACATTCTCCACACTGGAAACAGACACCTACTTTAACAAAGAGTTTATAACTCAAGTAATTGTCTGGGATCATGAGCAAGCAGGGCAAAAAGAGTCAAACTATATTATCTTACTTTGGTGACAAAGATCAAAACATACAACCAGAGGAAGACAACAAAGCCAAAGCTCCTACATCCAAAGCCTCCAAGAAAAAATATGAATTGTCCCAGGTCATGGAAGAGCTCAAAAAGGATTTTGAGAAGCAAGTAAGAGAAGTAGAGGAAAAACTGAGAGTGATGCTAAAGGAGACCCCAAAAAAATATCACCTTAAAAATAGCCTAACCCAAATGGCAAAAGAGGTCCAAAAAGCCAATGAGGAGAAGAAGGCCCTAAAAAGCAAAATTGGCCAAATGGAAAAGCAAGTCCAAAAGCTTACTGAAGAAAATACTTCCTTAAAAATTAGACTGGAGCAATTGGAAGCTAGTGACTTTATGAGAAATCAAGACACTGTAAAACAAATCCAAAAGAATGAAAAAATAGAAGAGAATGTGAAATATCTCACTGGAAAAACAACAGACCTGGAAAATAGATCCAGGAGAGAGAATTTAAAAATTATTGGACTATCTGAAAACCATGATCAAAAAAAGAGCCTAGATATCATCTTTCAAGAAATTATCAAGGAAAATTGCCCTGATATTTTAAAACCACAGGGCAAAATAGAAATTGAAAGAATCTACCGATCACCTCCTGAAAGAGATCCCCAAAGGAAAACTCCTAGGGATATTGTAGCCAAATTCCAGAATTACGAGGTCAAGGAGACAATATTGCAAGCAGCCAGAAGGAAACAATTCAAGCATTGTGGAAACACAATCAGGATAACACAAAATTTAGCAACTTCTACATTAAGGGACCTCAGGGCATGGACTATAATATTCTGGAGGGCAAAGGAGATAGGATTACAACCAAGATTCATCTACCCAGAAAAACTGAGTATAATCCTTCAGGGGAAAAAATGGTCATTCAGTGAAATAGAGGACTTTCAAGCATTTCTGAGGAAAAAACCAGAGCTGAATAGAAAATCTGACTTACAAATACAAGATTCAAGTGAAACATAGAAGAGGTAAAAAGGAAAGAGAAATCATAAAAGACTTATTAAGGTTGAACTGTTTACATTCCTGCACGGAAAGATGATATTTGTAACTCATGAGTCCTTTGTCAGTATTAGGGTAGTGGGAGGGAAAAAATAGATAGATAGATAGATAGATAGATAGATAGATAGATAGATAGATAGATGGATAGATGATAGATAGATAGATAGATAGATAGATAGATGGATAGATAGATAGATAGATAGATAGATAGATAGATAGATAGATAGATAGATAGAGGGCACAGGGTAGTTGAAGACGAATGGGTGATATCTGGAAAATAAAATTAAGGTATGAGAGAGGATTATGCTGGGAGAAGGAGAAAGGGAGAGGTAGAACTGGGTAAATTATCTCACCTGAAACAGACAAGAAAAGGCTTTTAAAGTGGAGCGGAAATGGGGAAAGGTGAAAGGGAAGAAGTGAATTTCATTCTTATAGGATTTGGCTTAAGGAGGGAATAACATACACAATGGGGTATGGAAATCTATCTTACCCTACAGGAAAATAAGGGGGTAGGGGACAAGAGAGGAGGGGGTTGATAGAGAGTAGGGCAGATGGGGGGAGGGGATAATCAGAAGCAAACATTTCTGAGGAGGGACAGAGTCAAAAGAGAGAACAGAATAAATGGGGGGTAGGATAGGACAAAGGGAAATATACTTAGTTTTTCACAACATGACTACTATGGAAGTGCTTTGCATGACTACACATTTATAACCTGTGTTGAGTTGCTTGCCTTTTCAATGAGAGAAGGTGGGGAGGGAGGAAGGGAGAAAATGTATAACCTAAAGTTTTAAAAACACATGTTAAAAAAATGAAAGTGTATATGAAAAAAAAAGAATATGTGATTTAACATGATTCAGAAATTAGCCTAAAGAATTGATGGCAACATTTTTTGGGGGTACTTGTTAATTTTAAGTCTATGGCAAAACAGCAAATAATTATATGGAAACATTCCAAAGCAAAAACAATTTCAAAAAGAACTTCATGACAATTCACTATTCTGAAGAAGTTTCCTAGATCTACTTCTGCTTTCCTATATTTGAAATAGAGCTGTAGATTGGAGAGTTTTTTTTTTCTGTGTTTAGCATTGATTTATTTAAGAAATGCCTGATGAAGCTGCAAAGCCCAAAATAATGAAAGCTCCTTCAGAACAGGGAGTATTTTGATTTTGTCTTTTGTACCTAGCACTTAGCACAATGCTTTAAAAAAGACTTGTTGAATCAGTGAACACAGAATATCTGTTCAGTGCTATAATCTACTTTCAAATTCACATAGAGAGGATCCAACCCCCTCATTGTGCAGATCTGGACACTAAGGCCCAGACGATTTAATCACTTTCCCAATGTCACACATTCACTAGGTTTTGCCATGATTTGAACCCATGTCTCCTCATTCAGTGTCCAGTGATAATTCTACTATACCACATTTTCAAGCTTTGTCTTCTCACTTTAGCTTCAAATCCCATATTCCTGCAAACTTGATTATATTCTAGCCTATTAGCCTTTCAAATCACATGTTAGTGAAAAGGAAACAAAAGAAGAGACACTTTCTCCTCCTCATTGCAATAGTTCTTATTTAATTTCTTTAAACATGGAGGAATTAGTATTTATTTGCTGAGTAATAACATTTTTCATAAGATGAACTGGCACAAACTCTCTTGGGTGCTCATAAACCTTTGCAATGGCCAAGAAGTGTCTTTTCTCCTCTTTAGGATGATGAAACTGCTTTCATTCAATTTGTTTTGACACAGTCTTGTCAAACCTCCACATGTCTTTGTCTCTAGGGTTTCTTGGTCTTGTGCTTCTGCTAGGAGTTGGGAGTCATTATCCATCCTCCATATACACTGGTCAGGGAATTAAGATCTCTTATTATTTATCAATCTCTTGTCATTATAGTTCTGCAGGAATAGGAATTGTAGAGACCTAGAAGACAGTCACATATAGTAAGTGTGTTTGTGTTCAGGGTTGCCAGGGGTTTGACTGTGACATTTAAGGTAAAATACCTTACCTGTATGCCCAAGATGGCTCATTGATTACACCATTTATCTTATTTTATGTTGTCTTCCCTCATTGGAATACTTGTTTCTTTGAGGGTAGGGACTGCTTTGTTTGTATTTATGGCACAGTACCTAGCACATAGTAGGCCTTTAATACATGCTTTATCTAGCAGTCTATTTATTATGAATTTCTTAGTGGTGGGGACATGTATTTCTCTTTGTATCCTTCTCTGTACTTAAAACACCCTTCACCAAATTGTAGAATCTCAGAAGAGAGATCAAGAGTATAAGCAGACAAATATCTACCAAGCCAGGATATTTCTTGAAAATATGCCTGACACAGAGCTAGCAGTGTCCACTGGACAATGTATAATGAGAGAGAAATAATAACATATGTTGGTAAATAGATTCACATTTATAGAGCTCTAAATTTAAAGAAGTTTTTTGTTGCTTCCATCAAGTTAAAATCTCGCTTTCAGCAAAATCACAGTATCTACCCTCCTAAACAGAAAATAAAACTTATTCAACAAAGGTCTGTTGAACAGGAGAGTTGTCATCATCATCATCATCATCAACATCATCATCTTCATTATCATCATCGTTATATGATGCTTTAAGGATTATAACACTTTCTCACAAAAAATCATATGAGGGAAATAGTATGAGACACAAGAAATAAATACTAGCACCCCAAATTTAGAACCAATTATCTGATTCCAATTTTAGTATAATGAATGAATAATGAAATAATCCAACTTTGTCCTCAGAAGGACATGACTCAGTGAGTTTCTATAGGAGGCACTATAAAGAAAAAGATCCTGAAGGTGATGCCATTAGAAAGGTAAAGAGGGACCCAGAAAGAGTGGGCAATAAAATGGTAATGCACTATGATATAGTGAATAGAACTCTAGATTTGGAGTCAGAGGGTTTAAATTTGACTCTTGACTCCCTTCCTTGCTTCCTGTGTGACCTAGTATAAGTCACTTAACCTTACTAGCCCTCATTTTTCTCCTATGTCAACTAAGATGATTTTAGGTGATCTCCAAGGTCTTTTTCAAGCTTTAAATCTTAAGGAACCAAAACCAACCTCCTCCAAATTTTCAAAGAGTTGCCACATACTTGACTACGGAAGTTACTATAATATAGCGGTGTAGTGGATAGAGTGCCGAGCTTGGTTAGGAAGACTCATATTAGTGAGTTAAATTGGCCTCACACACATACTAGCTGTGTCACCATGGGCAAGACACTTAATGCATTTTGCCTCAGTTTCTTTATCTTAAAATGAGCTAGAAAAGGAAATGGCAAACCACTCCAGTGTCCCTGTCAAGAAAATCCCAGATGGTTCACTGAGAATCTGACACAACTGAAGATGACTGAACAACAACAATTTACCTATAAATCCACAGGAAGCATCGATTTTACCTTGCTATGCACTTACAGTCTATCTGGTAAGCGTGTGTGTGTGTACATACACATATACACATATCACTCTGTATGAATTTTTGACTTTATGAAATATTTTAAACTATTTTCAAAACATATGAGGTGCCAAAATCTTATTTTAACCCATGTGTACTAAAATAGAAGTCAATCCCAATGTTATACTTTGCCATGTTCAAAATACTATCTTGTTGGAATTGTAACATTATAATTTGAGATTAAAATGATATTTGGAATTACTCCTTCTCAGCTTAGTATTTAATGTTCTTGGATACCCATGTGACCTTAATGAACTTGGTGAACTCCCTGAAGTCACCTAAACCTCCCTAAACTTTCCTTATCTATAAATTTAGAGGATCAGACTAAATGTCATCAGGATAATACCATGATTCTGAAGGAATCTCTAGGTCCCTGGTAAGTTAGGATTCAACATAGAGAGAAGAGTTTTATTGACACTTTATGGGCTTGGATGCAAGTCCTTCACTTTTTTTCTTTTTGGGTTAGGTAATTAGATATTTTGTTAACCTGAGTGCTTTTACTTTTGTTGTGTAGATTTAGACAATAACCTAATACTATTGTCCTCAAAGGTAACACTTGAAGGAAATGATTATTTCTCTTGAATTAATAATTATTGTATTGAGACCAAGGTTTTTCACCTTTTCTATTTCCTCATACAGAATGACACACATGATCTCAGTTAATTTAGGATTAAACATATGAGATAAGTCAAGTCAATAACCATTAACTACCTACTGTGTGTCAGGTACTGTGCTAAGAACTAGGTGTGGAAAGAAAAGCAAAATGACAAGTCCCTGATCTCAAGAAACTCAAAGTGTAACTGGTAGACTACACAGAGGTAAAGCCTTTTAAAACCTTATTGAACCATATAAATACTATCATCATCATCATCATCATCATCATCATTATATTAGAATCAGTACAGTAAAAGAGTTAACACCTTAAATTATGAAAGTCAGTATTTTAGGTAATAGGAAGAGTGCTTGGCTTGACTTTAGGAGAATGGGTTAAAATGCTAACTTTAACTAGCTGTATGAATATGGAAAAGTCTTATTTGCTTTTTCAATAACATAGAACTTTCTTTGTCTCATTTTTAACTTCTAAGGTATATTAACAGCAGGAAAATATATTTGTAGAATACCTACTGGATGAATGATGCTATTTTAGATACTTTATATATAATGTCTAATACCAAGCTGGGCACATAAGGTATTCTCAAGAAATGTTATAGGGAATAGCTGTGCCTTTATGTCACTTCATTTGAAGCCAAGAGAGTTAAAAAAAGGATGGAAGATAGAGAGATATTTTTGTAGCATCAAATAAAATGGATTTAATTTCAAATAATGCAATGTAGATATATAAATATTTATATTCTTGGTTTTATATGATATTGATCACAATTCATCACTGTTAGAAAGTAGGAGATCAGGTCATCTATGAAGAGGAACTAGGTGTGGGGGGAGGGGTTAGGGTATCTTGTAATGAGGGCAAGATTTTTACTAATTTCTTGAAAGGAAAATCAAAGAGAGTCAATCAGGGGAGATTAAAAAGACTGCCATGTAATAGTGAGAGCCCAGTTTAGATTAGATAACATGAGTCTGTAAAACATTCACTCCACATAATTTCATGACTTCCATTTGAAGTGTTTGGTCACTCAAAAGTATCAGCACAGAAGTTGGATTCTGTATGTAACTCAAGCTTAGTAAATACTAACATGCTGTTGTGAACAATGGAAGGACATAGGAACGAGGAATTCAAGAATGGAGGACAGTTGAACTTTTCTTTCACTATAAGTAATGGAAAATAAGTAAGGTCACAGTTGGAATGATGCACAGGTAGAATTGTGGGAAAGGAGGCATTAAAAGGTCATGTGAAGGAATAAAGAATGAAGAATGCACTCAAAATTTTCAGAGTTCAAGATCATGGAGGTGGAATATTTTTGGTTAATAGTGAGATCTAAAGTATCACTATTAATAAGGGTAGTTGAAATAGAGAGAAATAAGCACCTGCTATGTGTCAGGCACTGTGCTAAGTACTTATCACAAATATCTCATTAAATCCTTATGATGACTTTATGACAGTGAAAGCAAGTGAGGCAGAGAGAGGTTAAGTGACTTGCTCAGGATCACACAGCTACTAAGTGTCTTAGGTCAAATTTGAATTCAGATCTTCTTGATTCCAGGGCCAGTGCTCTATTCACTCTACTACTAGCCACCACAGGATAGAGTAGAAAGGGAGCTGATAAGAGATAAGGGATTTGATGAACCAGGAAGAAAGAGAGGCACCATTTTATGGTGGGAAAAATACTGGATTTGTAACAAAGAGAATCTGGGGAAAATTCTGTCCTTGCAACTTAAACTCTCTGAACTTCAGTTTACTAATATATAAAATGAGAATAATATTAACTACCTCAGAGGATTCTTGTAAGCATCAAATGAAGGGATAAATATAAAATGGTCTATAAATCTTAAAAGACTGTACAAACATTAACAATTTAGTATTCAAAGTTACATCAATGTGAATATACTGTAGATTTAAAATGCATTCATTTATTTATCCATTGAAATATATACCTGGTTTTTAAAAAGAATAGAGACATTGGAGCACGCATGTACTGGAGAACAAGATCTGGGAGAGAAGCAGGTCAGAAATAGATTCGGTTCCCTGCAGAAAATGTAAGTATCCATGTGGGAAACTTTCCTCCAGAGAAATATTTGCAATATGGGAACTTATACTTTTCTCAGGGGAAATGTGTGCAATAGGGAAACTTCATTCTCATTAATGGAGGAGAATAGCCCCAGAGGTGGTAGGTGTTCTAGGTAGGAGTTCTAAGGAGTTCTTGGGTCAAGCCTTCTGAACCCAGTGAAGGAATTCTTGGATAAAACCAGAGTTAAAATTAGGAGTAGCTATATAATGACTTCAGTATGAATTAGTTCATCATCTTAGTAATAGACATTACTTGGAGGTTAGTTCTATATACTTGTACCATAGGAGGAGAAGTGAGAGGAGTCAGAAGAAAACCCAAAACACTTTTGTGGAGATAAAGAAAGGAAGAATGAGGTTGACAGGATTAGGGATGGGGGAGGATGAAGAGAAATCACAGATGAGTAGATGAAGTTCTAAAGAGTTCTCAGGTCAAAACTTCTGGACCCAGTGAAGGAATTATTGGATTAAGCATGAGTCAAAGTGAGGAGAAGCCATGAAGTCTGGGACCCTTGGGCTTGAATCTCCCTCCCTTCATGTACTAGCTGTATTTGACTTTGCCAAGGCTTAGTTTTCTCATTTGTAAAACACTGTAGTAGACCTGCTGGAAAAAAATTGTGGCAAGCTTAAAATTAGACAATGTGTGTAAAATACTTTACAAATTTTAGGGCAGTTTACCAAAGTAATAGTTATCATTAATATCCTCAATCATCTTTTGTTGCTCATAACCAATTTGTTCCTAATTCATGTAAATTGTACTCATAGGGTGCTTTTTATATTCATCTTCTGCTCTCTACTATCACAACAACTACCCTAGGTCAGGTCTTAATCTCTTCTCATCTGGCTTGTTGTTTTTAATTGTTCTGCTTGGTTCCAGTCTCTCTCCTTCTCTAATCCTTACTTCACATAGCTGTCAAAGTAATTTTGTTAAAGCACAGGTATGAACATGTCAACTATCTAATTAAGAATGTTGAATGATTCCCAATTGGCATTACAAAAAGTAGAAACCAAAAAGCCCTTCCTCAGTTTTGCATTTAATGTTCTTTGATACCTGTGTGACCTTAATGAACTTGGTGAACTCTCTGAAGTTACCTAAACCTCCCTAAACTTTTCATATCTATAAATTTATAGGATTAGACTAAATGTCATCAGGATAATACCATAATTCTGGGGGAATCTCTAGGTCTCTGGAAAGTTAGGATCCAACATAGAAGAGTTTTATTGACACTTTATGGGCTTGGATGCAAGTCCTTCACTTTTTTTCTTTTTGGTTAGGTAATTAGATATTTTGTTAGCCTGAGTGCTTTTGCTTTTGTTGTGTAGATTTAGACAATAACCTAATACTATTGTTCTCAAGGGTAACACTTAAGAGAAATGACTTGTGTATCACAGATTATTGCATTGAGACCAAGGTTTTTCATCTTTTCTATTTTCTCATCCAGAAATCAACTGATATGGAAAATCTTTCTCAAAGATTTACACAGCCAAGAACTAATCTGACAGTAAAAGAAATTCTAAGTTTGGGCTAATGGGACGATTCCTACTTATTTTGTTTACTCACATTTTCCCTTTTGTCAGAAAGGTGATATGGAAATTGATAAGTCTTTTTAACAAAGACTTGGGCAATCCAAGTCACTTACCCCTAATCATTAGAATGAGCCCATATCACATCATAATATTTATTCTTTCATTAATTGTTAACTAATCGGAGCTCATTGTCATTCTCAGGAACACCTACTCTTCCAAAGTCATATAAACTGTGAGCCCACGCCATGGCATTCAAGAGGGCCACTGACCTGTTTTTATTAATTAACATGGTAGCCTTATTAATAAAATGATTAAATTACCCAGAATTATGTCTCTCAAACTTTTTAAATGCCACACACTGGATGGGAAAACAAGTCATTAGAGAGTATGTGATTATTGTAAATTAATCAGAATTAAAATCAGTCCACATTAACCCAGAGCTTCAGTTCTGGTTCACAAGTTTTACATCTATATCTATCGCTTTATATCTATATGCGTGTACACACACACACACACACACACACACATACTCACACACATATATACACCCACGTGTATATATGTATATGTATATGCACATGTGTATGTATGTATTTTTTCCTAATAGGTTGGTCATGCTCGATAAAACAAAATCAGGCTGTCTCTGATTTAAAGTATAAGAGGATGGGAGTGATAGATACTTGATGGTCAGAGACCTAAAAAAACCAACTAGGAATCATAGTTTTAGAAAACAGGAGGCAGAACACATGACATTCAAAATTTTTCTTGAAGCCAGACTAATCTGTGATACACAAGTCATTTTTTGTTTAATTCTGGTTATTAAACATCTTTCTTTTAACCAAATGCTATCACCCTGACAGACCAATATCTGCTTTGTTATCTAAGGCTTACAAAAATCACTGATTTTTTAAAAGAGTTTTTGGAGAAGGAGAGAAACTCAAAATTACAAAATTTCTCCCAAAGTGCTGTAAAACCACATGTGGCCTTCACAATTTTTTCTTGTTTTGTGAATTTGTTAGAATCTTACCTCCCCAAAATAAACACATCATAATAAGCATTATAAAAACCAGATGTGATAAGATTGAATGATGAATTTAGCAACATTGTTTGATATGAACCAGATGGCAGAGTTTTGAAGATAAGATGTAATTCTTTGTTTTTGAGGGGGAGAAGGAGAAGAAAGAAAACAGCAATCCTGAGGAGATGGTATGTAGTAGCTTCCATTTAAATGCCAAATATTGCTATATCTTTATTTTGTACTAAATCACAGAGAATAACTTCATTTTAAAAAAGAGGAAACTGAGGCTCACAGAGAAATGTCTTGAGTAGGATCATACAGCTTGTAATAGGCAAATTGCAGCTTTGACACTTGGTGTACTGATTTCATATCCAGGAATCTTTCTACTATGCTCGTGTCTTTTCCAGATAGTTCCCCTTCTCTGATTGCAATTGAATCTGGATCATTGCAGGAGTTATTCTCTTGACCATCAGGGAAGACCTATGCATGGGAAGCATCTGATCTGAGAAGAGGTGTTAAAATGTATTTTGTTCTACTACATTATATACTTAAAGCAAAGAAGAGGATCTTATATTCCTTATATCTTTCAAACCATTGCATGCGTATGGGGGTATAACTCACATTAGAAAATCTTCTGCCAATAATCTGCCTGTTCCATTCACGTGTGTGTGTGTGTGTGAGTGTGTGTGTGTGTGTGTGTGTGTAATGTATGTATATATGTATGTATGTCAAAGATATTCTGACATATGAACATACCATTCTCAAACTTTGTATAGAGATAAGAAAATAGGCATTTATATTATGTAAGTTGTATCTTCTTTGCAGGTGATCTTGTTCCTTCATATTCTCTAAACCACATACGACCAAATATAAATATTAAAATACTTTCTAATGCATAACTCAAAGTGTTTTGTTACTTCCCTTGGGGACATGACTATCATGTCTTTACCATCCCAAGTATCTTATCTGACCTCCTTTATTACCAGTGATGGAGCAACAACAGCAACAACATGATGCTACCTTCTATCATCACAGGAATCTTAAGGGTGAGATCCCCAGTCAAAGGACTTTGTCTCTTCCTGTTGCAAGCTAACTCTGGCCTCCGACCATCCTAATCCATGTGATTCAGAGGTGAAGCTGCCAAGGTATAAATAAACCCTTTCTCCCAGTTCAAGAAGGGTAATAATCTCACCTTACTGGACTTTACCCTAGTTATAACACATATAAAGTATGGTATTTGGTTCTAACTATGATGCTTTCAGGGATAGTGATAAATGGGAGCACACCAGAAGATGGGGAGGGGTCATTCCATTTAAAGAATGGTTGAGGGAAAGTTTAGCTTGGAGAATAGAGGGCTAAGAAAGGATATGATCCCTGTCTACAAATATTTAAAGGACTGTCATGTGGAAGATAGAGATTTATTCTTCATGTCACTAGAAGTTTTAAAGCAGTTGCTAGGCATGGAATAGATGATGTTGGTAGGATTCTTATATCACCGGAGGAGTTGGATTTGATGATTTCTATGCCTTACACATCTGAAAGGTTAGGTGATTTTATATCATTTATTGTAACCCACAAAGACAGGGCTAATTACATCCTCTATTTTGTTCCTAGCTCTGAGTCTGTTTTTCTCTTTTCCTCCTTTCTACCTTTTCTTCTCTTTTTCTTCCTCTTTTTCTCCCTTTCTCTCTCTTTTGTTTCTTCTTTCCTTCTTCCCTTCCTCTTCTCCTCTTTTAAAGGAAGAAAATTGGACAAGGTGAACTTTTACCTCTGGAAGTTTCCTCTCTCCCCTCTAAGAAGGTACTCCAGATTTATGGATTTCACTTTTCCTCCCTTTATTGCTAATAAGAGGCTGCTGCATCATTTGGACCACTCTATATCTGCCTGTGTTGTCTCAGCTGCTGAGAAGAGTGGTTAATGTGTTCAATATTTATTTTAACTTGGAGCAGTTAAAATACTGGTCATAGCTGAGGGAAAACCAAGCTTCTGGATACATCTCCCAGGAGGAAGAGTTTGAGGACAATTTCAGGAAGAATAGAAGATTGTTATAATGGAATACTGGCTGTGTTCCAATCAACAGTTGCTCAGTTTACTCGGCGATGTCAAAATCCCCATAACTAGACTGTTCTTGTTCCTGAAGCGTTAGATCAGGTACCACAGAGGGTATAATGAGAGGTCATCCATGATGACTATATACTCAGGCACTCAGAGATAACATGATGTGTTGGTTTTCAACGGCAGGTGGATTTGAAGTCAGGAGTGACACTGATGCTTTCTCTGGCTCAGATATTTACTAGTTGTCTGTACTTCAGCAAATCACTTAAACTACCTGAATCTTAGTTTTCCTACCTGCTAATGTGGTTAATGATATTTTATATCATACTTATGCTTCACTGCTTTGTGGTAAAAAAAGCATCTGGCAAATTGTAAGATGCTCTATAGTTTCCAGAAGGGAAAGGGGTCTTAGAGATTTCATTCAATGCCTTCCTTTTAGAGAGCAAGACATTGAAAACCAAAGATTTTAAGTGACTTGCCCAAGGTGTCACAAGTAATAAGTAGTAGACATGGAATCTGAATGAAAGTCTTCTGATATAAATTCTACTTCCCTTTCTATTATGTCATATGCGTTATTATCTGTGCTTTTAAATATGATGAATGAGGAAAAGAGTCAGATAGCAGGTTTTCAAAGGCTTTATTAAGACTATTTGTATGTCCCAATTTTGAGAAGTCAAAATCTACCTCTCTTACTTCCTTGTATTTTTTGTTCTAATCAAAGACGTAACTTGAGTTTTTGTTTCATTCAGTTATTCTAATAGAAAATGATATAAGAAAATAATATGCTATAAGGCCACATCATCCTTTACTGTCTAGAGAAATATGTCTATCTAGTTTTTTTTAAACTAGTTTTATATGGCTGTGTCCATGAATCTGTTTGTGTGAGTAATGTAATAGTGGATTCACAGGAGTTTATTGTTATGTCTGCATGACACAAACATCATTCAGTCAATTCAAAATGTCATCAACATGGCTGAAAAAAAAAGTGAAAAATTCAATTACAATGAACTTGAGAATTCTTAGCATACATAATGCCAAATGACCAGATTGACTAATCTCTTTACTGTACTGACTGATAGTTTAGGAGGTTTTATATAAACATTACTGTGAACTACTCAAAGAAATCTTTAATATCATCAATGCAGCCATACTACTGTACCTTTTTTTTTGTGAGGCAACTGTGGTTAAGTGACTTCACCAGAGTCACACAGCTAGTAAGTGTTATGTGTCTGATGTAAGATTTGAACTCAGGTCTTCCTGACTCCACTGTGCCACCTAGCTGCCCTCTGTACCTTTCAACAGTACATGTGCTGTACCTGTCCATATCTAGCCATCCTGAATGACTCTTTTACTTGTTCTCCCCTAAATTCATCACAGTAGGTTCCAAATACATGCTGGAACTTTCCTTGCTTTCTCTTGAAATTATAAGGACGCAATAAATTTTATAGGCTTTACTTGGGTGAGTCTTTGTTCTTACCACATAACTAACCTGTCATTTTCTCAAATACATTTCTTTAATAACATCCTTCCCACTGTTTCTCCTTCATAATCTTTAGTTTAATGGGAGTTTAGTAGTGTTATAGGCATGTACTGCATTCTATTCATGCCCACTATGCATCTCTATTTAAATTCTTTACAGTCTATTGTGTTGCATGATTCCCAGACACATAATAACATTGGTATAGTTTCAATATTAAAAAAAAAAACACACACACGGACCTTTGTTTCAGGGAGAAGTCTGAAATCATTTTAAGAACTTTGCAATTTTACAAAGGGAATCCTTTCCATTCTCCTTTTCAATTCAGGAACCAGCTTATATTCCATTTGCAGTCCTGTCCAAGATATACATATATATATATATATATATATATATATATATATGTATGTATATGTATATATATATGCCATCAGTAAACTCTATAATTTATACATTCTACTATATATCATACTGTTTCCCTCAGCTACTTACTGTTGTTTTTCTGTGTCAAAAATTAGTCCATCCTTGTAGAATGATTACAGGTGTCTCATGGGCTTTGCAAGGTTCTAGAGATTGATGCAAAGAGTCCAGGGTCATCCAAAAAGAATTTTAAATATGAGTGAGCAAGTCAGACAGAAGGTTTTTGAGGGCCTCTTTAATAGGGTTTATTTGTCCCAATTCTATTTAAAGATGAAACATTTGGAGGTCAAATTTTCCCAACTACCTTAACAAAAGGATTTTGCCATCTAAAGATATTCCTTCTTCACTCAGATTTCATGCTGGATTACCTCCCTTATAAAAGGGCAGCTGGATGACATAATGGATGGAGCGCAAGAAGACCTATCTTTATGAATTCCAATCTAGCCTCAGACACTCTGTAGCTATGGTGAACCCAGGGAAGTCACTTAACCCTGCTTACCTCAGTTTCTTATCTGTAAAATGAGCTGGAGAAGAAAAAGGCGAAATGACTCTAGTATCTTTGCCAAAAATAAACAAACAAAAACTAAATGGGATTGTGGAGTTACATGTAACTGAAAAATTACTAAACAATAATAATACCACCTCCCTTACAGCACTTAGTACTTCAGCAAATTTATTTTAAGTTTTGCTTCATATGAAAGACCATGAAACCATATTAATGGTCATCAAACAAAGTTTTCTATCAAAAAATATGCATTGAGAAAAAAATGTAGAAATTACATAAAAGAAATAATTTCCCCCCAATTTTGAGCTAGTTGCTTTTCTATCATGTGGATATAATATTTATGTTAAGTCTAGGGAGGTAATGTGGTACACTGGAATGAGCCTAGTTCTGAAGTTAGAAGACCTGAGCTTGCATCCATTTTCTAATGGAATAGATAGAAACAAAAACAAAACAAATCAGAAAAAAAAATCTAAAATATAGTCTTCTTTAAAATGTAATATATTAAGACAATATAAACATGCTATGAAAGAAGTTTAATCATTTGCCTATTGCTAGGAAAATATATTGCTATTTAGAGTTTGGCTTGGCTCCTTCAAAGAATGCATTTTTGCTCCCTAAGATCACCCTTTAGTGAACTTTTCAGGGCAGTGACATCTTCCTTGCATGTCTGGTGTTGTATTCTATTGTGGATGAGGATATAACGCAAGGAGAGGAGTTATTTTCAACTTTTTAAGTGATGCTCCAGCCAGAATCTATGAAGATTTAAAGTTGAGTGAAGGGGACAATTGTTCTCTCTCCTGTTTAGTGTTTTTAACAATATGGTAATTCATAGTATACATTGATAACAACTTCAGGATGAGACATCTGAAATCTTAAAGGTGATTTAATTTTTACTATTTTAATTTAAAACAGACCATTAATATATCCACACAAAATAGGTGGGTGAATTTGTTAACCTAACAATTGAAAACTTAAAAACCATCACTTCTTAAAACTGTAGAATCTCTTCCTGGAAAGATTTGTTTGCTCCCTTTAAGCAGTCTTATCATTGGAAAAATAATTATTTTTGATTGTCAAAGTAATTATCATTTAATGTGGTGTGGATAAAAGTTTCTAATGCCAGGACTGATAGTGACTGTATAAATAGAAATGTTCTAGTTGAGTTTTATTATTTATTTGTAACAATCTATAAGGAGATTTATTGAGATTTGAGATCAAATACAAATAATTGCCATTGCCATCAGAGGAAATCAGACATTGGCTTGACACAGTAGAGATGAAAGTTGTTAGCAGGGTAATATAATATTGTTCAATAATTTTGTGTTAACTGCCAATGCCCATGTTTTAATCTTTGTATTATTTAGCAATTTCTAATACAGTGAACATTCTGTCTATTGTATTTAATTTAAATTTCTCTATTCTAAGAAGTTGTTTTTTGTAGGGAAAATGAATGAAAATAATGTATGTAGTGACATATCCTTAGAAAATGAAGACATAGTGTGTTACTGATATTTGACACATATCATTGAAACATCTTACCAAATGTTTTGGTATTAAAGGCATGCTAATTCATTGGCAACTTTGAATAAAACTAAGGGATCACTGACAGAAATTTAGGTTGAAAAACTAATAAATGAGAATTTGGAATGTGCATAGAACCAAAGACTTAGTCCTTAATATAATGATGTAAAAGAAATATAAAAGCAAATTTTAGGTTTATTTCAGGTTTAAACATACAACACATATGTAAATGGCATCTTTTAAAATGATATCCAGATTTCATGTGAATAGTTTTTTAGCATGAATCCACATGCTTTTAAAAAAACTCTAATTGGCAGCATTGAAGGCATCTAAATTGTGCAGAAGATAGAATGCTGGACTTGGGGGGTGAGGTGGAATATCTTGGTTCAAATACTGCCTTAAAAATTTACTACTTGTGTTAGTCTGGGCAAATTACTTTGCTTATCTCAGCCCTAGCTTCTTCTTCTGTAAAATGGGGATAATACCAGCAGTACTTCCCAGGGTCATTGTGAGAATTAAAAGAAATAACGTGTAAAACACATTATAAACCTTAAAGTCATATAAATATTAACTATTATTATTTTTATTAAATTATTGACAATGCGTAGGTGATAGTGCTGTTTCCCCCCCCCCAGCTTATCATTATGTTAGTTCTGGATTAATGACCTAAAAAAATGTTGAAATATGAAAATCTTGACACACTCTGACATGTATGTGAAAATATGGTTTTTGCAAATAACAGGAACTCCATTCAGTTAGGTAAACCCCAGTATCATGTGATAAAATAACTAGTTGGATAAAAGTTATTAAGAAATCAGCTACCTTTTTTTAGCCAGACCACAAATTCTTAGGATAAAGAACAAGATCAACACTAAATTTAGAAGAGAAAATAAAAATGAAAAGAACATAAGGGGTTCAGTTGAAACAACAACAATCTGAGTTATTTAAACAAATTGCTGACAATAAAAACTCTAAAATTAATTTAAAAAGATATTGAAACAGATACTCCCTATTTCTTGAGGATGTTGATTCAGCATAAATTAAATAAAGTGATTTTTTTTTAAAAAGAGTCTGCAAATTTCCTTAGTCAACACACAATTGATCTTGCAAAACAAAGACATGACAACAAAAAGTAGCCCTAGTCTAGACTATAAACTCAAAAATAAAAGTTTATTAAAAAGAAGCTGGAAGCTTATAGGTATTACTACATAAAATATCAGGAAGTCATCATGACAAATGCAGTTAAAGAGAAGTTGACAAAAAATCCATTAAGCCAGTTAACCTTGCATTTAAGGAGAAAATTGAAAAAGACAAAAATATGAAAATGGAAAATATTTTTCAAGATTTCTATGTCAATGACATTGGGAACATTATACTTGACCTCTAACATCACAATCTTTGATGTGGTGCTTGATGAAATAGTCATGAAAGAAAACGAGAATGGGAAAAGTAGCTGGACTAGACTAAGTTTACATCAAGAAGGTTAATTTTGGAATCAAAATGATTTTTGACTGTATTTGGCAATAGATTCTCAAGATATCTAGAAATCGTCAGAATACCCAAATACTTGGCAAATATTGCAGTCCCTTTTTGTTGCAAAAAGAGGCAACACAAAATCATTTAACTACTAACCCATATATCTAAGGTGTGATTTGAACATGGTCTTCTCGATTCCAAGTCGAATACTCTTATTCATTGCCTTCACTGCTTTATTCCAGGGAAAATTAGAGGGTCATATAAAACTCTGCACATTTGGACAAATATAATATAGATTCTTGACATCCTCCTATTAACTTCTAAGCCCAGTTCATTGTCTATTCAGTCATCTTTTAAATTTTTACACATATACACGCACATATGTATATACATATGTGAGTATGTGTGTGTGTGTGTGTGTGTATAAATTATGCTGATAAATAGACCCTATGGATTACCCATATAATTGTATATAGTAGTCTTAACACTAGGAAATCTTAATTCATTTTCCCCTTAGTGGAGAATTAGTGTTATTCTTTTGAGTTTAGATTTCAAAAAAGAGACTTTGTAGTACTCCCAGGATTGATGTAATTAGTGTAGTATCATACAGAAGAGGTTCCTGATGTGTTTCCCTGCCTCACACTTCTTGTCTCTTCTATCTATCCTCTATCCTGCTGCCCAGTGAATCTTAGAGCACACTACTGGCCATGTCATTTTCCCATACAAGTAGTTGCAGTGGCTTACTCTTGCTTTGAGAATAAAACCTTAAAGGCCTATATTTGTCAATTAAAACATTTCATAATTTGGCTCTAGCCTTCCTTTCCTGGCTTACTGCATGTTACTTTACTTCTGGCTCTCTATATTCCAGGTACATTGTACATGGTATTCTGTCTTTACGTACTTTAAAAAAAATCTGTCCTTTTGCCTAGAATGTGTGACATCTTCATCACACCCTTGGGAAAAATCCCAAGCTTCTTTGAAGAAGCAAGTGTCCTGCAGATGCTATTCATGGTCATTTACTTATTGAAAGCTTCATTTAATAGTTTTCTTGGTCACTGTCTCTTGATCATTTGACATTTCAGATGTGGGGACACATCCAAACTTTATGATCACTCTCAGTCTAGACCCTTTTATTATTCCTATAACTAGACATTCATATATGACAATATAGAAAAATCCTCCACTAAAGGCCTTCTTCACTTACTAGCCAAACTAGTGTGGAGTTGACCAAGCTTCCTGAAGTCCATACCAGCAAAATATAGGTTCCTGCCAGTTCCTACTCTGGGCTAATGGTGGGAGGAGGTGGTCCTATAGTTTCCCTACCTTGATAAATGTAATGCAATTTTAGAATAAGGGTCCAGTTCAGTTTTAATGTGTCTAATCTTTTTGTTTTGCTGAAAAAAAGGAGTGGAGGTATATTTATAGAATATTATATGACAAAACAATTGATGTATCAAAGAAACTCCTTAATAGAAGTTTGGCTACCAGATGATCAAGTTGTTTTGTTGTGTTTTCTTTTTAGCAAATCATGAGATCATCTATTAAAGTCTAGACAGGTTTTGATCTGCAGTACTGGAGGATTAAGGACATGATGAATTTTTGAAGTATTAAAGAAATATTAAAGAAGAATAGAATATAATGGAATAAAAAAGAATAGAATAGACTATGAAGGCAGCCATTGCCTAGTGCAGTGACCTGTAAACTTTTAAAAATCAATGTCCCTATGTGTATAAAAAATGAGTATGTACCCACAATATATTATATCCACATATGTATACAATGCTACCATACTAATAATTATATACATTATAAAACATGACAAATGGAAAAATAAAAAGGATGTGATATGATAGAAATAAAAATTGATCTTAGAATCAGTACTGTTTGTTGAGTAGGTGAGACCCAGACCTATGCCTTTGGAGAATCACTATGGCAGTTGTGTTAAGAATGGACTGGATTGGGAATTATCTTGAGGCAGGAAGCAAAGGCTTGAATTAGTGAAAAGGCCTCTAGGTTGGTAGCTGTATAAATAGAAAGAAACAAACAGGTAGAAGATATAGATATGGAGGCAAAAATGACAAGATTTTCCAATTGAATGAATCTATAGATGTAGTGTGAAGATCTAAAGATCATGCTGAGGTTGAGAAAAAATCTAGGTCTCCAGAATGATGATGGTGTTCTGTAGTCATCAGTGACTTTTGAAGATGTATGGGTTTTGGGGGGAAAGATAATATAACAAGACCTCAAAGACAGATTCCAAATCCACCCCTGCCTTTTTATTCTGTTTTTGTCCCATTTTATCCCACCCCAAATAAGAACAGGACAATAGGACTTTTTCCTTCATTGTTCCTGAGTAGAGTCCATTTGCCCCAATGAAGGAGCACCTGACTCAGAAACGAGGTAACCCAGGGACAGGGATGGAGGGCAGAATTTTAAAAATGGTTCCTGAGAGCTGTTATGGGTGATGTATAGTTAGGTTATCACTGCTCCAAATACCCAGTACCCTGTTCAGGAATGGAGAGGTTTGGAACTTATATAGCAGAGTGAAAGGACTGAGTGAGGGGAAAACTAGGTATAAGGGTATGTTTATTTGTTGAAGAACACTGACCCCACCCAAACTTGGATATTGTAGTCAAAGTGACATGTGACTGCTTGGTTGATCACATAATTTGGGAGTCAAATCATGGCCACTCAGGAGATTTCACGGTTCCCACTTTGGAAAAGACTGGTGTAGGGGACAGAGGGGTGACCTTACAGTTCCTGCTTTAGTCCTGCTTTAGACTCATGTTAGCTGTGTGACCATGGGAAAGTAACTCGACGTCCCAAACAAAACTAGCCTAAAAACTACAAGTAAACTGCTGATTTGCATTGGCAAGGGTTTTTCTATCCAAAGAGTTCCCTACATTGACGTATCCGTAGGCTCATGCAAATAATAATCATAATTTCCATAAAACATAAACAAATGACTACTCTAATACATGGAGCCTTAAAATAGTTTCTTTTATCCTTTTCACTTCTTGAAAGTACCTTGCATATTGTATTTTGGATATTTACTTCTTAACAAGGTGACATATCTTCTATCTTACATTTAGAAAGAAAAATCCAAGAACAGAAACATTTTCTGTGGTTTTTAAAACATTGTCATGTCTAAGGGGAACAAAGAACAATTTTCTGATGAGGATTGAATGCAATATAGTGGAGTACATAACTAAGGGAAAATACTGAAGAGTATATCTGGGAACACACATAAATAAAATTGGTGTGGGAATAGTAACCATGGCCTTTGTGATGAATCAATCTTGAGGTCAAATAGTAGAATAATTAGAATTATAAAAGCAAATCTCTATAATAAAGATATATATATTACACACATATAACATACATATATATATATACACATACACATATATACTATATCTATATTTTGTAATTTCTTCCAAAGAGAAGGAAAAAAACACGCTTTTTCATTTTAGCTTTTTTGATGAAAACAAAACATCCCCTTCCTCATAGGGCAACTAGAATTCTAATTAATAACTCAATGTTCCCCATAGAAGTCATGGGAATAAATAATAGCATATGCTATTTATTAATTCAGAACATATTGAACTCCTACCTTGTGCATGGCACTATGAAGAATACGAACATAAATTAAATACAATTTTTGCCCTCATAGAGTTTATGATTTAGGATTAATATATTCCTAAAAGCTGCAAATAGTTTGAAGACTAGGACATTACTAAAATGGATTGTCGAGTGAATAAGAATGCTAATTTTAGAAAGTTCATCATGTAGCAAGTTTATTTCCCAATTAGCTCATTGCCTAGCTCACGGTCTTACTACTTAGCTCATTTTTTTTCTTCTCGTATTCCAGAGGACTTTGGCATACATGTTGGTGTATCTTTAAGTACTCTAACTCCATAGTTTCCCAATCCATGAAGCTCCCATTACCTACACTGCCACTCCACCTCAGCTATGAAAAAGGATAAGAAAGATACTTTTGATCTTGTCTTCTATAGGAGTTCTACTTCCATGTTCAGCAACTCAGCATTTCCTTTATCTATATTTTTGTATCTTTCCTTATATCTTATTCTTCACACATCTATTCTCTATCCTCACCAGGATTCCAACCTCTCTATACCTCAGTATAGGCAATCATCCCTTCCTGGGCTAAATTATCCTCCCTTCCCAAATTTGAGTCATTAGTGAACCAGGAAACTCTATACTTTGCTCTTGATATTTTTTCCTCACTTGTCTCATATCTGATCATGCTTTTCCAATACCCAGCCCTAACTATTCCTTCCATTTGCCTTCTTAACTCCTACTGCTGAACCAAATAAAGAAATCATGAAATTATATGACCTGGCCCATTATAATTTTATGCTGGCTGACCTAAACTTCATCCTCACTCCTGCAAGATAATCCTACTTCTCCCCACAATTGATTATTTATCTCACTCACCAGAGCAGCTGTTCCATATATTTTCTTTTTTTGTAAGGCCTCTCACATCATGCTTTTCTTCCTAAAGTTTGATTCTTAGAATCTTTGGCTTCCATGAAGACCCAGTTCAAGTCACCTTTTCTGGGATGTTTTTCTTGGTCCTCCAACTGCTAGTGCCAACCCTTCTAAGGTTAGCTTTCCTCTATTATGTATTTATCTTGTATATTGTGATTTTTAAATGCTATCTCTACCATTAGGATATACTATTTAAGGTCAGACACTGTTTTTTGGGTTTTTTTGTCTTTGTATCCTCAGTGCTCAGTACAGTGCCTGGTCCATGACAAGCACTTAATAAATACTGATTAATTGGTAGAATAATAGCTATTTTATATGAGGGAATTATGATTTTAGGCCATTATGCTTTAGTTGTGTTTCTAGAAATCTTGGTATTAGTCTATAGACATTTATTAAGTACGTATTCCATTATTCCATTAAGTACCTACTTCATTATACCACTCTCTTTCTTTAAAAAAAATATTTAAAATTTTGAGTTTCAAATTCTATGAGCCAGGCACTAGGGGATACAAGGAGAGATAAAAGACAGGTAAAAGAGGTGAAAGGCAAAAGTCTCTGCTTTCAAGGATCTCACCATCTAATGGAAGAGACAACATGTAAACACATATGTACAAACCAGCTGTATATAGGATCAGTTGGAAAAATCAACAAAGAGAAGGCACTAGCATTGAGGCAGAGGGGTTTCCTATAGAAGGTCATACTTTACCTAGGATATTAAGGAAGCTAGTAGTGGGATATGAGGAAAGAGAGCATTCCAGGTTTAGAGGACAACCAAGCCAGGGAAAATGCCCTCTATAGGGAAATGGACTGTCTTGTTTGAGGAACAGCAAAGAGTCCAGTGTCATTGAATTTCAGAGCGCACAGTGTATAAAGACATAAGACTGTAAAGGTAGGTGGGGCAGATTGTGAAGGGCTTTAAATACTAAACAGATAAATTTATATTTAATCCTGGATGTCATAGGGCGCTACTGGTGTTTATTGAATGAGTGTTTCGGGGGAGTGGTGACAGGGTCAAACCTTTGCTTTAGAAAGATCACTTTGACAGCTAAGTGGAGATTGAACAGGAGTGGATAGTCTTATAGCAGACCAGCATGTAGCCTACTGCAATAGTCCAGGAGTGAATTGATAGGGGCTTGCACCAGGGTGGTAGCAATATCAGAGGAAAGATGGAGGCATATGTAATAGATGTTATCAATGTAAAATTGACAAGTTTTGGCAATAGGTGGGGTAGTGGGTGGGTGAAAGAGAAAGTGAAGAGTTAAGGATAATGCTTAGGTTTCTAGGCAGGATAATCATGCCCTCAAAAGCAATAGGGAGGTTAGGGAGAGGGGAGGGTTCAGCAGAAAGACAAGTTCAGGTTTGGAAATGGTGAGTTTAAGGTATCTATTGAACATCAAATTTAAGATGTCAAATAGACAGTTGGAGATGTGAGAATCAAGATCAGCAGAAAGATTAGGGATAGATAAGTAGATCTGGGAATCATCAGTATAGAGATGATAATTGAATCCATGGTAGCTGATGAGAACATCAAGGCAAATAGTAAAGAAGGAGAAGATAAGAGGGCTGAAGACAGTCATGTGGGATACTGACGCTTAGCAGGAATGACCTGGATGAAGATCCAGCAGAGAATACTTAGAAGGAGTCAGTTAAGTAGGAAAGGTACACATTGATGCACAGAGAGATCAGAAGGGTAAATTGTATTTACCATGGGAAAGCACTGCTTCTGGAAAGGAACATTGATAGCATCTGTCCGGTATTCTATACTTAATCTTCCTGTCAATATGTTACTTGTTCCCAAAATATTCTGTACAACACACCCACATAATTTCTTTGTCAACTATGCAACCCCCTTAATTATGATTTTGTCTTCCAAATGCAATAGTAAAACTCCATTAAACCATTCTCCTCTTTAAAAAATATTTAAAGTTTTGAGTTTCAAATTCTACCCTTCCCTTCCCCTTTACCCTCCCCCCTCCTTGAGATAGTAAGCAATCAGATATTAGTTATACATATGCAATTATATTAAACATTTCCACATCAGTCATTTTGTATAAAAAGTCTCAAATAAAAGAAATAAAAAAGAATGTGAAAAATAGTCTGTATTCCACCAACCTCAGTTCTTTGTCTGGAGGTGGATAGTATACTTCATTGTTAGTCCTTTGGGATTGTTTGAATCATCGTATTACTGAGAATAGCTGAGTCATTCACAGTTCTTTGTCAAAAAATATTGCTCTTATTGTGTACAATGTTCTCCTGGTTCTGTTCACTTAACTCTGCATCATATAAATCCAGATTTTTCTGAAATCATCCTGCTTGTTATTTCCTATAGCACAATAAAAAATATCCCATTACAATCACCTACCACACTTGATTAGCTGTTCCCCGATTGATGGGTATCTCTTTGATTTCCAATTCTTAGCCACCACAAAAAGAATTGCTATAAATATTTTTGTACAAATAGTTCCTTTTCCCTTTTTAGGATGTCTTTGAGATATAGACCTAGCAGTGGTATTCCTGGATCAAAGGGTATGCAGAGTTTTATAGCCCTTTGGGCATAGTGCCAAATTACTCTCCAGAATGGATGTATCAGTTCACAACTCCACCAATAGTGCATTAGTGTCACAGTTTTCCTACATTCTATCCAACATCCAAAATTTCCCATTTTTGTGATATTAACCACTTTGTCAGAGTTGTTTTAATTTGCATTACTCTGATCAATAATGTTTCAGAATATTATTTTATGTGACTATAGATAGCTTTGATATCTTTGTCTAAAAGCTGCCCATTCATATCCTTTGACCATTTATCAGATGGGGAATGACTTGTATTTTTTATAAGTTTAGATCAGTTCTCTATATATTTGAGAAATGAGTTCTATATCAGAGACACTTGTTGCAACACTTTCTCACCCCCCAGCTTTCTGCTTTCCTTATAATTTTGGTTGCATTTGTTTTGTTTGTGAAAAAACCTTTTTTAATGTTATTTAATCAAAATTATCTATTTTACATTTTATAATGCTCTCTGTATCTTTTTTGGTGCTAAATTCTTCCCTTATGCATAAATCTGAGAGATAAAGTATTCCATGATCTCTTAATTTGCTTATGGTATCACCCTTTATGTGTAACTGATGTACCCATTTTGACCTTATTTTGGCAAATGGTGTGATTTGTTGGTTTATACCTAGTTTCTGTCATACTGTTTTCCAGTTTTCCCAGCAGTTTTTGTCAAATAATGAGTTTTTGTTCCAAAAGCTTGAATATATGTGTTTATCATATACTAAATTACGATGATCATTTATTATAACGTAATTTGTTTCTAATCTATTCCACTGATCCACCAATCTATTTCTTAGCCAGTACCAGTTTGTTCTGATGTTACCCCTTTATAATACAGTTTGAGATCTGGTATGGCTACACCACCTTTTTTTTTTTTTTTAGCATTTTTTATCATTGATTCCTTTAGTATCCTAGTGTTCTTCCAGATGAATGTATTATTTTTTCTAGATCTATAAAATAATTTTTGATAGTTTGACTGGTATGATGCTGAACAAATAGATTAACTTAGATAGAATCATCATTTTTATTATAGTATTTCAGCCTATCCATAAGCAAGTATTATTTTTCCAATTATTTAGATCTGACTTTATTTGTGTGAAAAAGTTTTGCTCATATAACTTTTGGGTTCGTTTTGGTAGGTAGACTCCCAAATATTTTCTATTATCTATAGTTATTTTAAATGGAATTTCTCTTTCTATATCTTCCTACAGAACTTTATTGGTAACATATAGAAATATTAATGATTTATGTGGGTTTATTTTGTATCCTGCAACTTTGCTAAAGTTGTTAATAATTTCAAGTAGTTTTTTAATTAATTCTCTAGGATTTTCTAAGTATAATATCATATCATCTGCAGAGTGATAGTTTGTTTTCTCACTGTCTATTCTAATTCCTTTAATTTATTTTTCTTGTCTTATTGCTAAAGCTAACATTTCAAGTTCAATATTAAATAAAAGAAGTGATAATGGGCATTCTTGTTTCATCCCTGATTATTCTGGGAAGGCTCTAGCTGATCCACATTACAGATAATGCTTGCTGATGGTTTTAGATAAATATTGTTTATTATTTTAAGGTAAGCTCCATTTATTCCTATGTTCTTTAGTGTTTTTCATAGGAATGGGTGCTGTATTTTGTCAAAGACCTTTCTCAGCATCAGTTGAGATAATCATATGATTTCTGTTGGTTTTATTATTGATGTGGTCAATTGTGCTGACAGTTTTCCTAATATTGAGCCATCTCTGCATTTCTGGCATAAATCTCACCTGGCCATAGTATATGATCCTTGTGTTATATGGCTGTAATCTCTTTGCTAGTATTTAACATTTTTGCATTAATATTCATTAGGGAAATTGCTCTATAATTTTCTGTTTTGGCTCATCCTGGTTTGGGTATCAGCACCATATTTGTGTCATAAAAGGAATTTGGTAGGACTCCTTCACGTATTTTTTCAAAACAGTTTATAGAGTGTTGGGATTGTTATTTAAATGTTTGGTATAATTGTGAATCCATCTGGTAGTGGGGATTTTCCCGTAGAATGTTCATTGATGGCTTGTTCAATTTCTTTTTCTAAATTTGGGTTATTTAAGTATTTTATTTCTTCTGTTAATTTGGGTAATTTATTTTTTTGCAGATGTTCATCCATTTTGTCTATATTATCAAATTTATTAGCATGTAATTGGGCAACATAGCTCCTAAAATTGTCTTAATTTCTTCTCCACTGGTGGTGAGTTCACCCCTTCCATTTTTGAAACCAGTAATTTGGTTTTCTTTTTTTCCTTTTTTAAATCAAATTAAATAATACTTTAATTTTTTTCACAAAACCATCTTTTAGTGTTGTTTATTAGTTCAGTAATTTTCTTACCTTCAATTTTATTAATCTTTCTTTTGATCTTCAGGATTTCAAATTTGTTGTGCAATTGTGTATTTTTAATTTGCTCTTTTTCTAGTTTTTTTTAGTTGCATGCCCAATTTATTGATCTGCTTTTTTGCTATTTTGTTGATATAAGCAATTAGGACATAAAATTTCCCCTAAGTACCACTTTGCCTGCATCCCATACATTTTGGTGTGTTGTCTCATTGTTGTCATTTTCTTTAATGAAATTTTCGATTGTTTCTATGATTTGTTCTTTGATCCACTTGTTTTTTTAGGATTAGATTATTTAATTTCCAAATAATTTTAATCTCTCTGCCCATTATTTAATGTAATTTTATTGTATTATGATTTGAAAAAGATGCATTGACTATTTCTGCCTTTCTGCATTTTGTTGTGAGGCTTTTATGTCCTAATACATGGTCAATTTTTTTTGTGTAGGTACCATGTATTGCTGAGAAAAGGTTATATTCCTTTCTATTCCCATTGAGTATTCTCCAAAGGTCTGTCATAGCTAACTTTTCTAATATTCTATTTACCTCCTTAGTTTCTTTTTTGTTTGTTTGTTTGTTTTTTGGTTGGATTTGTCAGATTCTGAAAGGGGAAAGTTGAGGTCCCCCACTAGTACAGTTTTGCTGTTTCTTCCTGTAACTCACTTAACTTTTCCTCTAAGAATTTAGTTGCTATACTACTTGGTCTTATATACTTATTGATGTACTGCAGTATTTATATGACTTCATTATCTATGATACATTTTAGAAAGATGGAATTTCCTTCTTTATCTCTTTCAATTAGATCTATGTTTGCTTTTGCTTTGTCTGAGACCATGATTGCTATCCCTCCACACAAGTATTTTATTTCTGATCACCACCCTCTTCAATATACCCTCCCTTTTATCTTTCCTCCTTCTCCCTTCTATTATACCTGTACCTTTTTACTTCCTTATAGGGTAAGATAGATTTCTATATCAAACTGAATGTTATTTCCTATTTGAGTCAATTTTGATGAGAGTAAGGTTTGAGCTTTGCCTGCCAACCCCCACCTATTCCCCTCCATTACTGGGATAATTTATCCCATTCAATCCCCCACCCCATCTTTCTTCTTCCTGTGCAATTTTCTTTCTAACCCCTTTATTTTTTTAATATTTTTAGGGTATCGTCACATCAAAGTCATCTTATATCTACATCTATCTACATATACTCCTTCTAATTGATCTTATAGTAATAAAATTAAGTTACAAATATTAGCTTGCCATATAGAAATATAAACAGTTTCACCTTATTTAATTTCTTATGTTTTCTCTTGTTTCTTTTTTACCTTTTTATGTTTCTCTTGAGTCTTGTATTTGGAGGTCAAATTTTTCATTCAGCTCTGGTCTTTTAATTAGAAATGCTTAAAAGTCCTCTATTTCATTAAATATCCATATTTTCCTCTGAAATATCATATTTAATTTAGCTGGATAGGTGATTCTTGGTTGTTATCCTTTGTCCTTTGCCTTCTGCTATATCATATTCCAAGCCTTCCAATTCTTCATTGTGGAAGCTGCCAATTCCTGTGCAATCCTGACTGTAGTTCCACAATATTTAAATTGTTTCTTTTTTGTCCTTGCAATACTTTTTCCTTGATCTGTGAGCTCTGAAATTTGGCTATGGGGTTCCTGGCAGTTTTCATTTTGGGATCTCTTTCAGGCACTGATTGGCAGATTCTCTCAATGCCCATTTTCCCCTCTGGTTCTAATATATCAGGGCAGTTTTCTTTGATAATTTCTTGAAAGATGCTGTCCAGACTTTCCTTTTTTATCATGGCTTTCAGGTAGTTCCATAATTCTTATATTATTTCTCCCAGATGTGTTTTCTAGGTCAGTTGTTTTTCCAATAAAAAATTTTACATTTTCTTCTTTTTCTTATTGTGTTTTATCTTATCTTAATGTCTCATAAAGTCATTATTTTCTACTTATTCAATTCTAATGTTTAAGGTTTTTTTTTCAGTGAGCTTTTGTACTCCCCCCCCACCCCATTTAGTCAATTCTATTTTTTAGAGAGTTATTTTCCTCAACAAATTTTTGTATATTTTTCCCATGCTATTAAATCTTTCTTTCTTTCTTTTTGGTGAGGCAGTTGGAGTTAAGTGACTTGCCCAGGGTCACACATCCAGTAAGTGTCACATGTCCTATGCTGCATTTGAACTCAGGTCCTCCTGACTCCAAGGTCAGAGCTCCATCCACTGTGCCACCTAGCTGCTCCAAATTTTCTTTCTTTTTTATTCCCTTAAATCTTTTTCCCCCCCATAATTCTCTTGCACTACTCTCATTTCTTTTCCCATTTTCCTTCAACTTCTCCAATATGATTTTAAAAATTTAAAATCCTTTTAAAGATCTTTCAGGAATTCTTTTGGGGCTAGAGTCAAATTGCATTTTTCTTTGAGACTTTAAATGTAGTCATTTTGACACCGTTGTCCTCTTTAAGGTTTATACCTTGATCCTCTCTATAACTATAATAATTTTCAGTAGTTAAGCTCTTTTTTTGGTTTTACTCTTCTTTCTACCTTTTTTTGTAACTTGGTGTTTCTGTGTTAGAGTTGGGCCCTGGCCTTGTACATACCAGGCTTTTTGTGCTGTGGCTCTGTGTCTTACTACTGGCTTTACTGGGCTTCAGAGCTTAAGTGCTTGCTTTCTCTGGGGGTAGACTTCCCTTCTGGCTTGTTTTGGGGTGGGGTGGTGCTGCTGGCTTCCTGGAAACTAGATCTCTCTGAGTGCCGGTAGGCCCCAGGGGAGGGGTTTAGCTGTTGGCCAACCCTGGGGCAAGGTTTCACTACTGGTCAGCAATGGGGTCAAGGCCTTGTTAGTGGCTTGTGCTGGGGGTGGTGTCAATGGGGTGGGGCCTTGCTGTGCTACACAAACTCCTCCCTTGCCTGGGGACTGCTGGCTTGCAGGAGGGTGGGGCCTCATTGTTGAATTGCCTCAGGCTTGGATCCTTGCTGCAGGCTTTCTGATATGAGACTGGCTGCTGCTGCTGCTGCTCTTGGACCTTGCTACCCTCCTACCCCAGTGAGATAGACCTTTCCTGCCTGGCTGATAAACTCCTTCCCTGCTCCTAGATCAATTCTAAGGTGGTTTTCTAGTTGTTTGGAGGGGAATATGGGAGGGTTTCAGAGGTTTCTTCCTCACTCTGCCATCTTGGCACTGGAAGGGCTTCCACAGCATCCCAATAATAAATTAGTACCACTTTCTATGCTCAGTGAAAGGTTCAACTTTATTAGCACTTTAGAGTGCTACTATTTAGCATTTTTATGTGCCTCATTCAAAGAAATACAGCTGAAATAATGAGTTGGAGGAATCCAAATTCTCATAGATTGGTTTACATCAAATTCTAGTTATTGAGAAGATTATAGTCATTACTGAGACTTTGAAGGATCCACAATTTCATTGTTATGGGTAATCCCTTTACCAGATTAGATCACTGTCCTTCTAAGTCTCATTAGGCACTATGACTAAAAGTTCATCCGTTAATGATAATCATGTTGGGGATGAGCCTTTCCCAGCATAGCTAGGCTAATATTCAGAAGACATAATCTGTCACTAGGCTTATACAAAAAGTCTCTCTATTTTGGTAGAAGATGATAGGTCTTGTCCTTCACTAAGTTCATGTCATTATTAGACATCAGACTAGAATTTGTGGAATATGGAATTTTATATTAATTACTTATTTAAAGTATAATCATTATAGTATATCTTGGACTATGTCAGGTTTTTTTAATTAATCATAATAGCACAATTTAATAGGATTTTAAAGTTTATGAAACACATTTCTCACTACAGCCCTATGATAGTGCAATAACTATTATCAATGTATAGACGAGGAGACCCAGAGAATGAAAATAAATTTCCCAAAAGCTAACACTAGGAAAATAGCAAAACTAGATGTAGAACTGGGTCTCCTAACTCAGCCCAGGGACATTTATACTCTAATATACTTTCTCTTAAAATTAAAACTACACATTAATTAAAACTACATATTTTATGTGTGTGTAATGTTGAACTTGCTCTCAAGATAAAAAAAAATTAAAATAGGGTTGAATCAGAAGTGAATAATACATATACTTTCTATACCATATACAGACCTATAAGCAGAGATAGAATATGACAAATATTCCTATATCATGGTCCATACCGTGCAAACTACAAGTGTACTTACTTAATATATTACAAAGTAAAAAATAATGACTAGATCATCACTCTGCCAATTAGCAGAGGAAAAGATCAGAGTTAAGAAAGATGATATAATATGTACAAGGAGCTGGAATAAAGGAGATTTTCCTTATCTAATATTTGATATTTTCCCTTGATTTTCAGCATTCTGATAGAGACTATAAATTTGAATCATGAATAAGAGTCACTTAATATTGGGTTTAAAAAAGGCCATGATTATTAAATAGGTGGTGTCTTGGTTCCATTATTTTTGGGGGTAGCAGTCACTAATTGACTGAATTCATTAAATAAACTTTTTGTTTTGGCTATCGAGATTATTTTTTTTTTATGACCACATTGAGGGCTAGTAGAATGTGATAGAAAAAGCACTAAATCAGAAGACTAAGGTCTGAAATCCTGTTTTACAACAATTTATGTGTCTTTAGGTAAGTCAATTAACCTTTCTAGGCCTCAGTTTCCTCATCTGTATAACCAGAGACTTAGGCTAGGTGACCCCAGTTGTTTAGTTTAAAGATTTCTCAAATGGATTTCATTCAATTGAATTGAATGTTTTTTTTCTTCCTTTCACTTAAACCGCTTGATTGTAGTCCATTAAAGCAAGCCAATTCTATTCTGTGATAGTTTCTTATTTGAGAAATAATGGGATGAGGGGATGTAATGAATAGAATACTGGACTTTCTACCTAGAAGAACTAAATTCAAATCTCATTTCAAATACTTGTTGTTTCTATAACCCTGGGGAAATCACTTAATATCTTTTGTTTCATTTTTCTTCAAAATGGGGTTAAAACATTTGTAGTATTAACTTCATGGGTCGTATAATAAATACAAGATATTTTTAAACCTTATGAAGCATTATAATGACCAATTATTAATATTTCTCTAGTTCTCATATATGTTGTAAATTTCATTGGAATAATGCCCCTTTTTAGGAATTAATTTTATGTAATCTTTATGACTCCTGAGAAACATATCTTTGACTTAATTCGATTCCACATAAATGCCTATTACATGTGAGAAGGTCCTGTGCTGGAAGCTAGGAAGAGGAAGAAGAAAAAGGGGGGTGGGAATAATACTTACTCTAGAATTTAGGTCTATTAGAGAAGATTCGACATGTAGATAGCTATGCGTGTTAGGGATATGAGCATGCATTCAACGTGTAAACTATTCCTTGAGGTATTGCCAGTTATGGCAAAATACTGTTGGACATTTAATTTTATTTCTTTGCAGTAATAACATTTAATAACAGTAGAAATCAGCATTTATGGTAGAGCCAAAATAAAGTGGGATCATATTTTCAGGAAAATTAACATCAGAAAACAAGGTAGAATGTCACAAAGGCAAAAGAAAGGCCCAGACAAATTGCTCCAAGAATATTTGAGAAGGAAAAAGGAAGGAAGAAATAATTTATTAAGTACCTAATATGCTTCAGGCACTGTCCTAAGGGCTTTACAATATTATCTCAATTGATCCTAGCAACAACCAAGTGAGGTAGGTGCTATTAGTATTCCCATTCTATAGTTGAGGAAACTGAGGCAAACAGAGGTTAAGTGGCTTGATCACAGTCAAATAGCTATTATGTGCTTGAGGTCAAATTTGAATTCATGTCTTACTGACTGAAGGTCCAATGATTTATTCACTATGCCACCTAGTGACCTAAGGGAAGAATCATATTTAGTTTAGGGGACCTGGGAAGATGTAGTGGAAGAGTTAGCATTTATTCTTGTCAACAGGAAGAGGAGGACTATACTAAACAATGCCTTCCATAAGGACACATCTTTCAATTCCATTATCAATGGCAGTTTGCTGATAGGAAGGTAATTCAAGTGAGTCAAGACATGAAGAATAGTTATCAAAAGCTCTAAATTAACTTCTAGATTTATACTTTGAGCAAGTTAATAACCTGAGCAAATGTCAGCCCACAGATGTCAACTGCTTCAAACGGCTAAGATTCTTTGGAAAATGAACAGCTGCATTTGGCTCTAGCTAAGGCTGCCAAATCATACCAACATCTTGTATACACCCAGGCATAAGCTGTAGTGTCTCCCACCTCTCTCTGTCACCATACTTCATAATTCTCTTAATAAAAAGCAAACACTGAAATGAAAACAAACAACAGCAACAAATCCTTCTTGTAAATGCTACATTGATGTCACCAAATTTAATTTACACTCATCACTTTCTATGTATTATTACAATACCTAGTTCTTTGTACAAGATTCAACAAATGCAGGATTTTTTTTTTTACAAGAAGAATTCTGGACATTTAAGAGATCAGTCACATCAGATAGATCATTCTTTATCTTTGGCTTTGCTCAATTTGAAAAGCAGTCTGAGTGTCTTAGAATTGTGAAGAGATGAACAGCTTAAGTTAAATAAACTTAAATTGCGAAGGTAATCCAAAACCAGGTCATAGGATATTATAGAGTATAAACCAAGACAGGAGAAGACCTTTGAGAGCACCTAGATTCATTTTACAGATGAAGAAACTGAGGTTCAAAGGCATAATGTCTTCTACCCATTATCATGCAGGTCAGTGGTGTCAGACTCAAAAAAGAAATAAAGGCAACTAATCTGTCCATAAGGATCCCTATGGACTGCATATTGGTGTAGTTTAAAAATGCAATATCATCTATGTTTTATTTTATTTTATTTTATTTTGTTGAATATTTTCCCAAATATGTTTTAATCTGGATCTCATTGCACTTGGAAGTGTTGTTGGAAAGCCATGTGTTTGATATCTCTGAAATAAATAATAAGTAACAACTTTAATTTGCATTTAGCAATTACAACTAATAATGGTAATCATAATGATAATAAATAAGTAGCATTCATATAGCACTTAAATGTTTACACAATACTTTACATATATTATCTCATTTGATCCTTACATGACCCTGCAAAGTAGGTCCTTTATTATCCCCATTTTACAGATGAGGAAATGAAGACAGACAAATTAAGATCAAGAATTTGTAACTAATTCTCTCGAATCCAAATCTATCACTCTTCTTCTACCTTTTCAGCAACATTATACTAAACAATTAAGATGAATATATAACCTTAACTCTGTAATCTAAGATGATTATATGGATTTCTTGATCTTCAAACTACTCAAAACTGCAAGTTCAGTGAATTTTTAGTTGATAATCTAGAATATTTTAGATACCCAGAAATGGGTGGGCATTGTAATAAGATATCTTGCTCAGATTAACCTGAGATAAGGAACAAGAAATAGAGTGAAACTGGGAGGAAAACCTATATATGTGATATAACTGGGAGATTATTTCAAGGGATATAAGAAGTACTCTTTCATCTGGCATGACCAGATAAATAAATTTAAAAAAAATTATGTTGGTTAATAGGTACCATGTATGGAGTACCTATTTTCCAAAATGGAATAAAAGAAATTTTCTATTAAGTCTCATTCTAATATCTCATCACACCATGGAGGTGACCCTGGGGTTCTGAAGTTTATGCTAGCAGAAAGTAAATTGTGCCAGGTTGTTCTATGCAGGAAAATTTAATATTATACAGTCTTACATACTAGTGTTGCTCTCTGAGACCCAAACTGACTAAGGGCAGAGAGGTTCATAACCACTAGGTTGGCCAGTATAAATGATGAATCATTTGCCTGTAGCAAATCATAAGACAAAGATTAAAAACGACCCCTAGTCCTGTGTTGAGTCAGTGGTATAATGGCAGAAAAGGAGATAGAGCGAAGAATAAATTTAGACTGGCCTGTAAGTATGGGGTAGTGGAAAGAGGGTAACATTTGGGAGCAGGAAGACTTAGGTCCAAGTCTAGTCTTTAACACATATTATCTGTGAGGCTGTGGGTAACTTGTTAATGCCTTAATGCCTTGAGCTACTTTCTAAGACTAAATTGTGGAGGAGTTTCTGATCTGCACTTACAGAGGGAGCTTCCACATTGTGAGTTTATCACACTAATGAAATGGCAGTTCCATATAAAATATTTAATTTTTTTTAAAGATAACTTTTTTTTTCTTTAGAAGGCAGCTAGGTGGTACAATAGAGTGTTGAGTCTGGAGTAAAGAAGACTGGAGTTGAAATTCATTCTCAGATACTTACTTAGCAGTGTGACTCTGGGAAGTTACTTAACCCTTCTCTGCCTTGGTTTTCTCAAATGTAAAATGAGGATAATAATAGCGCCTATGCAAGGTTATTGTGAGGATCAAATGAGATACTATTTATAAAATACTTAGCACAGTGCTTGGCACACAGTAGGCATGTAATGTTTATTTCATTCCTTTTTTCCTAAAAGGTCCAACTCAACATCAAAATTAGAAAAAAAGAGAGAAGCTAATGTTAAATTGAAACAAATTTAACCTAATGAATTTAAATAATCCATTGGGGTTAGAAGCTGGGAAATGGCAAATAAACAAAAAAACAAAAACAAAACAAAGATGTAGATATTGAGTATTCAATATGCTGATAATCATGAGTTGACAGAATACTGAATATATTGGCTTTTGCTATACTTAGCAGATGTATGAATCTGCAGAATTATTGAGGATATTCAAACGAAAGATGAGAGTTCAGCTACAGAAAATTCCATGAAAGTTTTTTTTCTTTTTAAATCAGAATTTGCTATTTTCTAGAGAAATAATGTCAGTAAGAATAATCTGTTCCTGTATCTGTTTTCCTGGCCTTTACAAATTTCTCTTTACATGAATCAGGTAAAGAATCTGGAGGTAGGCTGCCATTTAGAGAAAGAAAACAAAGAGATGAAGACAGAAAAAAAGGAAAAAAAACCCTCTTCTACCTAATGAGCTCTAAAACAATGATTCATCAATTGTTGCCATTAACTGATGATTCACTTATTTTAATTAGCAAATTAACATGATTATATATCCAATTATGAATCTTATATGATTTTGAGAATGTTTTCTTTGAAGTCATCCCAAGTTGCACGATATAATTTTTAAGTAGAAAGTCTTTCCATAACAACATTTCATTTTCCAATGCAGACGTCAGTCAGACAGCACCCACTCAAGGAGTTGAAAGCATCAATTCAAATTCAATAACAAAATTCAACTAATATTTATTGAGTGCTTGTGCAGTTGCAGCCAGCTGCCCCCATTAAGACCAGAAAGGGGGAGAAACAGTTGCTATTTCTCCAAGAATGAAAAAGAAAAAACAAAACATTCAACTGGGAAGACTTCACACCATCTGCTTCAGTACCTGATTTTTAACTCAACTCATCTCATTCTCCCACTTGCTATTCAACTCCCCACCTCTCCGGCTTTACTATTGATCTCTTCATGGGCAAGGGCAGTTTTGTACTCATTTACTTCACTTCAATGTCAAGCAGTCCAAGGTTTCAGTGGAATGGGTACCTCATTCACTGAAACAGATCACAAGCCTTAGTAAACTACCTTCATGTGTCCTGAAGCCAGAAAATCACCTGATGGCCAATGTTCCAGTGATGAGACTTTCTGAATTTAGGTTGATACTCAAGAAACAGAGACATAATGCATAACTCTGTACTGATTTGGTTGATTTTCTAATTTGCGAATGATTGATTACTTTCATTCAAACACAAAATTTCAGCTAATACAGCAAAAAAATAAAATAAAGCAAATCACTGGTGCATGTAGTAGGTATGAAATGATTATTCACTGAATTAAATTTATTATTGATCCTCATTTATTAAACCCTTTTTATATGTCAAGAACTGAGCTAATCTAAGGACTATGTATACAAATATAAAAGCAAAGACAGTTCTTGCTTATATTCTAAGAGATGGAGACAATACACATATACGGGAATAGGGGCCACAAAGTGATGTTTTGGTGTGAAAAATTACAGTAGGGCGAATGGCACTATAGGGGAAGAGCTGAAATGATTAAATATCTAGAACTAGAAAGTGAAAGGTACACACAGGAGCTTGTCTCCTGATGAAGAAATGGGGGAATAGTGAAGTAAAGCAAGGCCATACCCTGGGCCTAGATGTAGTGGGCAACCAAGCCAATCATGAATCTATATGGGAAGGCCCCATTGTGGGAATTCCAGGCCAAAATGAAATGGTTAAGTACCCTAGGCCTTGTTTCCTGGCATTGCAGATGACTGTCTTGCCATCCTTCTTTCTAAGATGTTACCTTTCCACTCTTTTTTTTTTTTTGGTGAGGCAATCCACTTTATGTGACTTGCCCAGGTTCACACAGCCATTAAATGTCAAGTATCTGAGGCCAGATTTGAACTGAGGCCCTTCTAACACCAAGGCTGGTGCTCTATCCACTGTACCACCTAGCTGCCCTTTACTTTTCCACTCTTAACAAAGCTCCTGTAGATATTACTTTTAAGATCCCTATTGGCATTTCCTCTAGCTGAGTATGACAGTTCAGGATGACCCCTAGATATCTCTGCCTGTCATGGATATTATCTGGGTAGCGAGGTGACTCTAGAAGGTACTGAGTCTGGAGTCAGGAAGGCTTATCTTCCTGAGCTCAAATCTGGCCTCGGATACATACTAGCTGTGTGACCCTGGGCAAGTCATAACCCTATTTGCTTTAGTTTCCTCATCTGTAAAATGAGCTGAAGAAAAAAAAAAGTGGCAAACCAGCCCAGTATCTCTGCCAAGAGAACCCCAAATGGGGTCATGAAGAGTCGAACATGACTGAAATTACTGAACAACAAATTGGTGTTTCCTTCTGGATGAGTAAGAGAGTTCTGGATGACTTCTAGATACCTCTGTCTGTGATGGATACTATCACTTCACCTCTGCAGTGACCTGGTACAATAGCATCTGCTGTGATCAAGGAACAGGCTAGAGTCCTCTTAGAATACAAAGAAGAGTAGGATAATAAGATTTACCTTGGAGATCAACTAATTTAACTTCTTTATTTTACAGGTGAGAAAATTAAGGCTGTATAAGCTAGGTGATATTGTGGTGGTATAATCAAGAAGATCTAACAACTAATTGTATATGGGGTGGAGAAAATGCACAGTAAAAAAATCAAGAATCACTCCAGGTTTTGAACCCATAAAGCCAAGCAATGATGGAGCCCATGAAAAAAGAAAGTTAGTATAATGGGTAACTTTTAGGAGAAGACAGCATGTTTTATGTTGGACATGTGAAGTTTGAAATTCCTATGGGACCCTGAAAAAAAGAAGCCATCTATCCACACCAGCTATGATCCAATTGCCAACCATAGGGCTGGCAAGCCAATCCAGCTGAACCATCAAGGCAGCCTAAGGGAAAGAGAAGAAGTGGCATGTGCCAGAAAAAGTCAAATCATTGCCACCACCTTGGCCATCATCTCTCAGACCTAGATTGAAAAAGCTCATGACGATGATGCCAAAAGGCTCTGGAAAAACATACTGCCTTTTTGGCCATCAAACCCATAAATCAACCTTTGTGAAGAAGCAACCTGGTAATGGTTTCCACTGGTGCTATAGCCCCTGTCTCCTCAACAGCTACATCTATGGAAGGCTAGGAAAAAAAGTTCTCACCACTCAAATCCTTGGCATGATCTAATTGTTTAAACTCAGAAACTGATATGACTTTGTCAGTGGGAATAAAATTAAGGAAAACAAAGCATATGATAATATGTATGCTTTGTTATCACAGCTGGGTTTCACAGTGGTTAGAGCAGTGGGCTCAGTGTCAGGACAACCTGCTTCAGACATGACATGTGTGACTAAGTTAAGTCATATACCCTGCATGCCTCAGTTTCTTCATCTGTAGAATGGGGATAATAACAGCAGCTACCTCACAAGGTTGTTGAGTGGATCATAGAAGATATTATTTGTAAAATATTTAGTACAATGCCACCCAGTTACTCTGCTTAGTTTTGGCTCCACCACCACCACCCCCTTAATCATCATTATTGTCATCATCATCAATCATCATCATCATCATCATCATCATCATCATCATCATCCTTGTCATCATCATCATCCTTGTCATCATCATCATCATCATCATCATCATCATCATCATCCTTGTCATCATCATCACCATTATCATCTTCCCTACCCCCAGGACAAGCTCAGTAGCAGGAAATTAATCATCATGGAGATTGCTTTAGGTTTAGTTCTTTCACCTTATCAGTACCCTCAGTTGTTTCTCCTCCTCTTATTGGAGGTCTGAAGGGTGGAGCTAAAAGCCTCCCCACATAACTTTCCTTTATAGAGGGCTCCACTTAGTTTCAACTCCATTATCATCATCATACCCTCTGGAGTCTCCCACCTCTTTTAAAACTTTCTTTTGTATTATCTTACCCAACTAGATTTTAAGTTCCTTGGGGGCAGGAGCTATCTTTCTTTTTCTTATTTGTATCATCAGTGTTTTTGTTGTTGTTGTTATTTGTATCCCTAGTGCATGTAGCACAATGACCAGCATATAGAAGGCACTTAATAAATGTTTATTACATCATATTGTTTTAGACTACAAATTCCATTCTTTTTAGCGCATTGCATTGCCTCTAAGACTTGTTTTCTGTCCCCAGAATTTATGCATTTCTCATTTAATAGTGAAGATAAAAACATATCCCTTTAAACATAATAGAAAATAAAGTATGTGAGCATAAGAGAGGAACACACCAAATACAAGGAGAGTTTCTAGAATGGAGGACGACACAAAATCCAATACTTTGTTTTAGAAAAATACAGATACAAATTCTAAATTCTTAATTGATTTGTACGTCTGTACCACAGAGACAAAACATGTCTAAAATGATCATAGGAAAGAAAAACCGTGACAATTAGTTATGTAAAATGGTACTAGGAAGTGACACCTCTAAACATGATGACATGCTTTTTTCTTATTATCAGCAAATAATGCAGTGTTGTGTCTCTGGACAAGTGTGAATTTCTCAGAAAAATAACCTCATTTTTCTATCCCCAGACTACTTAGCAGATAACAACTGAGATGACAGCACATTACTGACGTCCCTGCAAATTGGTTTGCTTTTGGATGTATGTAAGCATGACTGCTTAAGTCAAAGTTTTATATTCTCCTAGAATATAAAACTTCACACACACAAGAAAACATGAATTTATTCTCCTGAAACATGTTTCTCACACAGTGCAAAGTGCCACTCTCCAAATAATGGAGTTGGGTGACTTTCTTTTTGTCCTGTGTTCAATGCTGCTGAGGATAAACATCCATCAATTTGTTCCCCCCACTGATAAGGCTAATAATGTGCAGAGGAGGAATAAACACTTCCTAGCCATTTCACTAAGGAACTATGGCTAAAATATTGTAGTCTCAGGCCTGTGTCTTGCTTCACTAAAGCTTTATAAACGGTAGTTTGTAGATTAATTAATATGTGCAGGATGATTAGTAAATGTCTATAGGTAGATTACAAATATAATAGTAGAGATTGCATCAATAGTATTTAAGAAAATATTTACTACCTTAATTGCAAAATAAATGACTAATTTTGATATTTTTGTGTATTATCTTATTTTTCAACATATCACACTGAAACCTCCATCTTTTAAATGTAAGAATGTGACTAGAACTTCCATTAAGATAATTGGGAGTTTTTCCATATCTTTATAAATTTTACCCATAGAGTGTCAGGGTTGAATTACAAATAGAAATGCAATTGTTTTCTGAGTATTACTCACTTTCAATTTTCATTAAAATCCAATCTTCCTTTATTCATTAAAAACACACATTTAATTTATATCCTGCTTACTTGGTTTTTCTATTATCATCACAACACCCACCCAATTACCCATACTTAACAGATCTAAGTGAAATTAATATCCATGAAAGATAATCCTTATCTACTGCCTGCACTTTTTGTTCATAGCTAATCACACTTTTTGATTAGTTGCATAAGACCATCAAATACCAAACATTATGTAACTCTAATGTGTTACTATTAACTTTGTTCCATATAGTTTTGTATTCTCTTTTGAATATCTGATAATGAAATTCCAAATTCTAGCTTGCAGGTTTGAGAGATGTTTTGGGGTTTTGTAATTCAAAGTGGATTGTTGGTGTGTATACAAGGGTATGTTGGCAAATATTTAACACCTGGCTCACTGAAAGTATGGGGACACACTTTTAAGTTTCAGCAGTATTGTTAACATTTTCTCCATCAATTTCTTATATACAATTAGCAAAACAATAAAACAATTTCTGCTTTGTACTATTTTTTGATTTTGGAGGTGTAAATGTCCACACTGGAAATTTAACAACATCTCTCAAAGGGATGAGCTGGCTTGAGCACTGCCCTGGAGTGTACCTCTGAGCAGGATGACGTATTTAGCTTATGGGCCATCTTAAGATGGCTCATTTCTCATTACCAATTCAAGAAGCATCATGGTATAACTAATAAATGCAGGAAAACCTGGGTTTGAGTACCAATGAGATTTTCTGACCATGAATAAATATCTTAAGGTCTCAGTTCTCCAGGCCACAATCTAGAACTAGAACTAGAACTAGAACTAGAACTAGAACTAGAACTAGGTGCTCTGCATTGATCTTGGCAGTGCCTATATTGAGAGAATCCTAGATCTGGACCAATACATGTGTCTTAGACTAAATCCAGCATTCTTAACCGTATTTTGTCTCATTGACCCATTTGGTGGTTCTGTGAAGCCTATGGACCTGTTCTCAGAATTACGTTTTTAAATACACAGAATACGCAGAATTATAAAGAAAGCCAATCATATCAAAATACTACAGACCTCAGATTAAGACAAGTCTTGCTTTCTTTTAGAGGCTATTTTCACAGGATAATGGACAAACTGATTCATTCAAGTTCTGATTAAATTGCTACAGGTTTGTTCATTCCAAATAAATTGATTGTTCAAGTCATTAAAAAATCAGTTTTACTGTTTATTGCTCTTGGTTTCTCTCCTCATTGTCCATCCTGCCCAATATACTGAATGGACTTAATTTTCACCTGAATCAGCTGGTTTGGTAGAATAAAATGAAGCTTTGAAAGCTCTCCTCAAGATAAGTGTCTCCCATGGATTCATTAAAATCATCCATGACTCAATGGCAGATGTAACTATGTAGATAACTTTGTTCAATAATCCATAGAAGATTGACGTTAAGTGAGGCCTCAAATAGGGAGGCATCTGTTCACCAGTGTCATGGAGCATGTCCTGCACAAAGTCCAAACAAAACATGAATTATCTATTGCTGGGAGGATCTCCAAATGTTTCTTATTTGCAGATGGCATTGTATTAATTGCAAAGAGCTTGAAAACATCATAAAACCTCCTCAGTGAAATACAATTCAGTCCAACTAAAAGCATTTATTAAGATCTCACTACTATGTGTAAGGCACTTTAGAATGCAATACAGATACAATGGCAAAACAAAAGGATAAAAAAGTACCTTCCCTCAAGGAATTTACCTTCTGCTGGAATGGAGGAAAATAAAACATGTTAACACATGTGTATATACATGATGGTTTGAGAAAGAAATATCAGGCAGGCACAAACACTAATGATTATGGGAAAACCTATAGCGGTACATAAGAAATTGGGCTGATCTTCTAAGGTGAAAAAAATAACTAAGTGTAAAAATATTCATATAAGATAGATCATGACAAACAACTAATAGAGTTAGTAGATGATAATAATGTAGATTTACATAGTGCTTTGTATCATTGGATCTACAGCAAGGCAACTTTAGAATGTCTTGTCCAATTTTCTTATTTTATTGATGCAGAAACTGAGTCACTGAGAAACTATTAATAGTGGTAGTGGTGGTGACACTGGTATTTGAAAACAGGGTACCAGTCTTATTGACTCAAAGTTCCATATCCCCCACTAACTAACAGTGTTACTTTGAAGAAGTTGCTTAATTTCTTTGGCCTTAGTTAACCCATCTATAGGTAATAGTGATTACCCTGACCTGAAAGCCCAGTGTTACATTTCATGCCCCTTCCCTCACCCCTACAATGTTCTCCTGTATCCCTAAAGGGATTGGGAGGTATCCTAGTCTCTCATTGGCTCAACCTCCATGTTTGTGTTCATTCCATTTTAATGAACCCTTTCTCCCCAGTTCCATTTAACCAATTAACAGCCAGATTAGCTTGTATAAAGGAATATTTACTTTGAAGGTATAGTGAGAAAAAACATAATCCTCCAACCCCAAACATTATGCAGGGCACAATCCCCTCTTACATTGCTTTAGTCTTTCACAGCCTAACTCATTTCCCATATAGCATGGTCCCACCAAATTCCAAGTCGAAAGTCCCTGATCCCTAGCTTCTCAGAATTTCCCTGCTAGATTGGCAGTAACATTGGGCTTAGAATTTTGCTTTCAAGAATTTTGCAATGGCTTGAGCTCTCTGGGTCTGGGGACTTCACAGCCTGAATCTAGAACTGAAAAGGACAAAACAAAAAGCAAATGATAGCCCCAAACTCATTATTTGGGGCCACAGGGACTAAAATAGCAAGGGGAAAGAGCCCTTCTTTCCACTCAATTTAATTCATGATGCCCATACTATGGGGGGTCAGGACCTAACAACTTTGAGGTACCACATCACACCTATCAGATTGGCCAACATGACAAAACAAGAAAATGATAAATGTTGGAGAAGACATGGGAAAATTGGAACACTAATGCATTGTTGGTGGAGTTATGAAAAGATCCAACCATTTTGGAGAGCAATTTGAACCTGTGCCCAAAGGGCTATAAAAATGTGCATACCCTTTGACCCAGCAATAGCACTTCTAGGGCTATATCCCAAAGAGATCAAACAAATGGGAAAAGGACCCACATGTACAAAAATATTCATAGCACCTCTTTTTGTGGTGGCAAAGAATTGGAAATTGAGAGGATGCCCATCAATTGGGGAATGGCTAAGCAAGTTGTGGTATGTGAATGTAATGGAATACTATTGTGCCATAAGAAATAATGAGCAGGATGGAAAGACTTGTATGGACTGATGCTGAGTGAAGTGAGCAGAACCAAGAGAATGTTGTACACAATAACAGCCATGTTGTGTGGTGACTAATATTGATAAACTTAACCCTTCTCAGCAATACAAGGATCTAAGACATCTCCAGAGGCCTTGTGAGGGAAAATCCTATCCACATCCAAAGAAAGAACTATGGAGTTTGAATGCAGATTGAAGCATACTATTAGCTATTTTTTTTTCTCTTCTGTTGAGTTTTGTTTCCTCTTTCTGGTGGTTCCTTCTATTGCTTCTAATTCTTACTTACAACATCATTAATGTGAGAATATGTTTAATAGGAATGTATATGTATAGCTTATATAAGATTGTGTGCTGTCTTGGGGAGGGTTGGGGGAAGGAAGGGGAGCAAAATTTTAAACTCAAAAAGCATATAGAAGTGATTGTTTATAAATCAAAACAAATTAATTAAAAAAACCCCAAAAAACCCAGTATAACATAATTTTGTCAAAGAATTGGAAATTAAGAGGATGCCCATCAATTGGGGAATGGCTGAGCAAGTTGTGGTATATGAATGTAATGGAATACTATTGTGCTATAAGAAATGATGAACAGGCTGACTTCAGAAAAACCTGGAAAGACTTGTATGGTCTGATGCTGAGTGAAGTGAGCAGAACCAGGAGAATGTTGTCTACAGTAACATCCATGTCGTGCGATGGCTAATATTGATAGACTTAGTCCTTCTCAGCAATTCAAGGATCTAAGACATCTCCAAAGGCCTCATGATGGAAAATGCTATCTACATCCAAAAAAGAACTACGGAGTTTGAATGCAGATCGAAGCATACTATTTGCTATTTTTTTCTTTTCTGTTGAGTTTTGTTTCCTCTTTCTGGTGGTTTCTCCTACTGGCTATAATTCTTACTTACATCACTAATGTGAAAATATGTTTAATAGGAATGTATATGTATAGCCTATATCAGATTGTGCGCTGCCTTGGGGAGGGTGGTGGGGAGGAAGGGGAATAAAAATTTTGAACCAAAAGCATATGGAAGTGATTGTTGGTAAATCAAAATAAATTAATAAAAAAAATTTTTAAAAAGAAAGACAGAATTATCCAGTCTGGCAATTTTAATGATGCAGAATGTTCCAGATATATGGCAAAAGGAAAGAGGGTACTCCCATCCACATTGTAGGGGAACACTAATTATCTTCTCCCATAAGTGTTTGCTGTCATATTCCATATGGATTTCTCCATATTAAGTAATCTAGAAATGTACAAAAGCCTTGTTACATGTAAACTAGGGAGCTGGGCTATTTGGCCCTTCATAGACCTTTCAGGTTTTTTTTTTTAAACCTATCATGATTTTATATTAAAGGATCATGGGATTTGTCTTTGGAAAGTTTCTGGAGTTATTTGGGAACTTAGAGTACTACCTTATCATAACAGATAAAAAAACTCATGTTCTAAGAGGTTAAATCAATTATCCAAAGCTTCAAACAACAAGCAAATGCAAAATCTATGACATATTCAGATTATCTGACTCTGGAGTCAGTGTTCTTTCCACCATACCACACCACACTGTTTATAAACCGGAGGTGAATAGAATGAGATTCTGGTCACTGAGTATTGATACATACATGAATGAATGAATACTGGTAAGTATAGAAGTCTATGAGTTTCAAATAGATTGATGAGTTTTAAGGTTTATCCTTGAATAGTTTTATGTAGAAAAGAGACCCTTAGAATCATTTAATTTTGAGGAATAAGTTTTATGGTTTATCCCCCTCATATTATAAGTGAGGAAAATTGAGATGAAAATATTTACGTAATTTATCTAAGGTTAACAGAGGCAGAACATTGCAGAACAAGGGATCATTTTCAAATCCAAGAAAGTTCTGCTTTGGACGAAAGTGAGAAAAGAAAAAGGAAAGTCATATTAGACCTTTCATGAATAATCTACAAGTAGAATCAATAGTGCTACGGGTTCTTATTTATAAACAGGAACAGGGGAAAAGATACGGCAGAGGGCTGCATCTTCTCTTTACTGAAAGAAAGATTACATATTTACATTTTACTATGAGAACTGTCATTTCCTAGGGAAAGTTATGTTATTCATATTGTAAGAGCATTTACTGCAAATGCACTGGAGGGTTTTAACAAGAAAAAAAAAAGCTCAGATAATACAAGTGATATCATTTTCCCTCTCAAACCGCAGCCCTCCCAAATTAAGAAGCACAATGTCTGAATTTAGCAGCTGTAAAAATTAAAGTTTACTTGACATTGCTTCAAATTGGCCATTCAATTTTATTGCATTTTCTTTTGCACATATTTATTTTATCCTTTTGGTTTGTTGAAAGACTTTGCAATCAAATGAACTCCTTTTATCCTAAAGCACATTGGCTGCATACTAAACTGTAATGAAAGTGAGGCTGACTGGTAAAGTTTGTTCCCATCTTTTAAAAGCAAAGCAATAGAAATTTAGCTGGGCTAATAAGCTAGTTTGTGTGGTGTTTAATTCAAAGCCACAGAAAACACAAATGCTTGGATTTATTGAAATTAAGGATGACCTGATCATTGTCTTCCTCCTCAGATCAGTCCCAGTGTTGATTTTAATTAAATAACCTCAATCATCCCTCTTTTGGGGAGGGAGGGAGGGAGGGAGAGAGAGAGAGAGGGAGAGAGAGAGAGAGAGAGAGAGAGAGAGAGAGAGAGAGAGAGAGAGAGAGAGAGAGAGAGAGAGAGAGTGTTATCCCTTTTGTTCTCATGTAATCTCATAGTCATAGATCTAGATGAGAAGACAGCATTTAGTCCAGCATCTTCATTGTACTGATGAGTAAACTGAGGACTACAGAGGTTAGGTAACTTTTCTAGCATCATGTGGTTACACGTAAGAGAATCAAGATTTGTAAAGGGCTCTGACTCCAGCTTCAGTCCTCCAAACTCTGATCTTCCCAATGACCTGAACCTTGAAAATGTGCATTATTGTACCTGATTTTTTTTTCCCTTCAAAATCTTTGGAAAGATCTTTTGAGTTATTTCTTTAGCTATTGCTCTTCTGATTCTTACCGCCTCCTTTTTTAGATGTCCCTATAAATAGACCTGTCCTATGGCTTCTGTGCTTTAGATATTTTCACTAAAACAGTAACTTTTCAGGTGCTTTCAAAGGAAGGTGCTTCTAAAAGCCAAGGGCCCCCACATAACTCTTTATCATGATCTCTTAAAAGACCAGATCCATCATGAATGACCATCTTGAAGAATGGTGTTGTCAGAAAAGAACAAATGAAACTAAAGAAATGTTTGTATTGAATCTCAAAGACAAAGCTAAACACCCACAGGGGCAGGCTTGGAACTGTACCATGTATGCTCAAGTTCTGTTTTGACAACATCTCTGACATTAGAAAATGAATGAGAGTTTTCCTGACTTTCCGAAAAGTTTGTTCTCTATTTACCTTAAATATATACTCTGCTTTGGTATGGATTTTTGTCCATAAACACAGTTATATTCTTTTCATGTGAAAAAAAAAACTGGTCCATTTTAACAAAGTACTCCCTAAAAATTTAAGCCAAATTTAGAAAACCAGTCAACTGAAGCAGTGATATTAGTGACATCTCAATAACTCACATGCCTATAAGTGTTTTATGGAATACAATCCACTTGCTTTATAACAACCCTGAGACACACTGCTGTTTAGTGTTGTTATTGCCATTTTACAGATGAAGAAACTGATACTCAGAAGAGTAAAGTGACAAACAATTGGATATGTAGCTTGTAAGTACTAAAGTTGGATCCATAACTGTATCTTGGGTACCCTGAAACTTTGCCCCAGATTGCTGAAATTTATTGCTACACCATAAGTAGGTAGAAGCAACTAACCAGAGATATGCAAAATCTTTTGGCACATTGCTTCTACACCAAAGTTGTTCTCAGTATTTTATAATTCCTACATCTCAATGGATCCCATGACTCATATTCCCATGCTCTGCATGACTATACATTTCTACCACCATCGGTGGGAATACTCTTCTCTATAGTCTTTTCTCCCTAGTATTACTTCTCGGCTGGCATACCTCTCTCAATGGCCATTGGTCCATTTTCTATGTTTGCCACAATCACTGTCCTATTATTGCCTTTCTCAGGTTAAGGAAGATCACCACCGCAACTTCCCTGGTGTAATCTTCCCTCCCTCCCCCAACATGTGCTCTCAAACCCCATGAACACTGGCAGAGTGGGTTCCAGAGATGATGTTGACTAGTTGTCCACTCAAGATTCTAGAGGTACTCTGAGGGTTTAGGTATAACAATATTGTTGTTTTCAAGTTCCCATTAGTATACTTTCCAATATTAATTAATGAGTTACTATCATCTCAATATTAGTAAAATGATATCATTAGGTTTTATAAAGAGATATGAGAAAGTGTAGCAGAGATGGAAGTACAAAAACACAAAAACATCCCACAACTTAGAAAGTTTACTCTTCCTTGGGGTTGTGGGGCTCAAACTTGAAGCACAGAGATACTGAAGCACCTATGCGGAGAACATAGGTAGCCAATTTCTGGCCCTGGGAGACCTCTTCTTCCACATCAGCATCTCTACCAAGTTTAGTTCTGATTATGGCAGATGGATGAGTCACTTCCTTGATCAACTAGACTGACCCCTTGCTAAGCTGGGTCAGGCAGTTTACTTAGAAGTTATGTAGTTTTCTCATCAGGCAGCTAGGTTTTAAAATGAATTGAGTGTTTGTGTTGGAATTAGATCTGAGAAAAAATCCAGCGTCAGAACAACTACATATGTGACCTTTAGCAAATCACTTAACTTTTCTCAGCCTAAATTTCCTTATCTACAAAATGAAGATAACAATAACATATACCTCCCAGGATTGTTTCAAAAAGAAAAAAAAATGAGATAATATTTATAAAACTTAAAGCACTACAAAATGGTGGCTATTTAACTACCATCGCTATCAGAAAATTGTTACTGGCTCCAGAAGTAAAATCTATGCTCACTCTTCCAACACAAAGTCATAAGGTTGTGACCTTGTCAATTCTGTCTCTGAATATTTAAGAGAAGAACAAACACAAGAGATGGAAGGAAGAGACAGCACGCATGTGGTAGCTGGGTAGGAAGAAAAGAGCCTTAGACATTGCCGCATCCAAACACATGCCTGGTGGCTTGCAGAAGTTCTTTTTCCACACTCAAAAGCTACTAGGAAAGAGCAATGTTGAATTGCTTGTATATTCTGTATGTCAATAGAGTTCCAGTTTTGTTGTTGTTGTTCAGTCATTCAGTTATGCCCAATTCTTTGTGACCTGTCTTCTCATTATGTGGCCAAAGTATTTAAGGTTCAGCTTCCAGTGAATAGTCTGGATTAATTTATTTACGGATTGATTGATTTGATCTCCTTGTTGTCCAAGGGACTCTCAAAGCACTGCAAAGATTCCCTAGCACTGCAATTCAAATGTCGATTCTGTGGCATTCAGTTTTCTTATTACTTTCACAGTCATATATTGCTACTGGAAAACCATAGCTTTGACCATACATACCTTTGTTGGCAAGGTGATACCTTTTCTTTTTAATATGCTGTCCAGTTTGCCATAGCTTTCTTTTTAAGAAGCAATCATCTTTTAATTTCATGGCTGCAGTTGCCATCTACAGTGATTTTTTTTTTTTGCAAAGATACTGAAGTGAGTTGCCATTGCCTTCTTCACTAGATCATCTTTTGTCAGAACTCTCTACTGCGACCTCTACATCTTGAGTAACCCCTCCTGGCATAACTCATAGTTTCATTGAGTTACACAAGCCCCTTTGCCATGACAAGGCAGCAATCCAGTAAGGCATTATTCCAGTTAGTATTTTCACTACTAAAGTTGTTAGAGAAATAAATGTGTTCAAGAAAAATAGGAATTAAAAAAAAAGAAAACAAGACATAAGAACAAAGAATAAAAATTTGACCTTGTCTGCCACTTTTGTGAGAAGGTTGAGTTGTCATAGGCCTCTAATGGTAGGTTCTGTTGTACTAGGCCTGCAGACTCCAGACTTTAAGCTCCTTGAGGGCAGACGCCCTTAAGAAAATGTCTTTGTACAGCCAGGGCCTAGCACACTGCCTTGATTAGCAAAGACTTTTAGTCAATGCTTGCTGAATTGACTGGAATAATTTTCCCTGGCAAAGGAATAATCGAAAAGGAGTTCTCTTTCTCTGGTAATTCGGTATTTCCTTGGCTATACCTGAGAAACTCCAAGGGGACAATGAGTTAAATATCATTGATTACCACTTTTCATTCATAATCCTATGGTGTTCTCATGTTACTGTAGCTGCCCGTTATACAGAAAAGGGTTGTCATAAAAAAGTGAATACATTTTACCTTGGCATCATAGAGCAAAAATAGTAGTAGTGAATGGAAGAGCTATAAAGAGATGAATTCCAGTTCAATATGAGAAGAAAAAAACCACATCTTAGCCATTAGACAATAGTTGGTTCTCCATAATTTATATCTCCAAGTGGAAGATGAATGGCCAATTGGGGATATTTGCTGAATTTAAACTAAATGGACATTGTAGAAGAGATTCTTCCTCAGGTTTGTGTTGGACCAGATGACTGCTGAAGCCTCATCAATTTAATTCAATACAACAAGTAGCCTTTCTCATGTGTCATGTCTGTGCCAGGCACCACGGAAGGTGCTGAAGATGCACAGAACAATAACAACAACAATAACAACAACAAAAAGTAGTCTCTGCTCTAAAGGAGCACATACATTACTAAAGATTCTCTTATGTAACAAGATGATTATATTCTTGCCACCCTCCAGGCACCAAGTGACTTCGAGCTATCTCACTTATCTTAATATTGCTGGCATTTAAAAAAAATGTGCATCAGTTTGAAACTATGCTTTGGCATAGTTGGAATGACCATATAACTCCATATATTACAGTATATGGGACCAACAAAATATTCCTCATTTGTTCTCCAACTTTCTAGGAACCCCTAGCATGTGAAGAGGGTAAAGAATCACTTTCTTAAATTGTGTCTATATGTCCTTAATACAACCAATCTGTTTAGGGAATTTGGCAAGAGATCAGTCAAACCAGGTATTTCACTTAACTGAAAAAACAAAACAAAACAAGATATTGATTTGGTTCATTCAGACAGTGAAAAAAATGGTCATCGCAGTGGCCTTTTGTGGACACAGATTTACTTGGATCCAAATGAATTCAGAAAATATTAAGTGCTTAGTCCCTGTGCCAGGCACAAGAAAAAGGTTTTGTCCTCTGCCATTGTAGAAATTACAATGTGGTAGCAGATAATACACTCAAAGGAGGTAAATATAATATAAAATAATAACTGATTAGGGCTTAAGAGAACTGATGATTAAAATGCAATGTGAGCATTGTCATGACGATACATACCTGTAATTCTTACTACTTGGGAGGCTGAGGCTGGAGGATCTCTTGAGCTCTGCACCTCTAAACTGAATTGAACTAAGACAATTGGGTGTTCGCGCTAAGTTTGGCATTAACATAGTAACCCTCCCCACAGGAACAGGCCAGTAGATTGCCTAGTCTTATGAAAACACACACACACACACACACACACACACACACACACACACACACATACACACAATGTGAGGTCCAAGGGAGAAAGGTCATGACTGATGGCAAGATCAGGTCTGGGAAGGTGTAATTTGAGTTGGGTTGCTAAATCTAGGTAAGGGATTCAGTAGATACAGAGAGGCACCTCAGATAAAAAGAGCTAGGAAAGTATAGAACATATATGAGAACATAGGAGGACATAACCTAGTTTTCCTGGAGCACAGATTACATGGAAGGTAATTGCACCACTTAAATCTAGAAAGGGAAGGACTTGTCAGCTCGTACAGTATCACGAATACCTGGCAAAGGCATCTGGACTTCATGCATTAAGGAGTAATGAGTCATCAAAAAGTTTGGAACAGAGTAATGGCACGACAAATCTCATTGATTGGTATAAGTATAAATAGCTTTATTTAGCTGGCATAGAACATTCCAGAAATATTCAAAATTTTTCAAAGGTAGAGATAGTCACTTTTAGGCATATACCCAGTGAGTTTAAAGTGTCAGAGATAGAAATAAGGTCCCATATACATCAAAATATTCATTGCAACAGTTTTTGTACTAGCAAAATACTGGAAACAAAGTAGGTGCCCATTGATTGGTGAATGGTTAAATAAATTTAGGCACAGAAACCAGCCTGATTCTGATGATTCTTGGTAGCATAAATCTATGTAGGAAAGTCCTTTGAGATTTGTGTGTGTACAAAAAGAGATATTGGAGGATTTCAGCTGCCTGGTTGTCAGGGTGGCAAATGTTTTTTTTTAATTTTCCTAATATGTCTTCCATGTGTCTCCAGAGGATGTGGTACTAAGTGATTCAGTGTAGGAAGTGGAAAATGAGGCTAATCAAAAAGTACTATATAAGCCTGTTTCTCTCCTGGTCAGTAGATCCAAGAATCTTATTATGGCTCTCCTCCTTGAGATATGAAATCATAAATCAGGGATGGTAGAAGGAGAAAGGGATCTTAGAGATCACCTACTCAATCCTGGTCATTATGTAGATCAAGAAACTGAATACTAGAGAGGTTAAATAATGTGACTTTATGATAGCTATGGTTCCTAGGATTTATAGCAAATACAACTTGTTCATTTTTTTTGGATAAGGAAACTGAGATCCACAGAGGGGAAGTTTTAAGATGATGATGATGATGATGATGATGATGATTACACCTATAAAGATTTTTAATATGACAGTGATGACAGCTTGTCCAAGATCGTACAGGGACTCAGAAGCAAAGCTAGTGTTCGTAACTTGATCCTAGGCCCTTTGCAGAGGATATGGAATTTACTGCACCCTTGCCATTCAGAATGCCTTTAGTATATGTCAGAAACAGAAATTATATTCTATCTTCCTTCATAGAAAAATAAAACAGAATAAAAAAATGCAGGAAAGGCTATTAACACGGAAACATGCATTATAACAGTAATAATATAATTGGCCCTCTGTTTTCCTTTGCAATAATCAGATTCTCTCACTGTGATAAACTGCTCTGCCTTTGGCCTCCTAGTTTAGCCATTCAGGAATTGGATTATTGTCTCATGAAAGAGAGAGCCAATGATATTATTGCTTAATTATCATTATTATTAAAAGTTCTGAATCCCTGCCATTATCAAGAAAAAGGCTGTTGATGCTACTTGGACAAATGTCTTAGAGAAAACACTTCTATTTACTTCTGTATGAAGGAAAAAAAATACAACATTGGCATTAATATGTATACCAATCATTTAACATCCCTAAATTCCTTGCAATGAATTACAAAATTTAGAAGCTGTACAACCTTACTAGATCCTCTTTGTGACTTTCTTTAATGTAAAATATAATGCCATGTTTTGTTGCCAGGATTCTGTTCTTGTGTTCTGTCTCATAAATTGTTACATAGGGGCTAACTGGTTTTATGTGCATTCATCATGTGTGTTCTTTGTTCCCATTTGATATTTTCCCAATGATCATTTTTATCATGGATTGGAATTTATACAGTATATTAGTGTGTGTATGTGATACCAAAGGAAGCAGGTAATTACATTTAAAATATAATGAAAACCAGTTTATTTAGTATAGCATAGACAAAAGCAACAGCAGATTGATTTTTTTTATGTGTAAAATACAGTGTGTGGTTTATGTTGAGCATTAGCATAGGGAAACTGCATTTTGTTATTAGTAATAACACAAAGAAACAATCATTCATTAAGTACCACCTTTTTGCAAAATACTCTTCCAGGTACTGAGTAATTCACAAATTTAGATAGGACATAGTCTCTCCCATCTAGTAACCATCTGACCACATTATAAAGAGATATAAGCTCAATTCAGATAACTATAATACATAATATTGTGTGATGAATACATTAGAGTTACAAATAACAATAATAATATCAAAAGCTGATGTAGATATTGTTCCTTATAGTTTGCAAGGTATTTGACACCTATTTCCTTACTTTTCCAGTCTTACCTCTGATGCCACCTAGCTTTGAGACCACTGGCAAATGGGCAAGTTACTTAACTTATCAATGCCACAGGCAATTCTCTAAAACTGTAAGCTACAGGTGATTTGCCAGTTTGCTTTGGTTGAGGGGACTTCTGTAGCAGGCGTCCCCAGTCAATGAATCACAGGTTTGTGATGAATAACAATTAATACTTATGAAGTGGTTTATACTTTACAAAACATTTCCCCAAACCCTGTGGAATAGGTTATACAAATATCATTATACCCATTTTGCAGAGGAAGAAACTGAAATTCGGAAAGGTTACTTGATTTTTTCTCATGGTGATGCATGATTCAAATCTAACATTTTAATCCTGACTCCAAAAACACTGTAAAATGCTGCGTATTTAGCAAGATAAGGATGAGGCAACTTTATAATCAGGTGTACATGTTTTCGTGTTGTCTGGCACCCCCTGAGTCTATTCTTATCCCTTTTTCACTATTTTTTTTAAGAATGAAAACTCTGGTTAAAGCAGAATTTTCTAAAAAAGTCTAAAATGTGGAACCTTCTATCCTTTTAGAAGAATTTTCTACCAGAAAATAAGTTCTCAAGTGAGCTGTACATGAGTGACTTAAAAAAAAAAGAAAGAAAAAGAATGAAAATAACTCACACAAAACACAGAGCACAGAGACTTATAGTTACCAAGCATTTGTAGAGATTTCTAGGTTTAGTTGGGGTAGTTTATCATAATCATGAGACTTACTTCCCCCAAGGACAAGTACCTATGTGATAAGCAGTTGTTGGTGAGATAAATCAGGGAGCTGGGGAAGAAAAAGAATCGAATTTCTGCATCAGGAACAGAGATGAGTCACTTAAAAAAAAAGTGTGAGTTAAAAAAAAAGTTCAGTTTCTAAACTCTGGGGAAAAAAAGATGAATAATACCCTCCTGAGACATTAGGGGGAAAAAAGAACCATGCTTTCTAATGCTACTCTTATTTTTACCATACTCTTTCTGCTTTCTTGGGCTAAGGATATCTGAGATTCCAAGGGATGCCAAATGAATTAATCCTTTGCCCTATTTAAGGAAGAAATACCTTGTTAAAAGTCATCCATCCTGCTCAGCTCTAGCTTTCATTCTATAAGCACATGATATGGTGGGTGAGTGTGAGCAGGGGGATTGGTGGTGGGAGGGAATTGTCATTTTTTTCTTCTCTTGTTGGTGTTGACAATATTTTGCAAAATGAGATAATAGCTAGGGGACACTATAAATAGGTTTGCAGCTGAAAAACAAGTTTATTTCTGTGGTCCACATATATAAAGATATTCATGGAAAGAGGAGCATAAACTCAGATGTCAGAAGCCCTTGGTTATAGTCCAAGGTATGTCATTAATTCCCATGTATTCATGGTCAATTCATGCTCCTTTCCTAGGCTTCAGTTTTCTCATCTATAAAATAAAATGACTTACCAGAATTAAGAAACAAAGGGACAATAAAATAATTGGCTAGATGAAAAAGAGACAAAAATTCATTTTTATCCATGCAAAACATTCCCCCATCTATCCCCCAAATTCTCTACATTCTTCGAGTACATCCCTACTCCTCACATTCTCCTTTAGTGAGCTAATATCTTACTCCACTAAAGAAAGTAACCCTTTAAACTCCACAAAGAGATGGACTATAAAGTGTCTGAATCTTAAATGTAAACAAGCACAATTCCTTGTTTACAGAAAGTACAGAAATCTATTTTCTAGATTTATTTGAATTGAAATAATGTCACCTACAATGAGCCCTCTTGATTTCCATCCTCCAAACCTCAAAGCATCGTGATATCATTATTCTTTTTTCCTTCTTATCTTCCTCTGAGAAAGAAGAAATTCTTCTCTTAGAAAAGGTCAGCTTCTCCTTGGGACATTGTTCTTGGGACAATGCTCCCTTGGGACGTTGCTCTTTCTATAACCACTATTGTTTCTACTTTCAAAGCTCTCCCAGATCACCCGTATTCCTGGGTTAATAAGAGAGAAGTCCTCTTCCCTTGACTGTTGCCCCAGGCCACAAATCCCACCTGTTTTTCTGTTCTTTTCCACTGTTAGATTTAGTAAAAGAATACTCCATACTTCCTGATTTCACTTGGTTAAATTTTACTTCCTCATCTGACTTTCAGTTTGGGTTCTGTTCCTACCTCCTTGTAGAAATTACTTTCATAAAGGCCATAAAAGAGCTCCTAATTGTCAAATTCATATTTTTTTCTCAATTCTTGTCTTTCTTGACTTCTCTTACTGTGGGAATTCCTATTCCATACGATCTCTCTACCAAAGTTTCTGAATCTTCTTTCCTCCTTTCTCTTTCTGTGGCGCTCTACTCTTTGAGTTCTCCTACTTCTCTGGCCCTGCTTTTACTCTTTTAATTGCCTCTATTCTACCTGTCAGTCCCTTAATATTAGATTTCCTATAAAGGTACATATTTGGCCCTTTTCTCTTTTTGTTTATCCTATTTATGGTTCCCAAGTCTCCGTGTACGGGTAGTTCTGAGATCTAGAGTCACGTTTCCTACTGCTCCATATGGGTAGCTCACTATCCCAAGATCAACTGGAAAACTGAGTACACCTTTACTCCAAGATATGCTCATCATTCCAACTGTCTCACTACTGGTAATGGTACCACTAGTTTTTCCTTTTAACCATCCTAGCAATACTAGAGTTATTTTTTTCTCTTTCCTGTTCTTCACCCTTCTCTCAACCCAATTAATTCCCACATCTTATTTACCCATTATTTCCCATTATCTTCCTCTCCTACTATTTTGACTGCCATCACCTAATTCAAACCCACATTCACTGTATCTTCCCTGAATTATTGTAATAACATCCTAACTGAACTTCCTACCTTTTGTCTCTTCACTCTTACTCCATCCCACACACTATTTGTTCTTTCTTTAACCTCCCAGATCTAGAATAAAATTCTCTGGATGGCAAGTAGAGCCCTTAACAACCTGGCCCCTTTCTGCCTTTTCAGTCTTACTATACTTTGCTCCCATCTACATATTCTGTGATCAAATGACACCTGCCTACTTTCAGTTCTTCACAAATGGCACCCTGTCTCCTGCTTTTGTGTTGCTGTCACGGAACAATCCAAATGTTTGGAATATTTTCTCTCCTCACTTCCAACTTCTAGGTACTTTGGCTTTCTTCATGATTCTCCTCAAACCCTATCTTTAAGAAACTTTGCCAGGACCCTTGCCGCTAGTTCCTTCCCTCAAAATTTAACTTCTGTTTACATATATCATGTACGTAGATTTTTATTTTCATGTTTTCTTCCCCATTAGAATATGTTCTTGACAACATGGTTTTCCCTTTCTTTATATCTCCAGTGTACTGCACAGAGCCTAGCACGTTATTCATTAATAAATACTTGTGGATTCATTGATTCTTCAGATATTAGTTTTCTAATGCACATTCTGATCCCATCACTCCATCAATCAAAATCCATTAATGGCTCACGATTGCCAATGAAATAAACAGAACATTCCTTACCTGAGCCTTCAGTTTCTTCTATAAGTTCATTCCAAGCTACAAAATGTTCCAGACTTTTACCATACTACTTTTCTTAAATACTCAATTCTGTAGCAAAAACTAGACTTCTTAACTGGTTTGGGAATCCCTGAATATATACTATACTTGTGCCTTTGCTTATCTCATTCCTTATGCCTAGATTGTCCTTTCACCTATCTTTGTGTTTTGTAATCCTATCCATTCTTCAAAACAGTTCAAATGTCACTTTCCCAAATAAAGTATGACTTACTCCAGCAACCATGATCTAGTGATCTCTCCTCCCATAAATTCTCATGGATCTACTCTTATTCACTTAACATATTGTATTTTGCATTATGATTTCTGTACCTATGTGTGTTACCTCCCCCAATGGATTGTAAACTCTTTGATAATATGCCTTACATTCTTATCTTCCTTCATGCCTAGCTATTCTTGTGGGCACTTAAAGTGCCTGACTGGCAAATGATTAACATTTTAAGATTCATATTTTCTCTCATTGGAATACTGTATTTATTTCATTTGTATCATAGTGGATATAGAGCTGACCTTTGAGTTGGAAATACCCAATATGTGTAACTGGGCCAGGACCAATGGAAATGCTTCAGCAAGATAAGCTGGCCCACCCAGACCCTGCTCTGTACATACATTTGGCCTTGCATCTTAAACATACTGTCTATGTGACTTTGACAGAAATGGGATAGTAGCTTGAGGGGATAAATGAGTTTAGTGAAGGTCTTATTTAATAACTGCAAGCATGTTTTTAGGCAGAAGGAATGGACCTAGAGGAGAAAGAGGGAGAAAGGAGAGGAGGAAAAGAAAGGGGAGGGGAAGAGAGAGAAAGAGAGAGAGAGAGAGAGAGAGAGAGAGAGAGAGAGAGAGAGGAGAGAGAAAGAGAGAGAAAACCTGTTCTCATGCATTTTAGAGAGTATATTAAAGCAGGGCCTAGGTTTAGATTTAGCATCTAGTCTAGGAAAAGGGTGAATATATTTTTCTCTGAAAAAAAAGAGAATAGCCAAATATATTGGCCAATTTCTAAATGGGAATGAGGAAAGTGGAGAGAGATTATATGAGATAATGTGGAATTTCTCTGATTAGCAGAAGTCATCTAAGAGTGAAGGGGAAAATTTGGTTCAAGGCTTGATGAGTGTGGAAAAGGTTCAGAACAATTGTTAGAAACTTAATAAGGAGTTAAGAAATGTATCAAAAGATTGCCAAATAGCAGTAAAGAACTAGCAGTGTTTTAAGGCTTTTCCCTATTGCATTGTTTAAAAAATGTCATATCATTTGGATTCAGTTTTGAAGTATGGTCAAAATATTATTTGAATCTCTTATATACTTAGTTATAAAAGACATGGAATGTGAGGTGAACAGCTTTCCAAACTCCCCAGTAAGTCTCAGTAAGAAAGACCAGCTGTATCTTTTGCTAACTCAGCATGTCAGGCTGTGTGGCCTCATTACCCTTAAACGGCCAATTATAAGAACATATAAAAAACATCCATCTGCTCTTAGAAGGGAAACAGACGTAGACGTCTAGCAAAGCTCTAATTCAGGACTTTGAGATGTGGAAAATACTGGTTTGTCCATTTATAGTATTTCATTTTAGAATTTGCTAATATTTAATCATACAACACAGGAAGCTAGATCTGAGACTCCATCAGGTAGTACTCCTTAAAGTATCAAGTGAGTGGGTTCAACAATCTCAGAAGTTACTGGGGTGTTGTTTTACCTTTCATGTCACCATTACCTATCTCAAGCTGGATTTCTTTCTTCATTCTCCCATTCCCTCATTTTTTTTCCCTTTTAAACTGTGTAGTATTATCAATTCCTAGTAGTGGGCTTTCTACACTATTATTTTCAATAGGGAAAGGGAAATGACTTGTGATTTCAATGATATGGGGAATTCCCAGGGGAGGACACTTCCTATGCCAATGCAGTTTGGCACCTTCCCTTCAACCCACAGTCTGAGAAAGTTACGTAGGGCAGTTAGAGATTAAGTTACTGAACTCGGGGCCCCATAGCTAGGTTTGGTCAGAGGCTGAACTTGAACCCAGCTCTCTATCTAGAACACCAGGATATCTCTTTATATTCTATTTGATTTGTACTACAAGTAACAATCACCTTGATTAGGGGGATATATATTAATATCGTTGTGTCATTAGAACAATTGCTTTGGAGAGCATGTCTATATCACAATAATAAAACATGTTTCTGTGGTACAAGGTACTTTCCTCACTACAACCCTGCAATATAGTTGGCAGCCCCAAGATAAGATTGCCCATTTTACAGATGAATAAGCTGAACACCAAAGAAGTTAAATGACTTTCAAATGATCAAGGGATAGATCTGGCGGTTGAATTCAGTCTCTAGGCTCCAAGGACAGGAAATTTTCTGGATGCTGACACAAAAGCTTTCTGAAATCAAACTTTATTCTGTTTCTGTGTATTCCCAATTCTTGTGAGAGTGCCTTGTACATAGTAGGCTTTTAACAACCATATATTGAATTGAAATGAATCAAGCATTTTAAGGGAGATCTAATTTGATGCCATTTTTTAGATAATAATAATAATAATAATAATAATAATGATAAAACATGAACCATTTTTTTTTCCTGATCGGAGTGCAAGTAAACGCTGTTCTGAGAGGATAATTTTGCCTATTGAAAGTAATTGACTTAGCAGTCCTAGACATTTAAATGAGAACCATCATGATGGAATGGGCCAAATTTTTGACCTGTTCCACAGCATTTGAACAAATAACAACTTGTCTTTATGTCTGTAATTGTATATTTAAACATATTCACCTTATATGTATATAATTTCTCAGTACTTTAGCTTTTAATCCCCATTTTGTTTCCCCTCCAAGAAAGAAAAACAAATCCTACACTTTCCACTGTTATTCATGCACTTACCCAAGAGCTTAAGCATATTGTTTTTAGAGTTTACTTAAAAATCATAGCAAATAGCATTAGCTTAGGGAAAGATGCATTCCAGCTGAGTGAAGTTATACCAAGGAATCATAAATATCTGACAGTGGACCTTAGAACGGGAAATGCTGCATGAAACAAATGAGAGTCTAACCGTAATTGGTACTATACCAAATCTAAGTTAATGATAATTCTATGAGGAGTCTAGTTTAGTGATCTCAGGTTGAGTCTGAGTGTTTTAGAAACGTATGTTCAAGAGGTCAAGGAATTCTTTCAGGTTTTTGTCCTATTGAAGTCTTTAATTTTCAGAAGCTGTATGTAATTATTAAGGCACAAAGTTTCTATTATCAGTTGGGAGACTGAGCTGGGAATTCAATTCAAGGCAGCATGAGCATGCTACTTGTTGCGTGAGGACATACTTTACTTAGTAGTAGGGATGCCCATTACTGACCTGAGCCTGGAGTCTGATTCTATGACCATGAAATCTGTGTGTGTGTGTGTGTGTGTGTGTGTGTGTGTGTGTGTGTGCGTGTGTGTGTGTGTGTGTGCACGCGCGCGCCATAACAAAAATAATACTGTTCTTAGAGTCAAGGGACCTACCTAGGTTCAGATGCCAACTCTGCTACTCATTAGCTGAGTGGCCTTATTCCAAGTCATTTAACCTGTTTGAGATTTGAGCATTCTCATGAATAAAACAGAGAAAATAATACTTTTCAACACCTAGATTGTAGTACTATTAGGAAGAAACTACCTTGTAAACCTTAGAACCTAGAGGAATATGAATTAGAGGTATCATCTGATAAATTAATGACTTGCCTTTTTGGCTGAGTAGAACTGAGGCATTGGGGCAGAATTGTCATGCTTTTCTTTGTGAGAGAAAAAGTGGTACAGTGGAAGAATGTCAATTGAATGTCAAGTGAGAGGATCTAGGTTTCAATCTTGGAATTGCCACTTATCACTTATCTGTGTGATTTTAGGCAAGTCACTTAACCTTTCACGGCCTCAGTCTCCTCATCAGTTAAATAATAAAGTTGATAGTCATGTAGTGTTCTAAAGTCTTCAAAAAACTTTGTGTCAAATCAAAACAATTAGACTACATAACCTGAAGACTGCTTCCATCTGATTCTGTGACCTTAGTTTTCTTGCCACTGTTCTCTGTATATGCTATTTGTCTTCAATAAATTCCTGGGAAGTAGGACATAGGAGTTATTATTAGCCTTATTTTACATGCTAGGGATGGAAAGCTCAAAATATAAAGCAGTATGACACATAAAGTGAATACGTTTTTGTTGTAATTGGTCTATTTTTTAGCCTCAGTATTTGCATCCTTATATAGTTGGGGTATCCACAGAGAAGATAGGCATCCCCTAATTCCTTAAATTTCGTTGTATCTAGTTCTTATTATCCAAATGACACTTCTTAATATGGAAGCTGTGAAGCTATCATTAATGGTGAGTTTAATTCATAATCTACCACTCCCCAACTTGAACATATAGGTTGGATCCCTTGTATACAGAGACTACCCCCTTGGTTCAGAGTACTCTAGGCATATGTCTTAAAACTGTAATTCTGAATCCCTCATTCATATGCATATCTTTTTAAAAATAATTAGCTGCCAGATATAATTAACTCAAAGTAAAGTCATTTATTGAGATAGCATCACAGGAACAATAGTAACAAAACATTTCCCCTGTCTCATAAATCTGAGGTTAACTCCTCCAGAAGCACACATTTTTAAAAAGAAAAGTGGGTACACAGTGCCTAGTCCAGGGAATTTACATGTCTAACACTGCAGAACCTAGTGTCTTTTTCTCTTTTGTAGCGTTCTCAAACTGCTTCCACAGGGTGTAACATCTCTGCTAGACAGGTTGCTCACCTGGGATCTTTGGGCCTATTCTTTGCAGCTCAATTCCCCAATGCTCAGGATTAATTTTTGAATCAAAGTTCCTCCAGTCTCATTCCTTGACCAATTGGGCCTGCTCCCTTTTGAGTGTAATGCCTCCTATTGGGTGAATAACTCTACTGTAAGATGTCATATGTGGGGGGATAAGAGAACAATTATCCACACCCCCAAATGTGAGTAATCATATTGGAGGTGAGGAGGATGATTCTCTCATAAGGGATGGGTTCTTCTATGGCTGGCTCTCTTCATTCTTGACACAAATGACTCACATTCCTCAAAGCTGCCTCCTCTCTCCATCCACTCCTTAGAGTAGGAATTTTTAAACTTGGTAGGAAATTCAAGATAATGTTTTCCCAGCTTAAGCCTTCTCAGTCCATTGCTTAAAATAAAATATGTAGGATTATAAATGAAATAGATTAAGTTGAAATACAATTATTCAAATATAAAAACCAAACAACTTATAAGACAAGAACCCCCACCTTAGAAAATGTGTTTTGCTCTTTAGAAGGTCACCAGGAGCATAGTTAATCTTCAGCCAAACAAGATTCTCAGCTCCCTAATTCCATCAAGCTTGACTTATGAGCTTCTTCACAGCTCATAAAGAGATAAACAAGTATAGACACTGTGTTTTTAGACCTTGACACTCTCTCTCTCTCTCTCTCTCTCTCTCTCTCTCTCTCTCTCTCTCTCCCTCACTTTCTTTTTATCTTCAGTCTCTTTTACAAATGAGTTAAATAATCAATTGAACAGAGCTGTCATGATCAACTCCCACTCACTTTCATGTAAGATAAATAAGAATTATTGATTTTTTTGACTGGATATTTAAAATTTGGTAAAGATGAAAAGAGTCATCATCATATAGTCACTAGTTCTTCCTCTTATACATTCTGAGGAATAGACATTTTTAGTTCTCCATTGGCCCCTGGATTGGGGCTACTTGGTCTCAAAGGAATAGTTGCTTTGACTGTTTATCCAAAATTTGTTAACTTTCTCTATGACTTTTAGAATTATATTTTCTTTCTTTGGGACTTAGTTTCATTACCTATAATTTGAAGTGGTTGGACTAGATCAGCACTTCTTAAACTGTGGGTCATGACCCCATATGGGTTCATGAAAAATTTGGCAACAGTAAAAGATTTCTGAATGCACAGTGACCAAAAATTAATTTAAAATCAAAATGCAATGAATCCGAGTCATTTCTGGCAGTGCTTGCCTGTGTTATAGCATGGAACTTCACTGCCGTCTTGGTTCTGAACACAAAGCAAGCACACTTCGCACCGTGCGTACCCTGAGACAATGCAACACCAATGAAGGCTGCTGTGAGTAAAAAAAAGCTTAAGAAGCCCTGGACTAGATGGCCAATAAGAAAACTTCCAATTCTGTATGATCTTTTCTAAGTTTCTTCAGCCCACCATATTTGCCAACACAATGAGTAAGACACTGGGCTTGATATTCTTCTCCTCTCCATTACACAGTAGATTTATTTACCCCAGCGTAGTCAAAAGCTCTTCAGTTTACTACTGGAAGACAATGACTATGTGGGACCACACAAATTCAGTTCAATTTAACACATAATTATTAAACATCAACTACATACAAGGCATGTTGCAAAGTCCCTGATCTCTTGGAGTTTACATTCTATTGGGAAAACCCAACGTGCACACAAACAAATAAATGCAAGGTACAAACACAATGATATAAAGTAAATTCAACAGAGACAGCTTGAAACAACTAGGGAGATGAGGAAGATGCCATTTAGATTGTGGCCCTGAATGGCACATTGAAAGATACTGGAGGGTCTGTTAGAGGCGGAAAACAGTGTATTTCAGAGGTGAAAGGTGACTTGTATGAAGGCATGCAAGTAGAAAATAAAGACTGAATTTGGGAGAACAGTTATTAGGGCACTTGGACTGCAACAGTAAGCACTCAGAGGGGAATAATATGAAATAAGACTGGATAAATGTGTGAGACCTAGACTGTGGAGGGCCTTAAATGCCACAATACTGTGTGCTTTGTAATTACTGTAGAAATAATAAGGGACTCTTGAAGATAGCTCAGCAAGGTGGTACCAGAGTCAGATCTCTGTTACAGGAATTTCAATTTGGCAGCTGCATGGAAAACACGTTAGAGAAGTAAGAGATGGGAAGCTAGAATAGTAATTAGGAGGATATTATACGTGTCTGGGGAGACGTTATGAAGGTCTGACCAAGGCAAAGGATGTGTGAGAAGGAAAAAGGGGAAAGCTGTGAGAAATATCGAGAGGTAGAAACCACAAGGGTTGGTAAAATTGTTGAGGATAATGATACACTTTTTTAAATTAAAAAAAATCTTTTTGGGGGGATAAACTTGCTTAAGTGAAAAAAAAGTTTTAATAGCTTCTATGTATAGACAATCTGACTATATTTGGAAACATTTTTGTTCAGGATTCTGTTGCCATTTGATGACTCAGGTGACCCTTACAAAACTTTGTTTAATAATATTATACCTCTAAGCACTATTGTACCCTTTCTGTGATTAATGCTTACAGTATTTTTAAATAACTTCATTTAATCATGATCTCTGTAGATTCATGGGTCATCCCTGGATCCTTTTTAAAATATGAGATAATAAGCTTCTCATCTTCATATCACCTTGATTGTTCATAAGCTTTTTTGCCCCACTATATTGAAAGGCCTAGGGAAGTTTACAACTGAGTTTCTTTTCACATATTCACAATTGGGTTGTTGTAGCTTGTTCCTGTCCTCCCTCCCCTCCCCCCCTCTCCTCTCCCTGCTCTCCTCTCCTCTCCTCTCCTCTCCTCTTCTCTCTCTCTCTCTCTCTCTCTCTCTCTCTCTCTCTCTCTCTCTCTCTCTCTCCCTTTTCCTCCTTTCCCCTCCCCTCCTACTACAATTCCTTTGTTTTCTTCTGAGTGTTTTGAGGGATAGAATTTAGCACAAATAATATTTTTATGTATTGAACACTATTTCTTTCTTGTTCAAATGACATTAATGTTCCCAACATAGAATGAAAACCTTATGTAGCACCCTGAGGGAGTTGGGTCTAACTCAATGTCATGACAGCATTGGTTTACAACAAACCTCTTCTGCAGCAGATAGGGGAAATAATAGTGTTGAGCAAGTACATGATGACCATGAATAAAACAGGGGAAGATATTATTGAAAGAGAAAAGAGAAAGGATAGGAGCATGCGGAGAATGGGTTTTGTCCAAGACATGGCTAGAATCTTCCTGTGCATAAGCTGTAGTATAGAGGAAGTATTTGCATATGGTTAGTTTTAAAAGATTCCAAAGGTGATTCTGGACTAATTTTGGAAGGGAAACTAATTCCATGTTTGGTCTAGAAAAAGAAGGGAGACTTTGGTGTTATATGGCCATGGGAATATCCTTAAAATAGTCACTTCTGGAGTTCACAGAAAATAGCCACTTTTCTCTGGAATGTACCCTCCTTCTACTTGGGCCAAAACATATTGTTTCTCCAAAAGAAAAATTAATTGATAACTTATGTATCTGTGTGGGTTTGCATGTATGTATGTGTATGTGTATGTACCTCTCAACCCTATCCTATTGTTAATATTTATTTAAGTTTTGCCAGGCATGATGGTACACACCAGTTATCCTCCCTGCCAGGAAGGCTAAGGCTTGTGAATCACTTGAGTTTGGGAGTTCTGAGTTGTAGTTGGGATAAAGCTGATCAGGTGTCAGCACTACACTCAACATCCTTAGAGATAGCCACTGGGCTACCTAGGAGGAGTGCAATGACCCAAGTTAGAAAAATGGATGAGGTAAACCTTATGCCAATCAACCTGGGGTTTATTTGTGCCTGGGATTGGCTCTTACACTTCCAGATTGGGAGAGATGAGGAGACCAGTCTGAAAATACAAATGTGTGTGTATGTAGGTGTGTGTATACACACATATACACAATATATATTTATATATGTGTGTATGCACATATAATGTTTTTTAGCACAACTGGAGGTGTAAGAGTTAAAGGGGTGGCAGATTATCTTTCATAACCTTATTTTCTTACCAAAATATTTGGGTTCATCAGGCTGCATTTGAGCAAGCTCGAGCACCTATTATATTAAAAAAAATTACTTTAGGGAACTAATAGATACTGTTCTAGCCCTACTGTCCACAAATATGATAAGCAAGGAAATCATTCCATAAATAATTTAACATCAGTCATACTTAGGTTTAGCAGATGCTAAAATGTAAAGAAAAAGAAATTTCCCTTAAATTTGAAAATGTGTGCATAGTTGCACACTAATTGGGGAACACAATAGATCTACAAGGTACATAGCTGAAGCTATTTTTTAAAAAATCATTCACACACACATCCCTCTTGTAAAATTATTTAGATATGATATTGTAGTTTTGTAAATTTAATTTGTAAGAGAGATTTGTGGGAGGCATTTTTAAGATCACAGACTTTGAAATAACAAACAAAGAAATAAAGGAAACCTGGGCTTAGGAAATTGGACTATTTAAGGGATTTTCTGCAGTTTTTAAAAGTTCTTTTTCAGGTTTCTTCCCTTCCGCAATACCATGGTATCCTTATCTCCCCCAGGCTTGAAGGTCAAGGGCTATTTACAGGCCTGACTCAACTACTGATCTTCATGGGAGAGCTCTGCATATATAACCTTATGGTCCCCACTTCTGTGGGCTCCCCATATGAATGGCAAATTTTCGGGGGATACTCTATTAGCATAGCTTAACTGAGCTCGTAATTCTTGAGCCAAAGAGATCTGTAAGCCTCCAACTCCCTGGTAGCTGGGATTATAGGCATATACTACCTTACTATAGGATTTACAATTCTTTAAGGTTACCTCTTACTTTCACTTTAAGAGATAATATTAAGAAATCCTGGAAAACAGCAAATCAACCATTCAATTTTTATTTGCTACTCATCTTCTAAGCTTAATTTAGTCATTCTCCAAGCCCTTTGGTAGGAGAGTTAACCTTCTTCTTAAGTTGCTGTAAGCAATACTGTACAAAGCAATGTGATTTGGAGTCAGACTTAGATTTGAGTTTGGGCTCTGAGTACTCTCTACTTGTGTGTCAGTGTGTAAGTCATTTTACCTTCCTCTGTCTCCATTATTTTATCTATATAATGATAGAATTGGATTAAATGATTTCTAAGATCTCTTCCAGTTCAGTCAATCAATCAACAGACATTTCATTTGCCTACTATGTGCCTGCTATGCTTACGAGCACCTGGTGTGTGGCAGGCACTGTACTAAGTGCTGGAGATACAAAAAAAGGATAAAAGACAGTTCCTTCCCTCAAGGAACTTACAATCTAATGGAGGAAACAACATGCAAACAAATATATATAAAGCAAGCTCTAGGCAGGATTAGTAGGAAATAATTAACAGAGGGAAGGCACTAGAATTAAGGGGGCTTAAGGAAAGCTTCCAGTAAAGGAAGGGATTTTAGTTAGGACTTAAAGGAAACCAGGGATGTTAGAATGACTATTTTTTAAAAAGTGTATTGTGCTTTCTTAGAAGATAGCAAGATGATAAATAAATGGGAACTTGAATATTTATTCTTTACGTATTTTCAGAAATTATTGTTTTTCCTGCCCTGGCAACTACTTGACTTTGCACAGTACCTACTTGTTTTATCAGCTTTGGGTATGTTTGAGAATACAGGTAGAATTTGTGCTCAACTTGGAGAATTAGAGTACAAAATTTATTTTTCAAAAATTTTACTCATATGTTCATGTTTCTACTTGCACAATATTAGCTATATCATAGAAATGCCATAGGAATGATTGAACCTATAATTCATTATTCAGAATGCCCAAAGAGAAAGAGAGAGAGAGAGAGAGAGAGAGAGAGAGAGAGAGAGAGAGAGTGTATACATATATATGTGTGTATATTTTATGTGTGTACACATACACGTAAAGTATATGTGTATATTTATATACATACATATATATGAAAATATTGATTGACCTGATCCTTCAGAGGATTAAGATAGTCTTCTTTGTGAGACATTAGTCCTCTCCTATTAGTTAAGATGGATTACTTCTTACAGCTAGACTAAAGGATCTAATTTATCTCAAGTGAGTGAATTCAAGGCCAGTGAGAACTCTGCTTTGAAAAGGGAGAATAGATTAGTTTAGTTACTACACCATAGTACCTCTTAGGTCTAAATACAGCCGGAAAAAAAAAATCAGGACTTCAGCTTGCTGACCCAAGTTTGTATCTATTCCAAAGAGGGATAAAGCCAGGAGAAATGGAGAAAGAGAATTGGCTGAGATCCTAGAGTATTAATTTTTAAATCCTCAGCAGGCTGAAGAAAATGCAAAAGAACCAATGGAACATTTTCACCATCTTGCCATAAGACACTGTAGAATTCATAAGAGTGTCCCTAGCAGACCATAAACTCCTTGAGAGCTTGACTAAACTTGTCTCATTCCCAGTGTAGTTCTGAGCACATTACTACTCACATAATATAAATATACTTGTTGATTAAATGGAGAACAAATGATTGAAATACTAAAATAAAATAATTTGTTTAATATTGAATAGTATGAGGAAATCAAATAAAATAAGTGTTTTATTTTTGAATATGAATACCTTATCAGGGCAAACTCCAAAGACTGGTAGGACCTTTGTGTTTTCTAGCCCGCCTTATGAAGTATTTAGTGTTCAGGAATTTAAATGCTATGAAGGCAGCCACATTTTCACTTTTGTCTTTGTATCATCAGCATCTTTCATGAATTAGGCATTTAATTAATTTCTGTTGAATAGAATTGAAATGGCCGAGAACCTAAAGTATTCTGGACAATGGTTAGAAAAGGGATGAAATAAAAACCAATAGCAAAAAAGAAAAGTCTTTGGATTATCTATGGGTTTTAATTACCCACTTATTGTAGAAGATTCAACATAAAGATTATACATATATACACACATATGCAACATATAATATGAATATGCATAAATACATATGCACACATACTTATACACAAATTTGTACCTAGATACAAATGTATTTGCATTAAATTTTTCCTTTAAGGTCTATCTTAATTTATTTTGAGTACATCCTCTCTCCTTATAATAGCCAGGAAAATGGTGGTTCAGCAGGAGCCTACCTCCTACATCAAAGTTGGTGCAGATGGGGAAGCTTATTTAGGGTGAGGGACTTTCAGATGCAAAGGAAATTTGAAGGACTTTCAGATGCAAAGGAAATTGAGGTGGAAAAATTGTGCAGTTCAATTCAATTCAGCAAGGAGCTGCTCACTGACTGGAGAGATGGATTAAGCTACAGGGGATTAAGCAAGAGCACCAACAATGCACAGTTGGATTTTTAAGTGACTGTTAATAAACCTTGAAAACGTCAAAACCACTTAATGTGGCAAGCTCCAAATATGCCAGTAAGTTATAGAAGTATCAATACAGCTATGCTGTGAGCTTTATAAGGCAGTGATGAGCCAGACAAAGTTGAGTTGGACCACTGACTGTTGTGAGCCTCCTACATTAATCTCAACACAGTAAATTCACAATAGCCCATATGTCAACCCACCCCAACCCCCACTCATTGTTCGTTTAAGCCTTTTACATAAGGATTTGTTTTAATATCAACTTTGTCTGGAACAGGTCATGGCAGACTCACCTTATTTCCTTTTTTGACAGGTTGCCAGATAGGTAGATCAGGTGAATGTTCTAGATGTAACTAAGCTAGATTTTGTCACTGCCTTTGACCAAGCCCTTTTTTCTGTTCTTGTGGACAAGAAGGAAAAAAGTCAGTAAGTCAATGGAACCTTTAGGTGGCTTCAAAACTCATTGAAAGATCAGATCCAAAGAGTTGTAAATGATATGATGTCAATTTAGAAGAAGACAATTTGGTGTAATGGATAGACTATTGGACATAGAGTCAGGAAAGTGAGTTCAAATCCAGGTTTGCACATTTACTTTGCGTGACCCTGGGCAATTCACTTGATTTTGTTTTCTTATCTATCAAACAAGGACAATAATTAGTATCTACCTCTCAGGGTTGTTATGAGGAGTAAATTAGACAGACAATGCATGCTTTAAATCACCATTTAAGTGTTGGTTTTGCTAGAAGAAATGGTAAAAGAAAAAGTTAAGCTATTGTTTGACAAAATCAGAATTCAAAAGGCCTTTGCTTCTAACCATGTTTGTCCAAGTCTAAGAATATAAAATAATGGAAATAGGTGTAAAGTTAATATTATTGAATTAAAAAATAATCTATGTTAAAAAAATCACCTTAAGAAATGCCAAACCAGGGAGATATAGGTAGATAGAAATTTGAGAGACATAGATGGCATGTGGTTTACTATAAGCTCAAAGAGTGTCAATAATGTCATATAGGAACACCATGCAATCTTAGTTTACATGAAGAGCACCATGATGTCTTAGATTAATGAGGACATATCCCTGCAATACTCAGCTGTGGTTAGATTACATCTGAAATAATGTTTTCCATTTTAGCCTTCATGTTTTTGAAGGGTTTTGATGAGGTAGAAAGCATTAGAGAATATGTGGAGAAGAGTTGTCGGAATGGTAAATCATCTTGGGAACATTCTGTGTAGTAATGATAACTAACATTTATGTAGGATTTACTGTGGGCCAGGCACTGTGCTAAGAACTTTGCAATTATTATCTCACTCCTAACAAATTGGGAGACATGTGCTGTTATTATCCCCATTTTACAGATGAGGAAACTGAGACAAATAGGTTTAGTGACTTGCCCAGGGTCATACAGTTAGCAAATGTCTGTGGGTGGATTTAAATTTAGGTATTTCTGATTCTGGGCCTAGAGCTCTATCTATTGCATCACCTATCTAGTTGCTCCCATGTGAAGATCAGTTACCCCAGGTATCCCAGTACCTCGAATATTTACCCTGGTGCAGAAAATGCTTAGCTTGCTTCAAGTCTCAAGGGCTGCTACATGGAATCTGCTTAAACCCAGATATCAGAACTAAGTGGAAGTAGCAAAGAAAGTAGAGTTAGGTTGCTATAAAGGGAAACAATGAACCAAATACTTTCTAAAATATCTTTGCTATCCAGGGGCATAATGGGCCGCCATCAGAGCTCAATGGCTTCTTCTTTCCTAGAGGTCTCCCATGTAAGACTGTATGATCACTTGTCAGGTATGTTGTAGATGATTCCTACTCAGATTCAAGCTCCCCCAGATGGTCCTTTAAGTCGCTCATACCTCTAGGATTCTGCAATTTGCTCATTTTATGATGCTATTTTAAAAAAATATATACATAGATGTGGTTGTGCTTAACAAAACACAAACTATCAAAAGCATCTTTGGATTATATTAATTTTTGATAACAATATACATTCTCAATTAGTGGGTATTCTTTAATACTATATACCCTTTAAGGCCTCTTTTGATTCCAAATCTATGATGGCACAACTACTGCCACTTTAGAATTATGAATCTACTCTATTTTTTAATGAAAAAGAGATCTTCATGTTCAGAAAGAATGGAAGGCTCCATCACATATCTGTCTCAAAAGCTCATGACAGAAATAGGCCCTAGAAGAAAATGTGATGTCTCCTTAAGTGAGGGTTCATTACTCATATGTATTTAATATTTGGTCATATTTAAGTTATCTTTCTAGGAAGCTATAGCAACCTTCATTGGAACTTCACTACTCTTCTTTCTGTATTTATAAGGTACAGTACTGTCACTAATGCCAACTCCCTAAAGCATGAATTATTCTATTTCACTATTCTTTGCAATATTTTGGCAGAGTGAGCCTGTTCCTCTGTTGTTCTCTGCAAGTGTCAGAACACAGAAAGAGACAACTTTAGAATCACTTCAATTCTATTAGGTTTAATTATATCTTAGAATCAATGTCAATAATATAACTTACCAAGATATACCCTTCCAAACTTGGTTTGCCTCAAGATGATCCTGGTGGGGCAAGGAACAATGTATATAAAGACTTACAGGGACTGTTATTTAGAGCTGGAAGGGATCTTGGAGATCGGCAGTTCTATTCCCAATTCCCAGATATGAACAAGAAGATAAAGGGACTTGCTCAAAGCCATATAACCAATAAATGGATGACTGAATCAGTGTGTGACAAGCATATGTTTATATTGCCAGTGTCTTCTTGGGCTTAGAGGAGAGAGTCAAGTCTGCCATATTTCCACCTTCCACCTGAATCTTTCATTTAATCAAATTAGACCATAGTAATTTATAAAATGAAGTTTCAGGTCTCTAAGATTCTAAGAATTCTGACCTTCAATTTTCCCATTGTTCCCACACATAATTATAAATGAGTATTTATGGCCTAATTCCCTGACTTATTAATCAATATTGACTCATCAGTCTATCAGTCATCAAGTATTTATTAAGTGCTTAGTTATATACTATGAAGTATGCTTAGCGTTGGGTACATTCATTGCCCTTAAGAAGGTCACATTTTAATGGGGGAAGATTAGGCAAACAAAGTATACATTTAGGATACATTCAGAGTAGATGCAAGGTATTTTCAGAAGGAAGACATTGGGGGTAGGATGAGGTAAGAGGTTTGGTGAGGGAAGGTCAGTAGGGGAAGAAGTCCAGGAAAGGCCTTCCACAGAAGGTAGAATTTGAGCAGAGTTGGGAGTTTTACCAGTCCCTAGGGAGATAGCATATATTTTCCTAGGTAAAAGAAGCCCAACCCCATTCTAATCAAATGAAGTAATAAATAATTTATCTGAATCTTTGCTAAACTTGTGGGTACAAAGTCATTGACAATGATGGTGCTTTAGCTCAGGCCAGAAATGAGCTCCAAAAGAGAGCGAGGTATGAGATGACAGAGGAGTCTAGGACCAGTTAGTGAGATGATAATCCTATTATATTCAATACCGGTCTGACCACATCTGGAGTATTGATTTACATTTTGGGACCCTTCTCGTTTAGGAAGAACACTGATGAGATATAGACTGCACAAAAAAGGATATCAAGGATGGTGAAGGGATTGGTGGGCATGCCATAGTGACTACTGGCAGCAGGAGATGGAAATGGTTAGAATGGGCTGAAGCAAAGGCTTCTCTTTTCCAAGATACAATAACTGCATTTAAGTATTTGAATAAGAGTTGTGTGGAAGAGTGATTAGATTTTCTCTTATGGGCCCATGAAAGTAGCATTTGGTATATTGGGTTGAAGTTGCAAACAGGCAGATTTTAAAAACAAAACAGAACTTCCTGTCAACAGGAGCTATTCAAAAGTGTAAATGGAATGCCTTAGGATAACTGCATGCTAGAAATTTTGGAAAGCATATTTTTGTTCTACCATTGGTATGACAACAAAGCCCCTGAGGTCCCTCTCCACTTTGAGAATTTGTGATTTATGTCTTATGTGAGAACTCAGTGGATTTACTCCAGGGGACTCTGGCTATACCAACACATCCTGAAGCAATAAAGCTGCAATCATAGAAAGAGAGTCTATTCTGGCAGCTAAGTGAATATTTGCCTGAAAGAGCTAATCACCAGATGGCTCCAGAGAAGTTTCCAAGCCCTTTCTAGTAAATATCGAAGATCTGGACATGGCAAAAGCAGCCTAGAGAGTACCTGGGACCAGGAAGTTGATGTGAAAGCAAGTGGTATAGGCCAAGTAATGGTTTAGAGAAATCCAGGCCTGGTGACTAAGGGCTTATGGATAATATTTATGTCAGTAGGTAGTAACCAAATTAGTGAACTATTTGGATTTAGGAGACTAGAAAAAATTGTAGGCATGACAATTCAGTAAATAAATATTCAAAATACACAGTATAACCTTGATTAACTGGAACACAGAAGGAATGGAATTGTCTGGTTAACTAATTTTTAGGGTTAATTTGGTGTTTACAGAAAAGTATTTTGCTCCTAACATTATAGTTGAAAATATTTTATAAATATCTATTTGACTTTCATACTAAGCAGAACATAGAGAGTAAGAGGATTCTTTTTTTTAATAACTGAAACATCATTCTAAATATTCTTAATTGCTACTAATAGAAGCTCACATTTATGCCATGCTTCAAAATTTGAAAAGCACTTTAGGTATATTTCCTCAATTTACCTTCATAAGAAAATTGTGGGATAGGTAAGATGGATATAATTATTCCCATTTTTATAGGAGGGAAGTTGATATTCATATATATATATATATATTAATGATTTTTAAAAGAGTCTTTTAGCTAGTGTCAGAGGATATACTGGAATACATATCTTTTGGCCTCCAAGTCCAGCATTCTACCCATTATACAATACTGTTCCACTTTCTACTGAATTAAAATGACTAAGTGCATATTTAAAAGGTATAGTCTAGGATAAATATTTATTGACCCCAGAAAAATAATGGGAAGTCATTTATCCAGAAAGTTTTTGGTTTGGGTTTGTTAGCATTTGCCATTTTCTCATAAAAGCCAAATTCCATTAAATTTAATTCAGCAAACATCTATTGTGCACCTAGTGTGTACTAAACATGGCATATTTAAAGGCCTTGAAGTCTGGATCTAGCCTACTTTCCCAGATTTATTTCTCATTTATTCCCTTCTCAGGTTCTATGATCTGGTCAAGACAGATGATTTGATGCTCCCCTCAAACTCAGCATTTTATCTCTTGGGTTTTGTCTTTCAATGCAATATTCTTAATTCCTGAAATGTCCTCTCCCTTTTCCTCTGCTTCTTGCATCCTGCTTTCTCTCAAGGCAAAACTCATGTGTGACCTCCAATGAGAGGTCTTTGCTCATCCACTGCTTAGTGTTCTCTCCAGTCCATATGTGTGTGTGTGTGTGTATGTATGTATATAAATGTATATGTATGTATGTATGTATATGTAGGTATGTAGGTATGCCTATATGTATTTTATTATTTCCCTTCAGTAAATTTTTGCTCCTTAAAGGCAAGGATTTTTTTTTTATTCTATCCATTGTGTCTAGCAAAATTCCCTGCACACAGTGGATGCTGAATACATGTTGGTTATATTGACAAAGACAAAAAATGAAACAACTTTGCCCTTCAGTTGATTGGGCCTTGTGATAACTTAAATTTTCATTAAGAAATTTAAAAAATTAATAAAATAAATTAATAAAATTTAAAATATTAAATTGAGATAAAGTGAGATGAAATTTATCTCATTAATTTTTCATCCCTTTCTTTTGCAGATCATTGTTGTATATCTTCTCCTTTAGCTCCGCATATTATGCTTGAAAAGTTCACTGTTCACAATCTGTAATTATTGTATTGGTGACTCTCCTGTTATACTTCTTCCACTAGCATGTTGTATCCATTGGTCATCAAATATATGGTAACTTTTGAGAATGGACTACCTCCACATGTCAGCTTTGATTTCTTTCTTTTGCCTGATCCAATCTTTGCTCATAGAATCATGGTGTTAGATCTGGAAGGGACCTTACAGGCCATGGACCACAACCCCCTCATTTTATAGATGAAGAAACCAAGGTAGAGAGAATTGGCTTGCTGAGGGTCACAAAGCTACTATGTGTTTGATACAGGGTTGATATTCAGGCCTTCCTCACTGCAAGTCCAACACCCTGTCCATTGTACCACCTAGATGCTTCCATGATATTGCTTAGTTGACTCAAATTACCTTGAGCAGCAGAGGCTTTGAGAAAGTGGGTGAGCCCATAATGGAGAATTTGGACTTACTTTCTCAGTCCTAATCCTCCAGAAAAATCTAAATTGGGTGCTGTATCAAGTCAGAATGATGACCATGAGTTCCCCAAAATGAAAGTGTAAAGTGGATAAAAAAATTGACAGGTTACAAAATGTTAGAAATGCTTCTGTGGCCTCCCACCAATAAATTGTATCTGTTCTCAAAGAATGAACTACTTCAATACCAAGAGATACATTGATGGCAACCTTGCTACTAGGTGATACATTTTTTTTTTGGCTCCGACAAAACATTAAAAAAAGGAAAAGAAAAGAAAAAATATTAAATGTTCCTCAATCCTGTGAATCCCTATTCCATTTTTGTGGGAGTGGTAGCACAATGACAGACAATAGGGCAGAAGGCCCTAAGAATCATAGTTTTCATGACATTTATCAATGTGAATTTAGTCACTCACATAGATTCTATACTATAACTAAGTGGGATTTATACCAGGAATGCAGATCAGGTACAATATTAGGAAAACTATAAGCAAAATTGACCATATCAATAATAAAACCAACAGAAATCATATGAATCTCAATAGATTCAGAAAAAGCTTTTGACAAAATCCAACACTCCCTATTACAACAGCAGCAACAACTGGAAAACATAGGAATAAATTGAGTTTTCCTTAAAATAAGTAGTATCTATCTAAAACCATCACAAACATGATCTATAGTGGTGATAAACAAGAAACCTTCACATTAAAATCAAGAGTGAAGCAAAGATGTCCATTATCACTAGTACTACTTAATTTTGTACTAGAAATTCCAGTAATAGCAATTACAGGAGAAAAAGAAATTGAAGGAATTAGAACAGGCAATGAAGAAAGAAAACTATTACTCTGCAGATGATATGATAGTATAATTGAGAAATCCTAGAAAATCAATTTAAACACTAGTTGAAATAATTAACAACTTTAACAAATTTGCCGGATATAAAATAAATCAACAGCATTCTTATATATCACCAACAAAGTCCAGTGGCAAGAGATAAAATAACTACAGACAATGTAAAATACTTGGAAGCCTACCTGATAAGCAAAGCCCAAGGATTCTATGAACATAATTATAAAATTCTTTTCACACACATAAAATCAGATCTAAACAACTGGAAAAATATCAATTGCTGATTGGTAGGCTGAGCCAATATAAAAGAAAAATGATAATTCTTCCTAAATTTATTTATTTATTCAGTGCCATACCAATAAAGTTACCAAAAATTTGTTTTGTAAAATTAGAAAAAAATCATAACACAATTCATCTGAAAGAACAAAAAGTCAAGAAAATCAAGGAAATCAATGAAAAAATATGTGAAACAAGGTGGTCTAGCAGTACCAGATCTCAAACTGTATTACAAATTGGTAATAATCAAAACAATATGGTACTGGCTAAGAAATGGAGTGGCGGATTAGTGAAATAGATTAGGTACACTACATATGGTAGCAAGTGACCATAGTAATTTAATGTTTGATAAACATAGATCCAAGCTTTTTAGACAAGAACTCATTTGACAAAAACTGCTAGGAAAACTGGAAAGCAGTTTGGCAGAAACTAGGCAATGAACACCATCTTATACCATTTACCAAGATACATTAAAAATGGTTATATCATATAAACATAAAGCATGATACTATAAACAGATTAGGGGAGCATGGAATAGCTTACCTGTCAGATTTATAGATAAGGGAAGAATTTATGACCAAACAAGAGATAAAGAGCATTATGGGATATGAAATGGTTAATTTTGATAACTTTTACTTAAAAAAGTTTGTGCAAACAAAACCAATATAGCCAAGATTAGAAGGAAAACAGAAAGCTAGGAAACAATTTTTGTTGTGTGTCTGATAAAAACTTATTTCTCAAATATATAGAGAACTGAGTCAACTTTTTAAGAATACAAACCATTCTGCAAATGATAAATAATCAAAGAATGAACAGTCAGCTTTTAGATAAACAAATCAAAGCTCTCTGTAGTCATATAAAAATGTTCTAAGTCACTATTGATTAGAGAAATGCAAATTAAAATAACTCTAAGTTACCACCTCATTCCTATCAGATTGGCTAATATGACAGAAAAGGAAAATGACATATATTGGAAAAGATGGGGAAAAATAGGGAAACCAATGTACTGTTGGTAGAGTTGTGAAGTTACCCAACCATTCTGTAGAACAATTAGAAACTATGCCCAAAGGGCTGTAAAATTGCACATCCTCTTTGACCCAACAATACCGCTACTGAATCTGTACCCCAAAGAGATGAAAAATAAAAATGAAAAGGACATGCACGTATAAAATATTTATAGCAGCTTCTTGTTGAGGCAAAGAATTGGAAATTGAGGGGATCAATTGGGGAATTGCTGAATAAGTTGTGGTATATTATTATTATTATGGAATGCTATTGAGCTCTCAGAAATAATTAGCAGGATGCTTTCAGATAAACCTGGACAGACTTGCATGTACTGATGCCAAGTTAAATGAGGAGAACTAGGAGATCATTACACAATAACAGCAATATTGTATTATAATCAACTGTGAATGACTTAGCTATTCTTTTTTTTTCCTTTTTAGGCAATTGGGGTTAAGTGACTTGCCCAGGGTCACACAGCTAGTAAGTGTCAAGTGTTTGGTCTGAGGCCGGATTTGAACTCAGGTCCTCTTATCTCCAGGGCAGGTGCTTGACCTACCTATTCTTAGCAATAAAATGATCTAAGACAATTCCAAAGAACTTATGATGAAAAATGCTGGAGAAAGAACTGATGGAGTCTAAATGCTGATCAAAGCATACTATGTTTCTTTCTCTCTTTCTCATTCATTCATTCATTCTTTCTTTTTGTTTTAGTCTGTATTTTTTAACAACATTATTAATATGGAAATATGTTTTGCATGACTGAACATCTATAACCTATATTAAATTGCTTGCCTTCTCTATTGAGAGGGTGAGGAGGGAGGGAAATAATTTGGAATTCAAAAGTTTAAAAAATGAATCCTAAAAATTGTTTTTACATGTAATTGGAAAAAAAAATATATTAAAAAGAACCAAAGCCTTCTTCTGCCACTTAGCATATCTTCTTATTTTTTCTTTATTTAAAAAAAATTACATTCATTTAAAAAAATTCGAGCTCTAAATTCTCTCCCTCTGTTCCAGTCCTCCCATACCATTGAGAAGGCAAAAAATATTATATTAATTAAGTACATAAAATTATACAAAATGTAACTCTGGGACTAAATAGAATTTGGGGCTCCTTTCTGCTTTAAGTGTAATATTCTATGATCAATGTTTCTGCATCTTGATCAAAATGATATATATCATGAAAGACAGGTATCTTGCTGAATACACTAAAAACTTGGGGATTATCAACAGGATACTTTAACACATCCAAGAACTGTAATTTCAACATTATGGAGACTGTGTGTGAGAACTTCTAGGAATGTTGCTGTTGTTTATAACTAATAGCTTAGAGAATCATCCAACACTTGAAGTAATTAAGTGAATTATCTGTTATCAAACAATTAGTGAACATCTAAGGACTATAGGATAAAGAGCTGGAAGTGACCTTAAATATCATCTAAGCGAAGTCCATCAGTTTATAGATAAGGACACTGCGGTACACAGAGTAGCGAATAGTGGCTGTGTCTATCTCTGATTTTACCTGGTTTGCCCTATTTTTTTCAGTTTCTTAAGGCAGAAACTGTTTTTTGTCTCTTTTTCATGTCCCTAGTGCTTAATAAAGTGCCAGTCACTTAACAAATGTCAACTGATTAACTGATTTCAGTGGCTAATACATTCAACCAGATGAAATAATGTTAAAAAAAAAGAGTCCTTCCTTCAAATATTGAGGAACATTTGAAGAGGAATTTATACATAAACATAAAATTATACGGACACTTACAGGATTATGAAAGCACTCTAAATGATAGCTTGCTATTCTTACACAAGTTTTAATATTCAGGTAAGAATTATGATTTGTATATTATTGACTCCAAGGCCAGAATTCTAGACATTATCCTATGCTGTTTCTAGCATACAAATACCATCTAGACATTCCTCCTTCCATGATGGGATTATAGAGGATATATATTGGGTAGTAAAAATCCAGAGATTTTAACTTAATTAATTTTTAAAACTGCTCACCAGGATCTAGACTTATACTCAGATTTAGAAGGTGATTTTACTAACATATTATTAGGCCTTCATTTTCTCATGGCACCTCAAGTTAGGAACATATTTGAGTTTTGTAGGTTTATTACTGTATGATGCTCAGAAATTCACCTCTGCTTCCCAAAAGATTAAAACAATCTAGTAAATGCTTCTTTCCACCATTTAGTCTATTTATTGACCCAAAATTCAGCATGAGATAAAGGAAAGAACATTGGCCTTGCAATGAAGCAATCTAGGTTTCAGTTCCAGCTTTCATTCTTGTATTTTTATTTTATCATCTATATGATGGAGATAGTAATGTGTACTTGTATAATAATTTAACTAAATTCAATTCAACAAACATTTATTAAGCTCTGATTAGGTGTCAGACACTATGCTAGACACATAGCTCATTAAGGATTAAAAAGAATAGAGAAACAAAGCAGTCCCAGACTTTAAAAGGCTTACATTTTATTTGGGGAAAATAAAAGGTATCTAGAAAATAACGTTTAACATAGCAGTTCAGGTGGGGAGGGTAATAGGAACTGGGATGGATTACTATGGGCTTCCTGTTGGAGATGGTATTTGATTTGAGATTTGAAAGAACCTGTGGAATCTATGAAGTAGAAATGAGGAGGGAAAACATTCCACGCTCAGGGATAAGTATGTTGAGGGGAAAGGGTGGAGTATAATGGCATAAGCAAAGAAATAGGAATAAGAGATAGAAGGTCATGCATGTAGGTCATTTGGCTAACTAGACTGTAGAGTATATGAAACAGAGAAATAGTCAGTGAAGCTTTAAATGTGTTCAGAAATCAGATTTGGGAGGATTTTAAATGTCAAAAAGTGTGTGTGTGTGAATTTATGTATACACACAGACACATATGTGTGTGCATATCTATATCCATCTGTCTGTCTGTCTATCTATCTATCTATCTATCTATCTATCTATCTATCTATCTATCAGCAGCAAGGTAACATAGTGCATAGAGTACTAGGTCTTGAGTCAGGAAGATCTGAGGTCAAACACTCATCAGTTTTGTGATCCTGGGTAAATCACTTACCTCAGATACTTATTAGCTGTATTACCCTGAGTAATTTATTTAACCTCTATATGCCTCAGTTTCTTCCTCTATAAAAAGAGGATAATTATAGCACCTACCTCCCAGGGATGTTGCGAGGACAGAATGAGATCATTGCAAAGTGCTTAGCATGGTGCCTGGCACATGATAAGTTCTATATAAATGTTAGCAATTGTTACATAGAGGCGTATAGTTTGAAAAGCAGGTGTATATTTACATACATACATACATACATACATACATACATATATATATATATATATATATATATATATATACACATACACGTGTTTCTGTCATCTAGTATACGTAGATACTATAGATCTACCTATCTATCTATCTGTCTATCTAGTATCTACCATCAATATGGATAACTAGATGGCAAAATGAATACAGTTATGGCCCTGGAGTCAATAAGATAGGAAGTAAAAAGTGGCCCGAACAATTACTAGCTTTGTTGACCTAAGCAAGTCACATAACCTCTGTTTGTCTCAGTTTCTTCATCTGTAAAATAGGGATAACAATACCACATAACTCTGCTGTAAAGATCAAATGAGATAATAATCATGACGTGTCTGACAAATAGAAGACGCTATGTAAATTTTAGTTATTTATCATTATTATTAATATTATTGTAATTATCATTACTATCTTCCTATAGATTAAATAGTTTGTAAAGCAGGTGTATATTTATTTAAAGACGTATGTGCTCTATTTATCTATCAATCAGATTGAGAGATAAAAGGGACCTCAGGGACCATCTCATCTAACTCTCATTTTGCAGCAGAGGCAACTAAAATACAGGGAAGGTAAATGACCTGGACCAGGTCATATGTGTAATAAATTTTCAGAGGTGAAATTTGAACCCATATCCTCTAATGTCTAGAAACCAGTGCTCTTCCTACTGTGCCATAAACAGTTCCTATTTTGGTAAATATAATGATTCAAAATTCTATAGCACATTAAGAATTACAAACTACTTCACAAATATTTTGTCATTTAATTCTCCATGAATCCTGTGAAGTGCATGGTATTATTATCATTCTTGGTTTACAGATAAAGCAATTAAGGTTCAAAAAGATTCTAACTTGCCCAGGGCCATGCAACTGGTAAATCTCTTTGGCAGAATTCGTAAAAATGTCTTTCTTTTCCAAGTCTAATCTTTCCTTTTGTGTTAATTTGTGATTTTATTACAGGAGATTCCAGTATGAAAACTCTATCTTGGTGATGCAAATCAGAAACTCATCTACAATGCATATACAGGTTTAGAGAATTATGTAGGTCACAGAGAAGGTAGTAACAAGTGTCCATCATCTTGAAGTTAATAATGTCATAAGTATGGCATGGACCAAGGTTTTCCTAATGCTAAGGACTACCCTCTATCCATAGGTGATTGTACCTCTCTGTAAACTGTATAATGCTATATAAATATAAGTGGCTCTACTTATTACAAAGAAGAAAAATTTCTGTTTACCTCTCTTCATCCTGGGTACACAGTTTGTCTTATGATGCACACCTTTTTCTAAAATATATTTATTCCATATGTGATCTATTAACAGAATTTATTCTCACCTATACACATGATTCCCATAGTTATTTTTATACTTTCTCAGAGCTGTTATGTACCCAAGCTACACTATATTAAGTGATATCTGTAGAATGATTAGGATTTGTAATTCTTTCTCACTGAAGTTGGATAAAATAAATTAAAGGACTCTGCATTTTCCACATCCATGCCACTTTCCAGAACTTAATAGTATTTCACATGCTGAAGGTCAAAGGAACGATTCAACAGCTTCTGCTGCACATATGAATTATTGGAGAAGCTTAGACATGTGCCTGGTTATATAGCTCGCCTGTGAGAAACACTAGGTTACTGGTCAAAAAGAAACTCAATATTGATGGTCTCAGGGATGGATTTACTATGCTTTTACTTTGCAGTTTCCAGAAGTCACTGAGCCAATATATTTTGGATATTAAGTGATATAAAAAATTGGGAAATACAATTACTATAGAAAAATGGAGGGGCAGCTAGGTGGCACAGTGGATACAGCACCGGCCCTGAAGTCAGGAGGACCTGAGTTCAAATGTGCCCTCGGACCAAGCACTTGACACTTACTAGCTGTGTGACCCTGGGCAAGTCACTTAACCCCAATTGCCTTAAAATGGAAAACCGAATTTGAAAGATTTTTTATCTTGTAAAGTGAAATAAAATTTTTAAGATGTTTTTTCCTCATGCAGTGCCTTAGTTTACTCCTTTGTAAAATGTCAGTTTTGGACTTGATATACTCACTATAAGTTTCTTCAAAACCAATGTCCTGGTTCTGTTCAACAAAGATTACAAACTATGCCAGTCTCATGTTCATGCTGGCAGGTATGGTGCTTCCTCACCATGTAGTAGAAAAGCTGGGAAACTGTGAAGCTCTATATGGCTCTCATGGACTCAGCAACCTCCCGTTCCTTAGTTCTTCCTCCTTCTGGATGGTAATACTCACTCCGTATCATAAGCATGTGGATCATGGTGGATTTACACAATCGAAATCGGTTCTAGATTGCCACCTCTGGCACAGCCTGCCTCTTCCCTGAAATTGTTATATTTCACTGAGCTCTAATTCCATGACTGTAACATAAGAATTACCTCCTTACAGGAACAAGAAAACAAGCCACTATTTAAGTACTGTATATAGTATTTTATTTGGTATAGTATGGAGTCAATAAAGCAATCCATAATGAAACTTTGATCATACGGTTTTGTCTACTAGCCTCTTGAAAATTCAGATAGCCCACCCAAAGTACTTAAGCTGTTGCTATGAACCTAGACATTCTAGAATATCTATATCTATATCTATATATGTGTGTATATGTAGACATATATGCATATACACATACATATATTATACATATATATGCACATGTACATATGAGTGCATATATATTATATGCACATGTATGTGTACATATGTATATTATACATAGTACACACACACATATATATGTATATGTATATGTATATGTGTATGTGTATATATATGTATATGTATATGTGTATGTGTATATATATATATATATATATATATATATATATATATATATATATATATATATATACACATATATATGTATAAAATTTGTCTGACCTCCGTGGCATTTCATCCTATGAGTAGTCAAAATAGCATTCACAATACATAGCTTCACAACATATGGCTTCACAACTTATTTTAACCTTTGCATTTATTAAGAGCCAGTCCTGAGAAGAATTTTCTTGAATTGAGTCTGGGCTCTCATGGCATGGGACATAGACAATGCATACAGCGTAGACTGGAATTCCAGGCAAGTGATGCTTTTTCTATTCAGTATTATGTCACTGCCAAGATTCTCTTCCTACTCCTTACCAAAGCTAGTTAATAGATTGTAAAACAGGGTGAGGAGATTCAACATCAAGCTACTTCCATTATTCCACCATTCATGTTTCTGACCTTAAGACCTTTAGTACAAGGCATATTTCTCCTGCTGCCATGTCTTATCACTGCCTGTTTCATGCTTCCTTTATTATTCCCTTGCTGTGCCAAATTCCTCTCACTTAACTCACGGTATTGGGGATAAGGGGAGGCTTGGAGTTAAAACAAAAACAGTGAGGTAGAATTACCTGGGTAATGAAAAACCTGATTTAAAGGTGAGGAGGAAAAGGAAGATAGAGTATTTCTACATATTTCCTGTATTTGACTTTTTCAAGTTTAACTTTCATTTATAGATTTTCTATAATAAGAAATAAAATAGCATGGAGTTTCAGATACCAAATTTGGTAAAATAAATAACAGCAGGAATGTTCCTTGGGCATCCCATTATTGTGACTAAAGAAATATTTTATTTTGTGTCTACCTTCAAATGATGTCATTCCCAATTCCTCATTCTCTAGTACAAGTGCATGAAAAATTCTAGGTAAATATATCCATGACGTAAGAGATACAGGAACTGGAAATGACTGCCTTTTGGATACCTACATTTTCCAAAGTATTAAAAAGCATTCAGCTGTGAGCTACACAGATATAACTAAAATGTTTGGGCAAGGTGATGACAGTCACACATTGTGTGGAAACAGGCCATTTTTTTTTCTATAAGAGCTGACAGGAAAGGTTGCAAGGCATGATGCTAGCAGCATCAACCATCACTCCCTTCCCCTACCCAAATGCTTTTAAATGCCAGAATGAATAGTTGGAACAACATCCACTCTTCCAGAATTGCAGCCTTTGCCCAGAATCATCAGAGAGGAACAAGAGAATCTATTTTTTGCCTGAGATCAACCCCTTCTTCCTAAGGGCCCCACAGAGAAAATGAGCTGGTCTGAATTGGTATGGCTAATCTTTACTTGGTTCTTTTTACACCTTATCATTAAAGTGGGCAGAGATAAAACACCATTCTTAGTGATAGCATTAGTGATTACAGTTATTGCTGTTAAAGGCACAAGAGCACATGCTTATCATTTCATATTGTCTTTTAATAATTGCGTTATCATCCATATTTAATGTCACTTGGCATATATAAAATTGACATGTGTGGATTGAGTCTCACCATTTCAAGCTTCACCCCCTGGGGGACTGAGGGAGTAAGAGGTACTGGACTTGAGTACTTTGTAAAATGAATTCCCAAATAGAAATGTCATTAAACCCATTTTGTTTGGAGTAATATTCTCCCCTGAGCTATTATGACATCTTTCCAATCACCTCTGTGTTTTTCCTCCATGCCAAGAGTGTGAATCGGTTGCTAGCATATTGATATGAGTTTAAGTAGAATTTCTGTTTATTGATATAATTCTTTTAGCAATGAAAGCCAGTTTTACATAGTGAATATGGGACCACCTCATAGCCATGAAAAACTGTAGTCAAGGCCTTCCTTTGCCAAACACTAGCTTTGTGGTCATGGGCTAGTCACTTGCCTCTCTATGTATCAGGCCAATCTCTAAGACTATAGATTACAGAGAAGTTGCTGATCTACATTAATGGAAGAAAATTCCACAATGAGAATTCCTTGTGCTAACAAAATCACAAGTTCAGATCCTATCCTTCCCTCCAACACCCCAAATCAATTAATTACATATTAGATTTAAGGCCAATAGGCTGTTAATAGCTAACATTTGTTTCATGCTTTAGGGTTTGCAAACACTTTACAAATAATCTCTCATTTGATCCTCATAACAACTCTTGGGGGTAGTTGCTATTATTATTCCCATTTTAGAGATGAGGAAACTGAGTCATACAGCAATTAAGTGACTTGCCCTGATAAGTGTTTGAGGTCAAATTTGAACTCAGGATTTCCTGATTTCAGGTCTAGTTCTCTTTCCACAATCTAGGCTCCACATACCTAATGACAATTATGATTGGTTTTAGAATGCATAGTGTGATATGGAGAATTGATAGGCAGAAATAAAATTATACTGGATGAGAATATGTACATAATATACATACATGTACACATGCACACATACATATATACTATACATATATACCTATACACAGATATGCATATGTACATACACACTTATACATATATACACACATATATACATATACACACATACATATACATACATACATACACATATACATATTATATACACACAGGTGGAAAAAGCCTTAGAAAGCTTAAGAAATTTACACAGGGGCAGCCAGGTAAGCCAAATGGTAAAGGGGAATTCCAGCCCAGGTCCTCTAACAACAAAGTTAAAGCCTTTTCCATAACATTAAATCACCTTACAAATGTATGAGTTTTGTTTATAGCCACTAATTTGCTGTCCATTTTATGTAAAGGTAAAGGAAAAGCTTATCTGTACAATACATGTCTATGTTGCATGTGTTATTTATGGAAGTGGTACAAGTAGTTATTTTTGGCTAATTAAACATCCTCCTTATCATGGCAAAACAAAGAGGGTTGAATTTCAAGTCAGATGGGTAGATCTGTACCTGAATCCTGGCTTTCTCACTTCCTACCTGTTTATCTTTGGATAAAATCACTTGGGCAAGCTATAAGTTATAATCTATGTGATTCTGGCAGATAATTATAAGAGTCGTTTCTTTAGTGCTGTGAGATTTTCAAAGCACTTTCCTAACCAAAGTCCAGTGAAGCAGGTAGTATATAATTTTCTCCATTTTGCAGATAAGAAAATTGTGTTTCAGAGGCTTGGAGAGGGTTGACTGGCTCAAAGTCTCATAGGTTCTATAAATATTTGATCCAGGATTAAACCAAAACACAGAACCCCCAGGGAAAACACTTTATCTCCTTTGTTCCTTCTTTCTTCACCTATATGGTAGAGAAGGAAAGAAATAAGTGACTTCTTAGATTCTTTCCAAGTCTAAAGCCTATGGTAGGCTGCAACTCCATGTAACTGCTCCACCATGGTGGTATTGGCATGCACCCTGCTGCCCCAAAAAGAGAAGAATGCCCTCTTGTTTCATCCTCTTCTATACTCCAAGAATAAAATATCACTTGTAACTGGAAGTGGCAGAAAATCAGGGCTCAGGTGGATGAAATCATGGAGTAGAAATCATGAGGGTGAATGTAGACAAGATCCTAGAATAAAACCAGTTATGGTCAGGATGGATGTGGCTTCACAGATGCCCGTCTATTGGAAGTTTAATGCTATTAAGCTCTCAGTGCATATTTTAAGAGGAAAAACTTAAAAATAAAAATTCTTGGAGTGATATGAACCATCTTCCTTCTTCTCCTCATTGTTTATTTGAGTATCCAAGCCCATAGCAGTAACTGCCCCTCCCCTCTTCACAGCTATTCTCTTGGCCATAATTCTAGCTCCTTCTCCTATTGCCTCCATGTGTGTCTTCCTATAAATAGCCACCTGTTATTTATACATATATATATTTTTTAAAATAAATAAATCCCACTATATTAGATAGTATGTAAGGTTTTTATGTCAATATACTTAAAATATTATCAGTAGTTTTCCTGGTAATGAAGTCAAATCTTCTCATGTATCCGCCAATCTGGATCATAAATGGGAGATTTTGACATTTGGACTTTCTTAACAATCCCTCCCAATCACTGAAGCCAAATGGATAGCAGAATGATCTGTCCTAATTATTCAGATGGACAAAATGATCCAATTAGCCATGTCTCAGTCTGGCTTTTTGGCACTTATCATTATAGACTTTGAAAATTGGAACTGTACCATGGTCTTAGATGGTTCTGGGCTTCAAAACCTTTATGCCTTTATTGCTCATAAGCTGAAACCATCCAGGGACTTTCTTGTGTCTCTTACATCTGTGCAGAAACATAAGGAACACACATTGCGATTATTTCCTGAGTTCAATGATTACTTTGATATTGCTATAGGACCTTTATCTGAGTTCATGTTTCACTTGTGTATGGTACTACTTGGTGCTAAAGCAGCTTGATATTATAAAAAATGTATGGAGTTGGGAGAGCTAAGACATGCTGTTTTGGAATCACCATGATATCTAGAGCCAGTTATATATAACTAGACCCAGACTGCAAATGATATTCCACTCTACCCATCTTCCTGCCAGGCCATCAAGCTGCCCTAACACTGCTGGTACATCGTACAAACTAGATCTACAGGAACTACACTCTGGAGGATGTCAGCCATTCTGCTTTAGGGCTATGATAATTCTTTCTTGGGGCTATGCTGACTGATGAGAGCTTACTATATTTAACAGGATCCAGACCTTTAGCCATATTATACTCTCATATATCTTCCTGCCATATCTACATCACTACAATTGCTTCTGGAAAGGGCAGGTCAACTGATTGTCCTATGGCTATAGCCCTGCCATTCCTCAGACTGAAATGCCTTTCCTTCTCTTATATGTGTTGCCTCTTGCTATTACAATGAAATGCATTATAATATAATGCTCCTTGAGAACAGAGACTCTCTTGCTTTTTTGGATTTGTATTCCTAGAATTTACCATGGTGCCTCGCACATTCTAAGAGCTTAACAACTGCTATTCTATCCATTCATTCATTCATTTTTGAACCAAAGGATCCAAAAGTTAGCATATTAGAATCAATTCAAGTAGAGACAGGTAAGCTCATTCATCAGCCACCAAGTCTCACTTACAGGTAATCAATGAAAATGTATCTAGATATTACCTAGACCGGTCCTCTCAGCTTCAGATAGAAATGGGGTCCATTAAACTATACATAAAGATCCCTGTGGGCTGTGTATTGACTTAAAAAGCTACATATTAGCATTACCTGCATTCTATTGTATTTTTATTTATTTTGTTATATATTTCCCAATTATATTTTAATCATTGTGACTGTACTCAGGAGCACACAAATTAATTGGCTTTCTCTTAAAGTGATATACTAGTTAGTTCACACTAAAACTCTAATTTAGGTTTCACCTACATAGCATAAATTGAAGTGGAGTTATGACTATTATCCATTCAATTGAATGAATATAGGTGAGTTGACTATACAATTTAAATCCAATGTATGACATCTTGATCTTAACTCCATGGTTTTTCTATCTACTAATTAAAATAAGGAGATTAATGTTACATTATTATTTAATTTTAAATGTTGCTATAATGTTTATACATTATGGCATAATAGAAAGAAGAGATACCTTTTAGTTTGTAGAGGTACAAATCTGCTTCTGGTACAGGCACACACACACACACACACACACACACACACACACACTCTGATATATACTGGCTACGTGACCATGAACAATTCTCATAAATTTTAAATGCCTCTAGGAAAATTTCTAAGACTATAAGTAGCCAAGTAACTAATTCTCATCAGTTCATTGGTATGAATAGTTCCTGGTTAGGAAACCCATTTCTTTGAATGAATGAATGAATGAATGAATGAATGAATGAATGAATGAATAAAAAAAACACATTTATTAATTGCTTACTATATTTAATTATATTAAGCATTAAGGATAAAAAAATAAAGCATCTACCCTCATGGGCATTGCATTCTAATAGTTGGTGACAACACATATAGGAGACTGGTACCAGTAGTGGGGGTATTGCCATCTTCTATTCCTGCTGCCCTGCCTCAAAGTAAGAACTCAACATTCAGCCTCCAAATGGGCAACTAGGTGATCCAGCAGATAGAGCCCTTGACCTAGAGTTAGGAAAATGTGGCTTCAGACATGAGCTGTGTGACCCTGGGCAAGTTAATTAATCTCTGTCTCAGTTACCTCAACTGTAAAATAGGGATATACCTACCTCCCAGGATTGTTGTGAGCATTAAATAAGATAATTTCCAAAGTTCTTAATACTAAGTGGGGCACATAATAGTGTTATTTCTCTCTTCTCTTTCCATTCTAGGTCCTGAACCCAGGGCTCTGTACTTTGGATAAATGAGAATTCTTCATATCTAAGCGAAACAAAATCCAGCCTCTGTCGCTGCCTGTTAGCTCTCTTCATTCACCCTGCTGCCCACACCCTTCTTTCTCCTAGCCCTTCCCCCTCTTTTTCACCTCTAACTTTGGGAATAGTAACATTTCTGGAAAGGAAAATGGCCTAACTGCTACACTCAATATCCCTCTGATTTTCCAGACTGAAACATTCCTCACTGTCCACCTTCACTTCATATATGTTAACTCCTCTCATTACAATATAAGCTTCTTCAAGACAGGGACTGCCTTTTGTATTTCTATCCCCAAAGCTTTAGCACAGTGCTTGGCAGACTGTGTTTATTAAATGATTTTTTCATCTGTTAATTAAATAGAGTTTACAAAACAAGAGTTCAGTCACTCTAATGTTAACATAGAACTGGTGTTCCTCCCCCAGATAAAAAGGTACATTTTTTAAAAGGACTCCAACAAATTCACTGGATCCTTATGAGGCCCCTATGAAACAAATAATGAAAGTATATTTATCCCCATTTCAGATGAGGAAATGGGAGCTCTGAATAGTGAAATGACACAATTAACTAATGGTAGAATTGTAATTAATTCCCATATGTTCTGTGGCATGATATCTTTAACAATAATGGAATGGCCCAGAAATGACACTAAAATGAAAAGAAACTTCATAGGAAATGTTTCAATTCTCACTGAATAGTAATATGGCTGTCATATTATACAGAGACGGGAAATGGAAAACACAAAGCATTATCACCTTAAAACCTCATCTTTAGGCTACAATCTCACGTTCATCATTAAGTACCAAAGCTGTTATTTCCCCTACAGAGAGCATTCCCAGAAAACTATTATAAAGACCATAAGTGGAGATACTCTTTTTGAGAATGTCAGCTTAACATTCTGAGGTTCTAAAATATTAAACCATAAAGAATAAAAGAACCATTCTGCAAGTTTCTTGTGGAATTGGACAATTATAATAAAACCTTACAAATAATAATACAGGCCATGTTAAATATACTAGTGGGATACCTGTTTTTCTTTTCTCCCAATAATTTTTTTTAGTCAATTGATACAAACTTTACAACATGGACTGTAATGTTGGATGGCAACATTAGGAACAATTTGATAAAGGAGAATATTATGACAACTGCTATTATATATTACAATGAATTAATTAAAATTACTGGTTTTCAACAAGCACTTTAAAATACTAAAAGAAAAAAAAGGAGAATATCTCTAGGAAACTTCAGACAGTAGCAAGAATTATGCCATGAAGTACGGGGTATTTTTATAAATGCACCTTCAAACCTGCCATTAATCTACAAAAGAGACGATAATGATATTTCAACGAACACATCTCTGAGGATATGACAATTCCTGAATATTCACTACTTTTATAAAGTAACAGGATTGCCATTATCTAAACAGTCAAGGAAATATTCTACATTCCAGTGATGGTACTCCCAAATGCATAGCACTCTCTATATTAATACAAATAAATGCCATTGACATACTCTTCACTCATATGATTATCACTGTTCAGAGAGTTACGTGCTTGTGAGGAAATAGCAGGGTATTTACATAGTAAACACTAAGTAATTAAGAAATAAAAGTATAATTGTTTTGTGTTACAAAATAGGTCATACTATAGGTTAGGTCATACTAATTTGTAATTATTTTAGAAACTCTAAAATGCATAATTAGCAAGCGATTCATGTGTAATGATGAGTAAGAGCTGGCCCTGTCATTTCCCATGCATCTAATCTTATTTGAAACTGTTTCTAGAGGTTTGGGATTTGATTCTAGAAATGTTTGGGATATGTTTAGGTGCATAATTGGCTTGATTACTCTAATGATCAATTCAGTTTTAAAAAGAGGTTTGCCTGATATTTTAACTAGCAGTTGCCTTTTGGAATGAATTGTCTATCATGATGAGCAAATCAATTGGCATTAGCATGGGACCAAGACTCTATGCTATCAGGGAAACAGATTTAGTTTACAAAGTGCAATGCAGTCATTGTGGCTTTCAATGACTTTGTCGGTTTCATTAGAGTAACAGCTGAAATCCATCAATTATTTTTCAAGATCCAGTCCTGTTTCACTCTAGAGACTTGATCATAGACTCAATCAATTGAGTCTAATCACAAAGGAAGCAGTGATTACAAAGAGCCAGCATGGTTTCATCAATATCAGGTCGGACTAACCTTATTTCCTTTTTTTGACAGGTTACTAAACTCTTAAATCAGGAAGATCCTGTAGATTTTACCCAGGCATTCGACAAAGTCTCTTAAACTATTCTTGGGGAGAAAAAGATGCAAACCAAATGGTAATGTGATTACATAAATTATGAACTGTCTAAATGGCCCAACTCAAAGAATAGTTGTTAATGGTTCAATGTCACTTTGGCCAAAGGTTTGCAATGCAGAGCCCCAGGGATCAGTGCTTGGTCTCATGCTTTTCGGCTTTTATTTTTTAACTAATGACAGCTAAAAACATAAATGGCACGCTTATCAAATTTACAGAAGACACAAAGCATGAAGAGATATCTAGTGCATTGCTTAACAGAGTAAAGATTCAGAAAGACACTTAAAGGATAGAGCACTAGACTAAGTCTAATATGATAAAGTTCAGTAAGGACAAATGTAAAGTCTAGCAATTGGGATCAAAAAATCACCTTCAAAAGTATGGGATTTTAGAAGGCATGGGTAATTTGAAGAAAGCTTTTTAGATCAGTCAGTCAAAAAGCATTTATAAAGTGGCTATTATATATATACCAGGGACCAGTCAGTGTGTTAAACACTGGGTATACAAAAAGAGACAAAAGGCAGTTCCTAACCTCAAGAACCTCACCATCTAATAATGAGGGAGACAATAAGCACACAAATGTACACAAAGCAAGCTGTATACAGAATAAATAGGAAATAATTAACAGAGGGAAGATATTAGAATTAAGAGGGTTTGGGAAAGGTTTCTGGTAAAAGATAGGGTTTTATTTGGGACTTAAAAGAAAGCAGGGAAGGCAGTAGGTGGAGATGAGGAGGGTAAGAATTCCAGGCATGGAGGACTGACAGGAAATGCCTAGAACTGAAAGATGATGAGTCTTATTTGTAGAACAGCCAGGAAGCCATTATTACGGTATGAGATATGGCAATATAAAGAATGGAAAGGTACGAGGGGGAGGGGTTATGAAGAGCTTTGAATGCCAAACAGAGGATTTCATTAGATTACAAGTTCCCAATAATTGTGATTTGTCTAAGAAGGAAGCTAAATTGATCTTGATTAATAAAGATGTAGCTTATTGTAGCAAAGAGATGATAGTCTCTCAGCTTTCCCTGTCAAATTGTTCATCTTGGTATGTTGCATGTTTATCCTTCAGGAGAATGTAAGTTACTTGAGAATAAAGACCTTTCACTTGGTTATTCATACCTCAGAGTCCAGTATAATGTCTAGTGCATAGTTAACACTTGAGAAATGTTTTCTAATTGATTAACAAGGATGACGAGAAGTCTTAAATTTATGCCATATAAGAATAGGTTGCAGGAAATGGGGATGTTTAACTTGAAGAAGAGTACCAGCCCTGGAGTCAGGAGCATCTGAGTTCAAATCTGGCCTCAGACACATAACGCGTACTAGCTGTGTGACCCTGTGCAAGTCACTTAATCCCATTGTCTAGCCAAAAAAAAAAGATTATATATGTCTGCAAGCACACATTCAAATTCAATGGTTCAATTTAAAACGCTGTTAATTAATGATTATTACATGCAAAACAATAAGATACATACTGAGGGAGTATACACAAAGATAGATGTTACTGTTCCTGCTCTCAAGCAGCTTGTAATCTCCAAGGGAAATAATACATAAGGACATGAGCTGCCATTTATTTCATGCTTTAGCATCATTGTAGTGCTGAATAAGGATTGTCTCATTTTATCTTCATAACAACCGTGGGATGTTGGTGCTCTAGGTATTATTATCATCTCCATTTTACAAATGAAGGAATTGAGATTTTAAAAAACTTTTATCTTCGACTTTTATATGGTCACACAGCTTATAAATGTGAGAAATAAAATTTAAATCTAAGTCCAATATACACTAACTATTATATAATCGTGCCTGTACGTGAATAAATGACAAAGAAATACGGATATGTGTGTGTCTCTCTGTATGAAATTTATAAGAAAGAAGGAAGGAAAGGAAAGAAGGAAAAATGGAAGGAGGAATGAAAGAAGGAAAAATCCATAAATGCGCCCACTATGTGCCAATCACTGTACAAAGTACTTTACAAATACTAACCCTTTATCTTACTATCTTTGTCACTTTAAAAATACTATACCATTATTATTCCCATTATACGATTGAATAAAATGGGTAGTACAGAGGTTAAGTGACTTGCCCAGGGTCACACAGTTGATAAGTGTCTGAGGCTGGATTTGAACTCAAATCTATATGACTTCCAGACCCAGTTGTGCAATTTACTACCCCATCAGCTGTCTTTAAGTTTGATAAATTGAAGGTAAGTGAAATCATTAATGTATATAGACTCACATTGTGGTATATATACATATATACATATACACATACATATATATGATATAGCTACACATATGTTACAATATTTTGCACATGGTAACCATTTAATAAATATTTGTTGAATTTGCGAGAATGTAGTTTAGCCCCTAGGGCACGGATTTGGAGGCCAAACAACTGAATTGGCTCCTGGCTGACTGAGGGTTATAAGAGGAATGCATTCATTGTATGATCCTATTACAGACTGAATAATCATAAAGAAGCATGAAATTAGAGAATTGAAATTCCTGTTACCTCATTTAACATGCAATATTATGTCTTTATTTGTCTATGTATGCATTTATCCCTCTACTATACTATGAGTTCCATAAGGACAAGGACTTACCACAGAACCTGACTCACAGTAGGCACTTGATACTTGTTGACTTGTCCAAGTATCGCCTCTTCCTCAGCACCCTTCACAGTGTTCTGCATACGGCGAGTATTTAATAAATGCCTGTCAAATTAAGTTGAATATTACTTGCTCTGAAAGTTCAATGAAACTCAAATTATGTGATGTTTACTACAACCAATTATTAATATGCAGTGTCATATTTTATAGGTATTACTTTTTTGTATTTAGTATTTTTTTGCCTTATGCAATGTAAAATATTTAAGGGCATAACTGTTTCATTTTTATCTTTGTAAATGGTGATGATGTGATGATAGCTAGCATTCATATTGTATTTACTATGTGCCAAGAACTGTGCTTAGTGCTTTACAAATATGTCCTTTGATCCTCACAACACTTGGAGGTAGGTATGATTATTATTCTCATTTTACAGTTGAGGTCACTGAGGCAACCAGAGGTTCCGTGACTTACACAAGGTTATGGCTTTCTTTTTTACTTTATTCAAGATTTCCTGACTCGAGATCCATTGTTGTAGCCATTCTACTACTTCACTGCCTTCAGTCCTATATCTACCACCTAGCACAGTACATATAACACAGTAGATGCTTAGTAAATACAAGTTGGTTGATTGATTTCAAGGCTCATTGAGAAAATTAAAACACTCAGTAACTGATTCTCAGTGTTAAGATCATAGGATCTAAAGATGAAAAGGACTGTGAAGAACACTTGGATAGTTCCCTGATTTTAGAGATAAGGAAACTGAAGAACAACCAGAAGAAATATTTGACACTTGTCATTTAATAAATAGTAGAGTCCAGATAAATGCATGCCACCTGAGTCCAAATGCAGTGCCTTTTATATTTGAAAACTTTGTCTATGAACATCAACAGTCTATAGTGATGACTGGGATCTCAGATTTATGCCCAGCAATGGCTTCTGGTGATACACTTGTCCAGATGGTGAGCTAAGGTTAGGACTGGACCAGAACCTGAATATCTGTTACAACACAGAGTAATGCTAGAGAAAGAACTATAGACAACTAATTTTCTTATATAAGGACAGGTATATCATCTGTCTTAAAATGTTGAACCAGAAACTGTAACACAGAAGCACTCATCCTGCATCCTCACTTCTTTTTTTTTAAATTATCTATTTTTAGTTTGCAACATTCACTTCCATAAGATTTTGAGTTTTGAGTTTTCTTTTCCTCCTTCTCCTCCCTTCTCCCCGAAGATGACATGTAATCTGATATAGGTTCTACTTAAACATTGATATTCACACCACCACTTCTTACTCAGTTTTTATTATTATTATAATAATTGCGATCCATGAAGAACTGAGACGTGAATTGTGTGGGGGGATGGCAGGAAATAGACTGAAACAGATGACCACTTCTTAGAGAAGTTGAAGAAAGATTCATCCATTGGACAGTTAATGGAACTAGATGACCTCTAAGGTCCTTACCATTTCTACTATCCTCTGGTCCTATCCATGCTAAGCCAAACAGTATAGAATAGGTTTATCCAATAGTGGTCATGGAGAACAGATGATGAAACAGATTTCTCTTCTTGGCAGAGAAGGAGACTATTAGGAAGAATGTTATATATGTTTATGTATTTTCAGACATGGTCACTGAGTTTTCAAATATGTTTAACTGTTTGTTATTGTTGCAAGAAAGCATTTGAGGGGAAGAGAAAAGAGGACCACTTCCAGAAATGAATGACAAAAGTCATCAACAATACATTTTTTTCACTTACTAGTATTTTATTTTTTCCAATTACATGTAAAGATAGTTTTCAACATTAAGTTTTTGTTAAGATTTTGAGTTCCAAAATTTTCTCCCTCCTTCCATTCCCTCCTCCCTCCATAAGACAGCAAGCAATCTGATATAGTTCGTATATAAACAATCATGTTAAGCATATTTCCACATTAATCATGTTGTGACAGAAAAACCAGAACAAAAGGGGAAAAAAACCCATGAAAATGGAAAATAAAAAAAGTGAAAATAGTATGTTTTGATCTACATTTGGACTCCAAATTTTTCTGTTTCCCTCTGTGGATATGGATAGCATTTTCCATTACAAGTCTTTTTGGAAAACATTTCTTAAAAGGATGAGAAAAGCCTGAGATGGCTCATCAGTGATCAAGGGATTGCTACATAACTGACAAACTGAAATCTTTACAATGCATAGAAATAAGGACAAACACACCTCAAGACTTCCTGTTCTGATACCCTCTTTTAGATTGTGTTCATACTTTACCCATGTCTCACAGGAAGTTTTCCTTGCAAAATCAATCCCTCTACATAAACTCTAGTCCTGATTTCACCCTATCTTTTCCAGAAGAATACTTCTGCTATCATCCTTACTCTATCATTAATCTTCAAGCTCTATCAACTGGTGAGTTTCTAGATGTTTACTCATGTTTTCTCTATCCTTTAAAAAAAAAATCCTTCATTGATACAACCATCCCCACTAGTTATCATTCTATTTCTCTCATCCCCTTCATGACTGAGATCCTTCAGAAATCTGTCTACATTCTGTGCCTCCTTTTCCTCTCTTTTCACCTTCTTTTAAATTTTCTGCAGTCTGACTTCCAATTTCATCATTCAATGGAAACTACTCTCTCCAAAGTTAAATCTAGTGACTTTTTTCAAAATCTTCATAAACCTCTTCTCTGCAGTTTTTGACATTGTCAATCACCTCTCCCTCTCTCCCTCCCCAAGAACTCTCTCATCTTTAGGTCTTTGTGACACTGCTTTCCACAGACTGTGCTGGAACCCCCTCCAGTTTGACCTCTGCTCAGTCTCCATTAAGAGATCTTCATCCAGGTTGCAAATGCTAACTGTGACTGCCCCCTAAGGCTGTCTCCTAGGCCCTTTTCTCTTCTCTCTCAGCACTATCTCACTTAGTGATCTCATCAGCTCCCTTTGTTTTAATGATAGTTTTTATGCAGATTTTTCCTAGACACACGCCTGGCCTCTCTAGTAAGTTTCTGTCTTACATTACCAACTGTCCTTTGGATAATATGAACTGGATTTATGAAAGGCATAATCAACTCAACATGTCCAAAACAAAATTCATTATCTTTTCTCCACTTAGAACCTTCTCCATTTCTAAACTTCCATATTACTGCTTTTGGTAAAACCATCCTCCCAGTTACCGTCACTCACAATCTAGATGTTATCCTTAACTCCTCTCTCACATTCAACCTATTTATTGCATCTGTTGTCAAAACTTGTCATTTTTATCATCCTAATATCTTTTTTTTTGGTCTTTCTTTCTTGCCCCAGTGCAAAAACTATGTCTGACCCAGAACAAGTGATTATTAAATACTTGCTGGCTAATTATAGGCTTTTTTTCCCTCCAGAGTGCTGCTAAAACACTATTTTGTTTTTTGTTTGTCATTTTCAGCAGTGTTTGACTCTTTGCGACCCCTTTTGGAATTGTCTTAGCAAAGATACTGGAGTGATTTGCCATTTTCTTCTCCAGCTTATTTTACAGATGAGGAAACCAAAACAAAGAGGGTTAAGTGATTATAGAGTCAAAGCTAGTAAATATCTGAGGCCAGATTTGAACTTAAGATGATGAATCTTCCTGACTGCAGGCTGGGCACTCAAACCACTGCACCACCTAATTGCCTTAAAACAATATTACCATAGTTCATGGTTGAATATAATAATTAAAAAAAATACAGAGAAGGCAATCTATTGTACAATAAATTAGGCTCGGGGCAACCTTCAGGAAATCCTCACGTAAGGATGTGGCAATATGGTCCTGAAAACAGGACTTTGTAACTTAATTAAATTAGTTACAGGCCAAAGACACTATTATAATTCTTATGTAGATGGGCACAAAATCATCATAAAGTCTTCATATCAACAACCCAAGACAGTTTTTGTTGGTTTGTAAGGTTGAAGTCATGACAGGGTCAAGCCCTGTTTAGCCAATATAACCCAGGTTAATTCTAAGAGATTTGCTTTGAGAAAGCCAATACTAAAGCTAAGCCCCATGGTGCATTCATGAAAAATGAAACAAATCAGTACTGGTCTGGGAGTCAAAAGACCTGGATTCTAGTCCTGACTTTGCTAGTCACTAGATTTATGTCATGGACCAGTCATTTAACATTTTCTGAATTCAGTTTCCTCAATTGTAAAATGTTTTGATTAATGAATAAAAGGCTTAAGAAGTCATGTTTCCTTCCAAATCATTGAAGATAGTTGTCTTCTGGAAAAGAGATTTTATTTGTTATTCTGGGCCCTAGGAAGGTTAAAGCAGGAATCATGGTTGGATTCTGCAAAACAGCAAATTTAGACTTTATGTAAGGAATATTATTCTAACAAGTAGACCATTCTAAAGAAGAATGTCCTACTTTAAGATGGAGTTGGTTATCTCATATTAGACATCTTTAATCAATTAACCAGTCAACAGTCATTTACTATGCATGAACTCTGCTACAAATGACCCCTTATGAGTTACATTGTAGAGGAGATTTTTGTCAGGTATGAGTTGAATTAGATTGCCTTTGATCTTCCTTCTTACTCTAGCCTTGGACATCTTCATTCTGTGATGGACCTTCATTCTGTAAAGAATCTTGTACAGCAGTTCTTTAAACCTGGACCTACAAGTCCACTTCTGAACTTTAATTTTTGAATCTCTAAAATGGGAACAAACAGGGTCAGAAATCCATTTTTTTTTGGAAGAACAGATGAGTCAATGCCTATGACAGCACTATGTAAATATCAGTTTTTATTATCATCTTGGACTGTGTCAATACAATGTCCTAGAACCCTAAAATATGGGTGAAATTTTCATTAGCTTGTAGGGGTTGCATAGTTACTCAAAGTGGTTTCATTTTGAAGGTGGAGTTATTGAATAAATTGAACTATTTTTTACCTAGTCATACAATTTCTTAAAGAAATAAAATCCAACAAATTGTATGTATCATGATTTTGTGTCCTTCGGATGTAGTTTTGAAGGAAAGTGATATGTTATTGGTGAGTCCTAATTTGCATTACATTCCAGAATTTAAGAATTGTTAAGTGGCCATCTAGTACAATCCATACATCAATGAAATCTTTATTGAAATACACTTGGCAAAGAAGTTAGCTAATCTCTGCTTGAAGACCAAGAAAGAAGAGAAAAGCTCACTATCTCCTGTGGCATTACTTTATACTTTTTAAAAGCTCTTATGCTTGCTAGGAAGCTTTTTCTGACACCTATTCTAACTTTTTCTCCTTGTATTTGCCCCTTGTTGTGAGGTCTGCACTGGGGAGTCTAATGCCATACCACATAATAGCCCAGATGGCAAAACATTTTTATGCTTTTGATCATTGTGTATTTATGATTCTTTCTTTTTGTATATACCTTAATGATCTTTTTATGGGGTCAAACATTGTAGTTATATTTTTAAATTTATTTATCCAATACTGTTATGATTGAGGTTATAAGATGTGGATAAACAGTAGCAAAAAGAGAACAAGAATACTAAATAGAGATATTTTTAAAAGCAGTCTAACATATTACAACCAGATAACCAAGTTGTCATTGTCAATCCTGAAATTCTCATTAAGTCAATACTTGTAGTAAGTCATTGCTAAGCCCTCAGAAACTAATTTGAGGCAGGGGATTGGAGAAAGGAGACAAGAAATTGGGAAGGGGTGTGTGATAATGGTTTATAGTCTGCAATTCCTTCATCAAACAGCTCCTCTGGTATATATCCCTTATAGAAACTCTAATGATATTTAAATTGAATAGTCATAGGTCTTCTTCCTGAAATGACTATGAAATATGACAAAACAGTGATAGGTGTTCTTCTTGAATAAACAATGTCAGCCTGCTTAAAGATATACTGATGTATTAGAAAACCTATTTTAGAAATTTATTTCATATATGGCTACTTAATTTTATCATATTTGATCAGATAATCAAGAAGAGAATATATACATAGGCACATTTTTGTAAGCATACTGAGTTTAGAATATACAATAATATCATAGAATGAGAAAGAACCCAAGGGATTATTTAATCTATCCCTTCATTTTACAGGTGAGGAGTCTGATAGGGATGAGAGATTGTCACATCATTATTTAGTGGAAGATTCTTCCCGATTTCTGCCTTCCCACATCCACTTTGTTGACATTTGTTACAAATTCTATACTACACTATCTCTTGCATATATCACCTTCTCTCCACTAATATGGTCAGTCCTTTTCTCCTGGTCCTCATCATACTTTACCTGGAATGCAACACTAGTCTCCTATTTGGTCTCCTTGCCTCCAATCTTTCTTTTCTGAAATTCATTCTCCACATAGTTCCTAAAGTAATATTCCTAAAGCACATGCTTGACCATGCCTTTCCTCTGCTCTGGAAGCTTTAATGACTTGCTTTTGTCATTAGAATAAAACAGAAACTGCTCTGTTACTTAAAACCTTTTACAATCTGACTCCAACCATTTTTTCCTAGACTAATTAAAAATCATAAATTCTCATGAATTTTGTTTCATCCAAACTGGTTGACTCTTTCCTTTCTTCCATCCTTCTTTCTTTCATTCCTTCCTTCCTTAATTTCTGCTTTTCTCCCTTTCCTTTTTTTTTGCATCCTATGATATTAGAATACTACTAGAATATAGGTACCTAATAAGCCTTTTTTGAATTGAATTGAAAAAAATCCAGCTTCCCTGATTTCCAGTTGAATATTTTTGCCCCTTACATTGTAATGTTCTTCCATTCCGTTTGAGGAGGAACATATTGCTATGAGCTATATTACTTATATAGTACGGGAACTGGTACCTTCCTATATGATACAACTATAGTGAAAACATGTCTTAAACACAGTAGATGCTTATTAAAATTTTGTTAAGTAAAATTGCTAAATAGGTAGGGCAGCATGATATAGTGGATAGAGGACAGGCCCTGAAGTCAGGAAGACTCATTTTCCTGAGTTCAAATCTAGCCTCAGACACTTACTAGCAGTGGGCAAGTTACTTAACCATGTTTGCTTCAGTTCCTCATTTGTAAAATGAACTAGAGAAGGAAATGGGGAACCTCTCAAGTAGCTTTGTTAAGAAAAACCCAAATGGGGTCATGAAGAGTCAAACATGACTGAAAGTGATTGAACAACAACTATCATTTCTTTTATTTATTTATTTATTTGTTTGTTTGTTTGTTTGTTTGTTTTTGTTATTCAAGTACATCTAAGTGTTTACAATTGTAGGAGTAATCAGAGTAGGAGTATTCAAGGAAGAACATAGTCCATGATAACTTTCTCAGAAAAATGATGTATGAAATCATATGGCATGGAGTGGATAGTTACAGGGTTAACTACCTCTCTCTCTCTTTTTTTTTGGTAAGGCAATTGGGGTTAAGTGACTTGCCCTGGGTCACACAGCTAGTAACATCAAGTGTCTAAAGTCAGATTTGAACTAAGGTTTTCCTGATTGCAGAGCCAGTGAAGGTTAACTTCTTATTTGACCTGATGACTTCTAATTATAGAATCTGTGTATAGGTTGCTATGGCCTGTGAGAGAGTCATTGAACCAAAGATCTTACAGTCATTTACAATCACTAAAGACTATTGATTACCTAAATTCATTTATGAGGATTTGGCAAATAGGATAAAGGATATTTTCAAAGAAATCTATGGTAAAAATATTGGCCTAGTCATGCAGAGAGATAGAGGATAACCGATGGATAACACCTGAACAGTATTTTCTTGATGTTAAAAAAAAATAATTTGAGCTGGGCAGCTTTGTGGAGAATATTTTGGAAAGGAGAGACAGGTGAAAAAGATAACTAATTGAGATAATGTTCCAAAAGTCCAGGCAAGAGGCAGTGAAATCCTTATCTAAAATATTGGCTATATGAGTGGTGGAAACCCTGAATCCAGTATAAGGTGTTTTTGTAAAAGATATTGTGGAGAAAGTAAGGATTGGATTTGACATCTCCTTAGATATGTGAAGTGAATGAGGAGTCCTTGATAACACTGAGATTGGAAATGTGAGTGACTAGAAGAATGAAATCGTAGTTAGGAAATCAAGAAAAATAGTAGATTACACATGAAGCATAAATGAGCTCTTCAGGGGTCATATGACAAACAAGATGGAAGAGGAGATATTTTCTCCAGATCTCATAAACTCTCAAAAATCTCCCACATAACATTATATACAAGATATAAAATATTTATAGATATCTCTGCAGGAAAAGATACAAAAAAATTTAACTAAGCAATACCCTGATGAATCAACAGCAAGGAAGGATAATCCTTGACAGACTCAATCAGTATTCCTTCTCCTCCCAGTTTGGTCCAGGAGCACACAAACTCACTCACAGGCTCATGATCTGCCATCAACTGAACGATTTTCTTTCTGGGACTATAGTATCAGCCATCACATCCTGCCACTGTCCTTACTTCATCATTCTGTGTCAATAAGTAGCATATCTCAACTTTGCCTATCCTGTTCTGAAGGAGGGTTAAAAGTTAATTGCTCAATGTGGGAAGAGAAAAATGACTTTGAAATCTACTCTTCAGCTACACAATCAAAGTGAAAAGAGTCAGAGAGTGAATGATAGGATAACATTGGGGGGGGGAAACTTACCAAAGTTCTCAGAAGAAATAGAACTCACTTAAAAAACTTTAAAATAAATAAGTAAGGAAGATATTAAAACAAAAATTAAGAAATCTACCAAGATATCTCAATGAGTCCGAGCATCTGTATATAACTATTGCAAAACAGTGGAAATCGAACCAATATCTGATGAGGCAGAAGACTATGTGTATTCATACAGAGAACATACAACCACGACATAATTTTCTTGAGTTTCAAGAGAAAAAATAAGAATTTTTGATAGCAGAATTTATCATTTGCATAGCAGAAAAATGGCAGAATAGACAAATTTGAATATATAATTGTAAATCTCTTCAAAGATGCCAAAGACAGAATAATAGATTGGGAATAGAAATGTACTGAAGTGAAGGACAATCTGGAAGAAGAGAAGAAAAACACATTAACATTAAATGATCACATTTTCATTATACAAGTCAAACACATTGATCTCAAAGACAGGATATGTGGAGTCAACTTAAGAATCAAAGATTTTCTAAAAGAAGATGATAGGTCAGAAAATGTCAAGACCATAATGAAAGAAATAAGATGTGAAAACTTCCCAGAATTTCTGATTACACTAAACAAATGATCAAAAGAAACGCACAGATTATCTGGGAGAGAGGGATAAGGAAAGTTATTCTGAAAGGTGAGATAAAATGAAAGGTAAACAAATAGAACTGATGTTGGAGGAACAGGCCTGACCTCATAATATCCCCATCCCACTGTTCCATTAATTGATTGATGGCCTTAAAAGTTAAAGTCACGGAAATGGGATACCTAAATTCTTTAGGTTTTGATTTTAAACTCACTGATTTTATGCTTTTTTGAGGGGCAAGATGTCTTTAGATCTAAAAATTTTGACTAAATTTGTTGCTCCGTGTGACTCTAGAATTCATTTGAAATGGGATTAACAATGAACCTTCTCAGAATGAATGCTCAAATTACAAAATATATATTGGAGGTAGAAGAGCTATTTATTTCTTCCACCATGAAAGAAGTTCATAAACACAAAAGACTCATAAATATGCATTAACAAATACTTAAACCAGGAAACAATTATCCATTGTTCCTATTATGCATTCTGAAGATGTAAAGATAAATTTGTAGGACTCCTGAAAAAATTATTTCACATTTACCTCACATCTGTACTGTCTAAGCAACTCTCAATATCTAGATTTCATGACTTGCTGAAGCATGACTTGTGCTTTCTTAGTGTTTTCTTCATTTATTCATTCATTCAGTCATTTTATTTATTCATTAATTTGTTTCTTCATTTTTCATTTATTTATTTATTAAGTAACTGCATCTGCCTGACAATTTTGTCCATCTTCTCTTTCAAAAAGCAGTGGAGTTGAAGGAAGCGCCTCCAGTTGGGCATCAGGAAGGGATTCAGGACTGGAAATGTCCTTTTTCTGAGGCTCATTGTTCAGTGATTTGGGCTCCAGTAAAGAAACACCAGATAACTAGGAGCCTAGTTCACTTAGTAAAGAATGTATTTTCCCTATGGGCTGCCATTGCCAATAAGAGATTATGGGAAGGTGGGGAAGAACATGTCTGCCATCCATGGCTATAAATCCAAGGAAGAACTGGATGTTCTTGATGTTATGCAGTGACATAAATGAGGATTCTCTCAACACTCCTTATAGCCCATCATCTCAAAGCCTCTTTGACATATCAGCAGTCATGAGATACTATGAGATTGTTGTGCCATCCCAAAGTGCAAGACTTCAACATAGAGCACCTATAAATCCCCATGGAGTCAGAGTGCATTCTTGGTTTCTCTCCTCTTTTAAATACCTTTGTCATGGTGATTTATTAAAACTTCCAATAGTTTTTAATCACAACATGACTAAATCCTAGTATTTGCACCCACCTTGCAACAGTGAGTAAAATGTATTATGTGTTTGCAGAGCGATATCTTTTCTCCCCAATGAATTAGACTGGTCTTTCCCTTCTTCCTACAATTTAGCCTCCTATATTACTAGAGAATTACTTGAGCTTCCATTTCGACGCTTTGTCAGAGAAAACTACTTTAAAGACAGTTCTGTCAATTGTCAGCATGTAGTGGAGTGTGATATGTGGGATCTTGGCACTGACACAGAAGCAGTCAATAAAGATATCACAGAAAATGCATGCAAACTATCAGTCTAGTTTATCTTTTAGAAAATAAGGCATGGTCCTTGAGCTGTGATAATAAAGATAAATGATAGAGGAAATGTATTAAATGTAACAAAATGAAAAGGAAAAGAAAGTCAAGTCAGAAAATTTCACACAGGGTTTGGATCTGGGGTTTCACTGCTTGAATGGCAAAATGTGTTATCACTACTCAGGATGAAAAGTGAATAAATATAGGCATTTCTGTTGGACACCATATTAGACCTTTAGCCCAATCTCTTTTTTTCTTTACAATCTTGGAGATGTTATGGAAGATTATTACATTAATATTAGAAACAAACACCTTTAGAGCAATGTTGTCAAACAAATAAAAATGGGGCCACTAAACCATGGAAAGGTGTTCCAGGGTGCTACATTTTGACTTAGAAAATCATATATTAACATTAACTGTGTTCTATTATATTTTTATTTACTTTGTTAAATATTTCCTGATTCCATTTCAATCTGGTCATGCCCATTCAGAGTGTGTACCTGAATTTGGCATCTCTGCTTTAAATTTAAAAAGCACACTCTTTATAATTCAAGTCCCTCATTTTATAGATGGTGAAACTGGCTCTATAAAGTTGCTACCTTTTCAAGGTCATATAGAGAGTATGAAATGGAGTCAGGGCTCACAACCAACTATTATGAATCTAGAACCAGTGGTTGTCTGAATTTATCACACTGTACAAATCCAGTGGATTTCCTATGTGACATTGAGCAAATCATTTACCCCCTGGATCATTGCTTCCTCATATGTAAATCACCAGGGGTAGACAAGATGAATTCTGCAATAATTATAAATAATCCTATTTTAAAAAATTTTTTGCTCTGTTTTGTCTCCACCAAAGTCATTATTTGCACATAACATTGAAAATTGGAGTTAGAATGATGGAATCTCAAATCCATGAACTTGTACCTGAATGATGTTATTCTCCTCCTTTCAAGTTTGTGTTTATTCTTTTATATATGTATATATTTACTCTTTCTGTAATATATATTCTTATACATATATCTTTTCTTTTAGTCATTAGAACGTAAACTCTTTAAGACTAGAGATTATGTCATTCTTTGTATTTATATCCCTAGTGTCTAGCACAGTGCCTGGGAGAAAGTAGACACTTAATGAATGTTTTTTTTTTTAATTTCATCAATATTTTTTCCAATTACATCTAAAATTAATTTTAATATTCATTTTTAATTTTGAGTTCCAAATTCTCTTTCACCCTCACCTTCATCCACCCTGAGATGGCTAGCAAATTAATATAGGTTATACAATTACTAACTGCATATTTCCTACTATTCTGTCTCTCTCTCCCTCCCTCCCTCTCTCTCTCTCTCTCTCTGTCCCACCTTGCACCCTGTCAATCCTTAAAAGTGTTTTGCTTCTGACCAGCAACTACCTCAATCCACACTCCCTTCTATCAGCCCCCTCCCCCTTCTCTTATCCCTCTCCCCTCTAGGGTAACATAAATTTCTATACTCAACTGAGTATTTATAATGTTCCCTCTTTCAGTCACTTATCATTATAGTAAGGTATAGTAAGCCACCCCCCCATCTTCTTGTGTTGCAAAGTTCTTTCATGCCTCTTCTATGGGAAATAATTCATGAGATCCTGCGTCTTCTTTCCCTTTTCTCTTAGTGCATTTCTTTCTCTTGCCCCTTAATTTTTTTTATATTATCCCACCATAGTCAAATCATATCCATACTCTCTAAGTATACTCATTTTAACTAACCCAGTAATGACAAAGTTACAAGGATTATTTTCCTATGCAGGCATGTAAACAGTTTAATCTTATTGAATTCCTTATGATTATACATTCCTGTTTGCCCTTTTATGCTTCTCTTGAGTCTTGTATTTGAAAATCAAAATTTCTGTTTAGCTCTAGTCTTGGTTGTAATCTTAGCTTCTTTTCCCTCCAGAATATTATACTCTAATCCCTCTGACCTTGTGTTTCTTTACTGCAGATCCATAATATTTCCATCATTACTGACTGCTTGCAGTATTGTCCCCTTGACTGGGAAACCATGGGATTTGGCTATAATTTTCCTGGGAATTTTTATTTTGGGACCTTTTTCAGGGTGTATTCAGTGGATTCTTTCTATTTCTATCCCTCTGGTTCTAGACTATCAGAGCAGTGTTCCTTGATAATTTCTTGAAATATGATGCCTTGGCTCTTTTTTTTTTTTGATCATAGCTTTCATGCTGCCCAATAATTCTTAAATTATCTTTCCTCAATATATTTTCTATGGAAGTTATTATTTTTTCCCAATAATGTTTTCTTATTTTTTTTATTCTTTTCATTTTGTTTTATTGAGTTTTTTTTTGGGGGGGGGAGGTGTTCTTCATGGAGTCATTAGCTTCCACTTGCCCAATTCTAATTTTTAAGGAATTATTTTCTTCAGTGAGCTTTTTAACCTTCTTTTGCATTTGACCATTTCTACTTTTAAAAGAGGTCTTCAGTGAATTTTTGTACATTTTTTCCCATTTTTGTGCTTTGTTTACCAAATTATTGACTCTTTTTCCATATTTCTCTCTCACCACTCTCACTTATTTTCCAAATGTTTACTCTGTCTCTCTTATTTGATTTTTTAAATCCATTTTAAGTGCTCCCAAGAATTCTTTTTAGGCCCAATACAAATTCACATTTTTCTTTCAGGCTTTGCATGTAGGTGTTTTGACATTGTTCTTTTTTTTTTTTCTTCTGAGTTTGTGTTTTGATATTCCTTTCTGTATAAATTTCTATAGTCAGGTTCTTTTTTGGTTGTTGTTGTTTGCTCATTTTTTCCAGTTGATTTCTTGGCTTTATTTTTATGCTAAAGTTGGGTGTTATTTCTGGGGTAGTGGGGGTACTATCACAAGGTTCAGGGTTTTTTTTTTCATGCTGCTGTTTTTGGAGCTAATTCTAGGGAACCTTAAGTATTCAGTTCTTCTAAGGTGATATGATCTAAGGAAAGATGTGGTCACTACTCTCCTGGCCTGTGCTATGGTGTGTGAGTAACCATAAGCAATCTTTTCTACCCTGGAATTGTCCTCAGGTTTCCCACTCCCCATGCTTCTGTGAGGTCTAGAGTACTAGTGCTCTTCCTGGCTCCCCTACTGCAAACTGATCTGCAACCTGGTTATCTATATGGTCAGTGCAGCAGAGTACTGCACTCAGTGTCTGCAAAATGTATCCAGTAACCTCTTCTTGACAGGTTGTCCAGTTCCCTTGTTGTCTGAAGAGGCAGAGGAACTAGAGACCAAATTGCCAACATTCACTGGATAATGGAGAAAAAAAGATCTACTCCCACTTCATCAACTACACTAAAACCTCTGATTATGCAAATCACAACAAAATGTGACAAGATAATTGAAATAGCAGGCAAGTCAGTCAGGAGAGAAATTAATAGAGTTCAAGAAGTTGCTGCTGCTGATTCTGTTACCTGCAAGGTCTGCTGCTGGCTTGCCTGGTCGCAGGTTGGATGGAGCTGCACTATATTCTTTTTTTTTTTCCATTTTTTGCTTTTTGGTGAGGCCATAGGGGTTAAGTGATTTGCCCAGGGTCACACAGCTAGTAAGTATTAAGTATCTGAGGCTGGATTTGAACTCAGGTCCTCCTGACTCCAAGGCCAGAGCTCTATTCACTGTGCCACCTAGCTGCCTTTCACTGTACTCTATTCTCTCCCCAGTGAGACAGACCTTTGCTGTCAATCTTCTAAGATGTCTTGTGCTGGAATTTTTTTTTTTTTACTTCATCCTTTCATTCGTTCTGCAGCTCCAGAATTTATTTTGAGGCATCATTTTAAAGTTGTTTGGAGGGGAATTTTGGAGAGCTCAGCTGAATCCCTGCCTTTATTCAGCTATCTTAACTCTACCTCTACTTAATGCATATTGATTGATTGATTACATGACCTGGTCACACAGCTATCAATTGTCAGAGCCAGGGCAAAGACACAAGTTTCCCAACTATTCTACTTTGCTAGGCTACTTCAGAGAGAAATAATATCCAATTGGAGAAATCAACATAAGCTTAATAAAGGAGATATGATGTGAGTTGAGCTTAAGTATGTTTACAAGCTCATTCTGGATTACTGCCTTGTCATGGCAGAGGAGATTACATAGCTCAATGAAACTATGAGGTGTGCTATGCAGGGTTACCCAATATGAACAGGTCATAGCAGAGAGTCCTGACACAAGGTGATCCACTGGAGAAGGACATTACAAACCGCTCCAGTAGAAAACCTGATGGAAAGTGTTAAAATTATAAAAAAGATACAACAACAGAAAATGAGCCCCTCAGGACAAAAGGTGTCCAGTACTCTACTGGGGAAGAGCAACACAGAACAAACAGCTCTAATACTAATTAAGTGGTTGGACTAAAGCTGAAAGGGAGCTCAACTACATATATGTCTGGTAATGAAAGGAAAGTCTAGTGCTGTAAAGATCAGTATTGAATAGGAATTTGGAATGTAAGATCTATGAACCAATGTAAGATAGACATGTTCAAACAGGAGATGGAAAGGTTAAGCAATGACATCTTGGGTGTAGGTGAATTTAAATGGACAGGAATGGGTGAGTTAAATTTGGGTGATCACTACATATATTCCTGTGGGCAAGAACCCCTTAGAAGAAATGGAGTGGTGCTACCTCATGGTCAACAAAAGAAGGAAACAAGCAGGATTGGGGTATAATCTCAAATGATACATGTTCAAATCCAAGCAAAATATCCAACATTGCAACAATACAAGTCTATGTTCCAATCATTGATATTGAAGATGCCAGTGTTGATCAGTTCTATGAAGACCTACAACATATCATAGAAAAAAAATCCAGAAAAGTGTTATATTTATTATAGGGGATTACAATGCTAAAGTAGGGAATTAAAAGATAATTGGAATAATAGGCAAGTTGGTCAGGAAAGAAATTAATAGAGTTTTGTCATAGTAACTCAATGGTAATAGCAAACACTCTTTTGAAACAACTGAAAAGGCAACCCTACATATGGACATCACCAGATAGTCAATATTGAAATCAGATTAGTTATACACATTGCAGCCAAAGATGGTCAAGACCTATAAAGTCAGTTAAAACAAGACTTAGAGATGAATGTAGCTCAGATCATGAGCTTCTTACTGAAAAATCCAGACTGAAATAGAAGAGAGTAAGGAAAATATCAGACCATATAAGCATGACCTAAATAACTTCCCTTACAAATATGAAGTAAAAGTGATAAATAAATCTAAGGGATTAGATCTGATCATTAGAGTGCCTGAAGAACTATAGACAGAAATTCACAATATTTTACAGGAAGCAGCCAAAAGAAATAGCAGCCACAGGGGGAAAAAAGGCTTCTTAATTGGAGAACTTCAATGTTAAAAGGGACCTTCTAGGTTACCTAGTCTAACCTATACTGAGCCAGTATAACTTTTATGACATCTCTAATAAGAGGTCATTCAGCTTCTGCTTTTAGTCCTTCAATGATGTGGAAGTCTCTATATCTATAACAGAAAATATATGTCCCCAGATGGCCATGACTCTGTGGTGGTTTGTGAAATAACAGCTGAAGAAAGAATTCCTGATCCTGTACTGTGATGTCTTCCTTTTGTCACATCAATTTTCTGAAAGACTGCATTCACCCCAAACCTCAGCTGACCTAGTTTCCCATTTCTTAGGTCATTTTCTATTTCCGTTCAACCTTAGAAAGTAAATCATGTGATGGAATACATTATTCAACAGAATTTTAAGATACACTTGAGGATTTTGGTTTTTACTCAGTGGTTTTTATTCCATATGCAGCAGCTGTTTTCCTTACAGATATAAAAAAATATGTAAAACATATAGTATATACAAAAGTGTAGATTTATTGAAGGGAAATACCCTGTTTTGAGAAAATGAAAGGTAAACTTGAGCACTCGGTGGGTTCTTTTTTTACCTTCAATTAAATGCATAAAAAGGCTGTTGAAATGCAGATCCTTTAGCAGGTATAAGATTTTTCTTTTCTTGGGAGCTTAGTTGGAATCTTCATTGATCTACTATATAAGAAATTTCCCACAGGAGTTAGGAAAGCCTGTTCATTTTTATGTTATTGATATTTAGAGTTTTGAAAAAATGAAAATGCACTTCTAAAATACATTCTTTAAAATTTAATAAGAAAAAAGCTGAGTTGGTTTAGATGAAAGTATTTTAGTATATGAGCAAAGGCTTTTAAGAGTGATTCCAAAACACATTCTGTAAAAACAAAATGGGAAATATCTCAGTAACTCCTTTTTAGAACAATTAATATTAATAGTATTTTATGTCTTTTACCTTAAAGTTAACCTTTCAGGTTACAAAAGGTGCTTTACTTCTCCCTTAAATGGAGTCATCTCCAGGGAGTTCTACTGCAAAGGCTGTAATGGTAGAACTGTTCAAACTGTGTAGGAAAATGACATGAATAAGAAGATTAAAGTTATGTGAGATATATTAAAATTTGCCAAAATAGAATTTAGGCACAAGCAACCAGGGAGCAAATAAAGAAATGAAACCTCATGTAACCTATGGATTAAAATTTATCTTTCTGATATTACCGTTGTTCATCGTTCCTTTTTGAAGGCCAATGACAACATGATGAGTGATGTCTTGATTTGCATGTGATTGAATTTAAGTGAGGCAGAGTTGTTCAAAGTCATCAGTTTCACTCTCTTCCAAAGTCATAAAAGTCCAGCAACAAGGCAAAAGTCAGGATGACTAGCAATGGCCCAGGATATAATGGATGAGCTTGGCATCTTCAATATCTTACCAAGCTCTAAGCACTCCATAACACTTGCTTTAGCTGTTGTAATGGCTATTGGAACAAATTGTTCTCCTCTACCTTTTCTACCAGGAGAAATCTTCACATGCTTGGGGTAGGCATCCCCGTAACTCAGCAATGGGTTTGAAATCTGTCAATGACTTTCAACCTGGTTTAGTCCATCTGACCAAAGAGTTTACTCATCTGCCTAAAGAGTTAAAGTGTGTCTGTTGTGCATACTTCAGCTTCTTGGAGCCACAGGTGAGAGTTGGGTTACAGGAAAAGGAAAGATTACTCTTGACACTTTAAGTAACTTTGTTCTTATTGGTGAGTTTGCTCCCTCCGTTTGTTTACAATACTATCAATTCATACTCTCACATAAAGTATTTATTTCATAAATCTTACATAGAGGATCTATGCAATATATTTGAAGACTTCTCATTTTTTTACTCTCTTTTTGATACCAGTATAATACTCAGGCTTATCTATTCTTCCCTGATATCCCTGAACAACCCACATCCTTTTTCAGTCATACTCATCTCTAACGTCTTATATGTCATTTGTAGTGAGCAAGTCATCACTGGTAACACATTTGATCCTATTTCTACTCTATCTTTCCATCTGCCTTTGGCTTTCTTACAATTTTGACTCTTCTGATAGTGCGAGGTTCCATGATTCACAGCTACATAGCATGACCAGGGGTAGAAACAATCTTTACAAAAATTTTAATCATTCCTGTCATCTTTTTGTTGTTGTTGCTGGAAGTGGCAATGTTATTGTTATCCACATTAGGGACAGTGACTCAACCTGTGATTTCATTAAATGTAGGCTACTCCCTTGGTGAAGAAGTACCCTCTATCAATGAAGGTCAAGTGAAGTCTACAAGCATTTATGAAGTGCCTACTATTTGACAAGCCCCTGCTAAGCACTGAGGATAGAAAAAAGCCCCCACCCCCAAAAAAAATCCACATTCTAAATGAAATCAGTCTGATGAAGCCCAGCACCTTCTCTACAATTTATAGTCTCCAGAGCCCTAAAAGGTCAAGTGATTTGCCCAGGAACACACAGTCAATATATGTCAGAGATAGAACTTGAATCCAGGTCTTCCTCATGTTAAAATTTGCTCTCTGAAAAACATTCCCATCATTGCTATCCTAATTGCCTACATAAATTTGGTCATAACTCATCACAACAGTATATACTGAATTTATGGAGCTAGTGATTCATAGCAATATGACAAGTATCTAGAAATAATGTATTTTCTAACACATAGACCCCTACTTCAATGTCAAATATCATCACCATTTTGATTATTACTGCTACTCTTTCTTTAAGAATGAACTTAACTAAGTATTAGCATTCCTTTGGAATGGACTGAGATAAGAACAGGCAACACATTCTCCTAGTTCATCAAACATAACCAGTATGATGCTTATATATAGCTATGCCACTTGGAATGGACACTACTAATATTCTTAGAAAAAAGTGACTGCGTATGTCTTTTTGTCAAAGAAAGTAATTAAAATGCAGAAATTCTGGAATAGACAAGTAAGAGAACTGACTTTCATAAACACTCCTATAGTATCTACAGAGGCATTGCCTCTAGACATATATTTGATAAAACCCTGAATTGATACAATAAGATTATAGCATATTCATGTATATAATAATTCCAAAATAATATTAATGATAAAAGTTATCATTGATACTAACATATTATTCACAAATGGTACTTAACATATCACTATTCTTTCCCTCACAAAAGATATGTTATAAAGAAGAAAAAATATTTAAAAGTAGATATATAAAAATACTTATTTCTAAATGATTTAAGTACTTCAAGGGGAAATTCAACATAGTACAAAGGGGAAAAAAGACTCTTATGTTAGAGGACCTGGTTTCAAATATTTCCTTAGATGCTTACTACTTATGTGACATTGGTTGCCATTTAACCTCACCCATTTTCCTTATCTATAAGTTAAAGATTAGATGTTCTGTAAGGTCACTTTAAGCTCTAATCCTATGATCCTATGGTCCCTGATTTCATCACAGTGGGTACTACCTATGTTACTGTACTTCTTAAATTGAGGCTTCATTAGCTGCTGAATCAAAAAAAAAATCATCATCATCATCATCATCACCCCTAGGAATCATCTCTGTGATGATCAGCTTCATCAGTCAAAGTTACATTTTTCTTCCAGGGGAAAATACATGGTTGATTAGTGGGCCCACACTTGAAGTCTTTTCTAGTTTGTTTATAAATCTTGGGCTTTATTAGTATAGGCTTTGAGAATCTAATGCCAAGATGAAGCATCTAAACATTATTTTAGTGAAACTATCAAATATCTTGGTGTAAATGAAATAGAACTAGGCTGGAGAAGGGTAAAAAGAAAAGTCAAAAAGCCTATTTAGCATTGATTTATACTGAAGTAAAAATGATGGGGCAGCTAGGTTGCACAGTGGATAAAGTACTAAGCCTGGAGTTAGGAAGATTCATCTTCCTGAGTTCAAATCTGGCCTCAGATGAAGGATTGGGAAAGGTATCCAGTAAAGATGAGATTTTAGTTTGAACTTAGAGAAAGCCAGGGAGGTTAGTAGTTGGAACAGAGGAGGGAGAGTCTTCTAGGAATGGAGGACAGCCAGAGAAAATGCCTGGGGCTGAAAGGAAGATAATTCTCTTTGAAAGATAATATTCCTTTAGTCTGAAAGTATATTTAATGCCTGACACTCTTTGGAGGAGTATTATTTTCCTAAGGTATTAATCCACATTAATCCACATGGCACTATATGTGCCATAGCAAAATACCAGGAGTGTGTATATGTGTATGTGTGAGTGTGTGTGTGTGTGTGTGTGTGTGTGTGTGTGTGTGTGTGTGTGTGTGTGTGTATAATACAGCTGTTTGGTTCTTGTTGCTTTTCAAGTCAAACAATTATATAACTCAATGTTATGTTTGCTTAGCTGCCAGGAGCAGAACTAAATTCAGGTCCTATATACTCAGAGCTGTGATAAATGACTCAGGGAAGCAGTGTCTGCCACTACCATCCCAGGTACCTGGTATATCTATTTCTCTGTTGCCTTTAAACTTGTGGTTACCTTGCATGTTTTGAAAAGTACTGTTTTCATGAGATGGCAGGATTTAGGCATGAAAAGACATTAATGATATATGAGTTTGATGATCATCCATAAAATAAGCTATTTTATAGAGTAGGTAAATAAAGCACAAAGAGAAGGGTGTTGCCTCAGACTGGCATATCACTGGTTCAACCCCTGGTGTTGAATCAAGGATCTTTCCAGTGAACCTACTTGACCTTCATTTGCCACTTAAAATCTTTTCACAAATCAGGCAGCAAACAGTTCACAAATAAAAAATGCATATAGTTTGGGATTACAATATTATCCAGACTTCAAAATTCCCCCAGAAGAATGTAAGCTCCTTGAGGAAGGGGATGTTTTTCATTTTGTCTTTTTATGCCCCCAAAATAAGACAGTGTCATATACATGGAAGGATCTTGTTGGATGGAGCATTGTGCAAAAAGATCCAGGACCAAAGTCTTAAAGGGAACTGGGAGATGGTTATCTATCTCTTTATCTTTTTGGTCATTTCTTTACACGATACATGGAGCTTAGTGAGAAAAAGGGTACATCATTTATTTTTAAAGTGAGGTGCAAATTCTGTTTAATTATATCTCAAAAGAACATTTATACTTTCATGATATTATAATTTCCCATTTTTGTAAAATTTTTAGGCAACTAAAAAGTTGCAGGAATCTTCTTAGACAAATTTTAATTAGCTGAAAGAAACATCTTTGTACAACTCTCATTTTCAGTAATTCAGGCAGGTAGATTAGCCTAGTTTTACATATTAACTGATGTAAAGGAGTGATACTGAGATTAATCCTGAGGTCAAGCCATCAGGGTAATCTTGCCAGGACATATATTGCTGGAATTTAGACACTAAATGAGTTATGTTAGTTACTACTATTAGTTTTACTCCACTTGAAAGTGACTTAACTTCCCCTCTAACTAGACCCTTATTCAGAAATAGCTACCTGACACATCTCAACACAAGGAATTCTGCCCTGCTTAGGTAAACACATGTCCATAGGACACCAGAGAAATATGGATTTTCCCAAAAGTCTTAGTTTGATTTTTTTACCATTATCAAAATCTCTTTATTTAATTTTTTCTCAACCATATGTTGAGAAAAACATGTTGAAAAAATAACATTTAAAAAAAATTTGAGTTCCAAATCATCTCCCTCCCTCCACCTTTTAAAGCAAGTTGATATAGATTACACATGTCTAGTCATGGAAAACATTTCCATATTAACCATATTGCAAAAGAAAATGCAGACCTAAAAAAATGAGAAAAATAACAAAAGTTTTTTTTTAAAAAAACAATGTTTTAATTAGCATTCCGACTTTGTTTGTTCTTTCATTGGAAATGGACAGCATTTTTCATCATAAATCCTTCAGAATTATATTGGATTATTGTATTGTTGAGAACATGTAAGTCAATCACAGTTGATTACTGTACAATGTTGCTGTTACTGCATACAATATACTACAGATTCTGCTCATTTCATTTTGCATCAGTTTATGTAACTCTCAAGTTTTCTCATCATTTCTTAGAGCACAATGGTATTCCATAATAATCATATACCACAACTTCTTCAGCCATTCACCAATTAATGGGCAACCCTTTAATTTCTAATTCTTTGCCAACACAAAAAGAGCTTCCAAAGTATTTTTGTATATATAAGTCTATTTTCTTTTGTCTTTGATCTCTTTGAGATGCAGGATTAGTAGCTGAATTGCTGGGACAAAGGGTTTACATGGTTTTGTAGCCCTTTGGGCATACTTCCAACTTGCTTTCCAGAATGGTTAGATCAGCTCACAATTCTGCCAATAGTGCATTAGTGTCCCTGTTTTTTCACATTCCCTCCAACATTTATCATTTCTTTTTTCCTGTCATATTAGCCAATAGTTTTAATTTGCATTTCTTTAATCAGTAGTGATTTAAAACATTTTTTTTCACATGACTATAAATAGTTTTTTTTTCCTTTGAAAACTGCCTGTCATATTCTTTGACCATCTATCACTTGGGGAAATGACTTGCATTCTTACAAATTTGACTCAGTTCTCTATATATTTGAGAAATGAGACCTTTATCAGAAAAAACTTAGAGTGCTTTTTATGCATCTATTAAGACACTTATGTGACTTTTGGTTGGATATGCCAATTATACTGACAGTTTTTCTAAATTGAACCAGCCCTGCATTCCTCGTATATATCCCACTTGGTCATAGTGTTTGGTATTTGTAGTATATTGTTGTAATATCCTTGGTGGTATTTTATTTAAAATGTTTGCATCAATATTTGTTAGGGAAATTATTAAACGGTTTTCTTTTTCTATTTTTGCTTTTACTGGTTTAGTTATCAGTACCAATATTTGTGTCATAAAAAAAAATCAGTAGGACTCCTTTGCATTTTTTTTTCCCAAATGGCTTATATAGTATTGCAATTAATTGTCCTTTAAATTTTGGGTAGAATTAACTTGTGAATTCATCTGGTCCTGAGATTTTTTTTCTTTTTAAAGAGCTCATGTATGATTGTTTAATTTCTTTTTGTAAGATAAGATATATAACTATTCTATTTCCTCTTCTGTTAATCTGGGCAATTTATATATTTTTTGTAAATATTGATCCATTTCACTTAGATTATTAAATTTATTGACATATACTTAGGCAAAATAGCTTTAAAAATTGTTTCCACTTCATCTGCATTGGTAGTGAATTTACTGTTTTCATTTTTGATACTGATAATTTGGCTTTCTTCTTTCTTTTTAAAAATCAAATTAAACAATTATTTATCTATTATTTTTTATAGAAACATCTCCTTTTTTTATTAGTTCAATAGTTTTCATACTTTCAGTTCTATTACTCTCTCTTTTGCTTTTCAGAATTTCCAAATTTTTGTTTAGAGATTTTGTTTGTTTTTTTTTCTATTTTTTTTAGTTGCATGCCCAACTCATTCATATGCACATTCTCTCTTTTGTGGATATAAGCATTTAAAGATAAAATTTTCCCAAAGTGCTGTTTTGCCTGGATTCCAAAAATTCTAGTATATCATCTCATTATTGTCATCTTTAATTAAATTATTTATTGTTTCTGTGATTTCTTTTTTGACTCACTCATCCTTTAGGATTAGATTATTTAGTTTCCAATTAATTTTTTAATATATCTTTTCATGGCCTTTTATTGGTTATAATTTTTATGGCATTATGATATGAAAAGAATACATTTAATATTTCTGTTTTTGTACATTTGATTTTGTGAAAGTGCCGCACACAGCTGAGAAAAATATATTCTTTCTATTCCCATTTAATTTTCTTCAGACATCTATCATATCTAACTTTTCTAAAATTCTGTTTACTTCCTTAACTTCTTTCTTGTTTATTTTATGTTTAAATTTACCTAGTTCTGAGAGTTGAAAGTTAAGGTCTGCCACTAGTAAACTTTCACTGCCTATTTTCTTCTGTAACTCTCTTAACTTTTACTTTATGAATTTGGATTCTATGTCATTCAGTGCATATATGTTTAGTATTGTTATTACTTAATTCTCTATGGAAATTTTTAGCAAAATATAGCTTGCCTGCTTATCTCTTCTCCCAGTGCATCCCTTTTTCTTACCCATTAATTTTATTTTACTTTTCAAATCACACTTTTAAAATTATCATCTCCCATACAGGATTATAAACTGTTTAACCTTATTGATTCTTTTATGATTTCTCTTTTATGTTTACCTTTATATGCTTCTCTTAAGTCTTGCATTTAAAAGTCAAATTTTTATTTAGCTCTGGTCTTTTTATCAGTAATGCTTGAAAATACTCTATTTCATTAAATAGAAATATCTCCACAGTTTTTTTTTTTCTGGGTAAGTTACTCTTCATTGCAATCTTAACTCCTCTGTCTTCCAGAATACCATATTCCAAGCCCTCTGATCCTTTAACATAGAAGCTGCTTAATCTTGTGTGATCCTGACTGTGGCTCCATAATATTTGAATTGTTTCTTTCTCACTATTGCAATATTTTCTCCTTGACTGGGGGGGGGGGGCTCTGAATTTTGACATTCCAGTCAGTTGGTTCCTGAGCAGCATAACTTTTAAGTAAAGAATAAATTGACCCATCTGGATTATGTCATGGGGATGCATGAAATTTCCACCTGTTCCAGTCATCACAGTGGATTATTCAGACTAATGGGAAGAGGCTTGTCTATGTAGAAGGTCCAAAATGTTTTTTTTTTTTTTACTTTTAGGGGAACTCAAGCCTTCAGAATAGTTTTTTAAGACCACTAGTTTGCTTGTCCATATGAGTCTCTTGCAGTAGAGGTGGTAGAAAAAAAAAGAAAAGAAAATGAACCCATCTAAATACAGATTTTTTTTTGTTATTTGTTGTGTTTTAGTCTTTCAGTAATGTATGACTTTTTTTGGTGATCACATTTACCATAGCACACCAGTACTGTCCATGGGGTTTTCTTTGCAAAGATACTGGTTTACCATTTCCTTCTTTAGTGGATTAAGATAGCAGAGATTCAATGACATGCCAAGGTCACACAGTTAGTAAAGTGTCTGAGGCTGGATTTGAATTCAAGTCTTCCTGACTATAGGCCTGCCACTCTATCCACTGATCCACCTAGTTGCCTCCTTTGTTTGTTTAGCATCCTCAAATTATGGCTCCCCTTTTTGATGGGATGCAGTGGTAGAGAATGGGTCTTGCAGTGATTGCATATGACCTTGTGGGAAAAATATGTATTTGCCAGAATGTCAGAGTATTACTTTGATGGCAAACCTGAGTTTGGTTTCTTTAAAGGAAATACTGTATGTACTTTTAAAAAATATATTTTTTATGGTATCCAGTGAGTTGTTTTTGTTTTCTGTATTTTCTGTGGGAAGGAAGATTGCCCTACATCTAGTATGCATTTTTTACCCTGAATATATTGGAGCTGGGGACTCACTTTTACCCCCATCTGAAGAAACCTAGAATCAAACCATATTTGAAGATTTTCCTGTACTAAACTCTCAGTGGGAGTAATGATAAAAAAAAATAGAATGATGATTGCTTGGAGTCAGACCCAAATATTGGAATCAGTCCATGTGAGCCCAGAGCTTTGGGCTTCAGTAAACCCTGTATTAAATAGGGAGTGGGTATGAGTTGGGATATTTTTAGGCTGATGGGAAGAGGATAATAATTGCCAATAGATGTAAAGTTGGACACAAACTTGTTATTGCCTTTGGGCAGAAATGATTTAGCCATGGAGAAAGAAACTGGCCAAAGTAAGTTTGGGGGCCATCTGGCAGAATGCAGTTGCAGTTATCTGTAACCCAGAATCTTTTTTTCCTTGTGTCCTGTGTGATCCATGGATGTGCTGATCCACTGGGATAGTAGCCAGGGAAACTATGCAAACATTAACAACTCACATTTACTTATAATATTTTAAGAATTACAAAGTTACAAAGTACTTTCCTCTCTAATGCTCCATGAGGTAGAGTCTCATGTATTTATACTTAACCCTACTTATTCAATACACATATACAGACACACACACACACACACACACTTTTTTCTGACTTTGCTTGTATTCATCCAGGAGTAGGAGTTTAGATAGTAATTCAGATTCAGCACAGGGTATGTATATGGGAACACAAACTTTAGTTTCCTTAGATTACTTCTCTGTTGCTCTAGGGGTATGTCTGAGAGCCCCAGATATTCCATCCCTCCTGACAGATGTGCTCCTAGGGGTTCATGTAAAGGTGCCTCAGAGACCTGGGAGGGGTTCTCAAATGTCAGCTGTAGCCTTATTGAAACATCCACTTTAATAAGGCTGTGGAGAACAAGCCATCAAAGCAGCCAGATGCCCCCTTAGAATGATGCACTGACATTCATATCTCCAGATCTGGCAGACATATTTTCTCCCTTTTCTCAGCTTAAATTTTCTATCCCCTCTGAGGTTATGTTTCATGTGTGAAAGTTCTATAATAGTATTCAAGTCTACAGAGTGCCTTGGGATACTCTGCATTACATGAGGGTTACGCAAAACAAAACTTTCAAAAAGATGGGTTCTATATAGTCTAGAGTTCAGTCTGTATTTAATTTATACACATAAACATATCCACTCACATATATGTATGTCCACTTACATGTACATATATACATATGCTGGAAACGTGAATTTGTCCCCTCCTTGTTATGTTTAATTTTGCAAAGTGGTAGCTTTTCAATAAAAGTTTGTTGTTGTTTTTTGTGCCATTGGGAAATCCTCCCACCCACCTTACTGAGGTCAAAAGCAGTTTAGCAAAGGAAGCCCAGAGTGGGGAAACACAGGAAAGTTGTTCAAGTACCACCTCTTATGTGTTCCATTTTCACCCTGCTTGACTAAGCTGGACCATAGCAGGATATGCTTATCTCATGGGCCTTAATGATGTCAAAGGTCTTAAAACATCAGAGCTATAAGGCTGTAATTGTTTCCTTTTCTATTATCTCTCTTCTTTATGTCCTTTAAGGTCCAAAATAGCAGATTTAGCTTCATCAAATTACCTTTTAAACATCTTAAGATTAGATATATTCTTGGTAACAGGAATAATACTGTTTGCTGCTGTGTAAGGGAGTTTCTTGTGGGCAGGGACTCTTGCTTTTATCTTAGTTTTACAAATACTTATCTTAGTGGCTAGGACATAGCATATACTTTACCATTTATTGACTCATCACATTAAGGTTAATTGTGGGTAGCAACTGTAAGAGGAGCTGTCCAGTTGAAGGGAGAGTGGCCACATACCTGGGGTTTAAATTAATATATATCATCTGGGTTTCCAAGTGTAACAAACTAAATTCTGTCCCCATCCCCATAACTAATTCTAATTCTTGTTACTTATTTGATATAAAATTTTTGCCTATTGAAACCTAAACATACTTGCCTGAAGAGCAATATATCAGAGAAGACAAAGACATAATCATTTTAAAGAAATACAGATAATGTAATTTTACCCTCACCAAACCCTCCAGGCTTATCCAAATCTGGTTTTGGCTTCATATACAATTTGTTCCAAGGCACTAAAGTTGTTGCCAGTCTGACCCAACCACAACCTGCAAATGCCCTCATTCCTTAAATATCCTTGCCACTGTTATCCTTGCAGGCTGCTATCCCAGGAGTCATGTGGTTGTTCATAATGGACTTTACTTCGTTCCTGCAACTCTTTGGAACTTTTCTGATTACAGTGCTTTCAGATATCATTCCAAGTTTTGTATGTGTATTTATCTTAAAAACAAGCAGTGTATTCGGATGGGTACCCTTCTTTCCTTGATAGGATGTCAAGCATAAGTCATAACTCAGTACCTTGAGATAAGGAATTGGTACCACTACCTTGAGAACAAAGGTCCTCTGCATATATTTATTCCCCAATATGTCTATGAAATGGAGATTGAATATTTGCTTTTTCCTTGAGTGTTTCAGTGTCAGCAAGGTGTTAAGATTTCTCTCTCCCCTCCTTCAACCCAGATTAAGAGATGCAATCCTTGATAAATTTGAATACCTATAGTTCCTTAGCCCTTTTGATGCCTATAGGTCTAATAGGGCAATTAGGTTTGGAGAGCATAGGAACTGAGAACTCTGATGCACCTTTGAACCTTTGGGGAGTTACTCATATGAGTAAGAAGGAGTAAGAAGCTTAACTTTGGTGTCAGGATTTAGGGGAATATAAAATTTTAAAATTCACCCTGACCCAAATTGATACTGGGGTTGGAAAAGAGTTTGGGAAATATTAGGCCTGAGTTGTTTCCAAACACTTGAGAGGCTTCCTAGAAATTACAAACCAAGGGACTTTGCTTGGCATTGCTTTAGAGATGGATGCATGGAAGCCAAAAGTCTCTGTCAGGAGACTGTGAAATATTTCCCTTATCCCCTAAGCTTCTAAAAGAAAGCTTCCTTCAAGAAGCTACACCAATAAGCCATATAAGGGAATCATAAGGGTATAGTGGTGATAAGTAACAACCAATACCCCATGCTAGAGAATGGCATGCAAGGCAGAGTTTTCACAATACAATGGAGGAGCAGCAATGTGAAGTGATGCCTGCTGCCCTCTCTTGGAAACAATGGAGTACTGTAGGATAGGCAAAGGACTGCATTGTACAGGAAGCCTCTAAGTGGTGCAGTGGATAGAGTGCAGGGCCTGAAGTCAGGAAGACCCAACTTCAAATCTGGCCTCAGAAACTTACTAGCTGTATGACCCTAGGCAAGTTACTTAAGATCAGTTTATTAATCTGTAAGATGAGCCGGAGAAGGAAATGTATTCATTCCAGTATCTTCACCAAGAAAACCCCAAATGTAATCATGAAGAGTCAGACACAATGGAAAAATGAATAAACAAAAACACACTATACAGAACAATCAGAAGAATCTTGAAGGATAAAACCACCAAGGAGTTTTGTTTCGACAAGGATGGAAGGCTATGCTAAAAATAATGTGTGTTTGTGTAAAAAGGAGAGAAGTTTGTGGGTGACTCATAATCACTTGATCAGAGATCTTGAACTGGGAAGAACCTCAGAGGCCATTAAGTCCAACCCATTCATCTTACAGATGAGAAAACTGAGGCTTAGGGTGACTTGGCTAGGGTCACATAGTAAGTGCATGAGGGCAGATTTGAACTCAGGTCCTCCTGACTCCAGGGATAGTGCTCTATCCACTGAGCCACTTAGCTGCCCCATAAACATCTTTTAAATGATTACTTGTGGTAGAAACTATTCTAAGAACTGGGGATACAAAGAAAATCACCAGAAAATCCATGTCCTCAAAAAGCTTACATTCAAATAAAGGAGATGACATGTAAATATCTTGGTACATATAATATTTATACAAAGTGGGTAAAGCTGAACTGAATGGGAAAGGAATTTAGCAGCTGGGGCACTTGGAAAGACCTCCTGCAGCAGGTTGAATGTGAGCTCAATGTTGAGAGAAGTCATGGAAACTAAGAGGCTGAAATGAGGGTTGCAGCATTCCAAGCATGGTGGAAAACCAGTGCAAAGGCAAAGAGATAGAAGATGGAATGTTGTATTCAAGAAGGACAGTGCAGATGATTTGGAGAGAACAGTAGAAGGGAGTAATGTATATAAAGACTAGAAAAGTAGGAAGGGGCTTCTTTACAAAGTCCTCAACAAACATTTATCGAATTCCTACTATGTACCAAATGTTGTGGTCGGCACTAGTGATACAAAGAAAAGCTAAAACAAAAAAAAATAGGCCCTGCTTTCAAAAAGTTCACAGTCATATAGGGGAGATAACATGAAAACAAACACGGGGAAATGTTATGAAAAGGATAAATTGAAGATAACAGACAGAGAGATGTCACTAGCACTAAGGGGGATCAGAAAAAGCTTTTTATAGAATGTGGGAATTTAGCTGTCACTTGAAGACAGACAGTGAAACTGGGAGATAGAAATGGAGATGAAGAAGGAAAGAATTCCCACTTGGACATGTGGGAGAGCCAGTGAACATGCAGAGTCCAGAGACAGGGTGTCTTATTCAAAGAACAGAAGGAGGCTTAGTGTCATTGGAGGCAGAAGGGATAATGTGAAAGGGAGACCAGAAAGGTAGGAAGGGGAGAGGTTATGAAGAGCTTTAAAACACATGAAGAGGATTTTATATTTGATCTTGGAAGTGAGAGGGAGTCACTGGAATTAATAAAATAGGTAGTGATGAGGTAACATAGTCAGACCCATGATTAATGAAGAACATTTTGACAGCCAAGTGGAAGATAGATTGGAATGGTGAGGAATTAATGTAAAGAAGTCAAACAGAAGGTTGTAGCAATGGTTAAGGATGAAGATGATACTTACATGTACCATGGTGGTGGCAGGGGAATGGAAGTGAGCGTATATGAGAGATATTGTGAAGACAGAATTGACAGTACTTGGCAACATATCAACAATAACCAAGAAAGGAAGAGAGGAGATGCAGTGTTGCATATGCTGAGTTCAAGATATCTATGGGCCATACAGTTTGAGATATTCTGTAGTCATAAGCCGGAAGCCAAGAGAAATGTTAGACCTAGGTACATATGAAAAGTTGAAATGTCATACATAGGATATTATATTTAATCCTGGTGCTAATAGGGAGCAACTGGAATTCATTGAACAAGCGGTGATAAGGTCAGATCTATTCTTTAAAAAAATCACATTGGCAGGTGAATGAAAGATGTATGGGAGTGGGGAAAGGTGAGGCTAGGAGAACAGTTAGAAAGTTATTGAAATACTAGTAGAAGACCTCAACTGTCCCCTTGCAAAACTCGATAAATTCAAAAAAAATAAACAAATAAGGAAGAAACTAAGGAGGTAAATATAATATTAGAAAAGTTAGATATGACAGACCTTTGGCACGATTTAGACATAAAGGGTGACAACATAAGCAAATTAGAAAAGCAAGGAATTGTCCACCTGTCAGGTCTATGGGGAGGGGATGAATTCATGACCAAAAAATAGATAGTGTTACAAAATGTAAAATAAATAATTTTCATTATATTAAATTAAAAAGCTTTTGCACAAACAAAACCAATGTGACCGGATTAGAAGGAAAGCAGAAATCTGGGAAACAATCTTTACAGCAAGTGTCTCTGACAAAGGCCTCATTTCTCAAATATATAGAGACCTGAGTCAAATTTACAAAAATACAAATCATTCCCCAATTGATAAATGGTCAAAGGATACGAACAGTCAGTTTTCAGATGAAGAAGTCAAAGATATCTACAGGCATGTGAAAAAGTGCTCTAAATCTCTATTGATTGGAGAAGTGGAAATTAAAACAACCCTGAAATACCATCTCACACCAATCAGATTGGCTAATTTGACAAAAAAGGGAAATGGTAAATGTTGGAGAGGATATGAGAAAATTGGGATACTAATGCATTGTTGGTGGAGTTCTGAACTGATCTAAGTATTCTGGAGAGCAATTTGGAATTATACCCAAGGGGCAACCAAGTTGTGTATACCCTTTGATCCAGAAATACCACTACTGGGTATGAATCTCAAAGAGATAATAAAAAAGGGAAAAAGAGACCTATAGGTGCAAAAATATTTATAGCAGCTCTTTATGGTGGCAAAATATTGGAAAGTGAGGGGATGTCTATCAATTGGAGAATGATTGAACAAGTTGTGGTATATGAATGTAATGAAACACTATTCTGCAATAAGAAATAATGAACAGGCAGATTTCAGAAATATCTGGAAAGACCTGTATGAACGGATGCAAAGTGAAATGAGCAAAGCCAGGAAAACATTTGTTCAGTAACATTTCTTTTTTCGTAAGACAATTATGGTTAAATGACTTGCCCAAGGTTACACAACTAATGACATTAGTCTAAGGTTGGCTTTGAACTCAGGTCCTCCCGACTCCAGAGCCTGTGCTCTATCCACTGAGCCATATAGCTGACCCAACAGCAATGTTTCTGTGATGATCAACAATGAATGACTCAGCTCTTCTCAGCAACACAATGATCCAAGACAAACACAAAGGATTCATGAAGGAAAATGCTATCCATATCCAGAGAAAGAACTGATGGACTCTGAATACAAATCAAAGCATATGTTTTCACTTACTTTATTCTTTCTTATATTTTTTCCCTGTAGATATGTTTCTTCCTTCACAACTGTGACTAATATGGATTTTTTTACATGATACCACATGTATAAACAATATCAAACTGCCTACTATTTTCAGAAGAGGGGAGGAAAGGGAGACAGGGAGAAAAAATTAGAACTTAAAATCTTGAAAAATGCATACTAAGATTTTTCTTGACATACAACTGGGAAAAAATGAAATGTTATTAAATAAAAAGAAAGCTATAGAAATACTTTAGGCAAGGACTGATTAGAGCCCAAGTTAGAGAGACAACTGAGTTTTATATATATATATGAAGGAGCTTATGGAGGTAGAAATCACAAGATTTGGCAGTAGATTAGACAGATATGGTTACTGAGAATGAAGAGCTGAGAATGATGATGATATTGTGAGTGTGCATGCCTGGGAAGATGGTAGTACCTTCAAGAATAAGAAACTTTGGAAACGAGGAAGCTTTTGAAGGAAAGATTATGTGTTCTATTTTGGATGTACTGAGTGTGAAATGTATATAGGACATCTAATTTCAGATGCCCAAAAACTTAAAGATTGATTAGTTAAAGTTTAGGTAGTTTGTTAATTAGTTAAAGATTTAAAAATGTGACTCAGTGAGAAAACAGGCTTGGATTTATAGATTTGAGAATCATGTGCCTAGATATGATAAAGTCATAGGAGCCCATGACATCATCAAGTGACATGGTTTAAACTGTAAAAAGAAAGGGAGATAGTATAGAAACTTGGGTGACATCCACTGTAAGTAGGCACAGAATGCATAAGGAATTAGTAAATAAAACAGAGAAGTTGTTGAACAAACAGGAGGAGAACTGAGAGACAGCAGTGTCTTGAAAAGCTGTAGAGTTTCCAAAGGACAAAGGTAATAGAGAGTGTCAAATATTACAGAGACAACAAGAAGAATCAGGACTGAGACAAAGCAAGTTGGTAACTTTGGGGAGAGAAGTTTCAGTTGAAGATATGATAAGAAATCATACTGTAGAGATTTTAAAATGGAAAAGTGAAAGAGAGGAAGTTTGATTGTAGACCATTTGCTTATGGAGTTAAGACACAAAGGGAGGAAAAGTATAGCATAATAGATAGCAGGGATGGTAGGATCAAGTGATGTTTTTATGGATGGAAAGAATCTTGGATTCACAGCTAAAAGTTTTAGATTTCATGCTAGGCACTTTTTACCTTGATTAATTCAAACTCTCTTAGTCTCAATTTCCTGATCTGTGAAAGGGGGTTAGAGTAGCCAATTTCTAAGAACATTTAATTGTGAGGTATCAGGCTAAAAACTCATTTTGATATTATAAAATCTGGTTAGGTGAGTCATTATCACCTAATTTTGATATGTGTGATTTGAGAGGACCTTAAGGATTCACTACACTATAACCACTGAGTCTAGAGAGATATAGCCCACAAAAAATAGTAGCTCAGATCAAGATAACTTTATATATTTTTTGAATCAATGTATACTCATTTATTCTTTTAATTCCTAATGCAATCATGTTTCCATTTAAAGAGACTCAAAACCCTTCACTTATGTATTTATTTGTTTGTTTGTTTTTTTGTTTACTCATTTATTTATTTAGTTAGTTTTGACACTCAATGTGATTACCAGCCTTACACATGAGAATACATGAGAATAAAGACCCACAACTGGACTTTTCTCCTTTATGGTGCTAGACCCAGTTTCATCTCTTTAATTTCTTTGTGAAGGAATGTTGCCCCAAAGTCTGTGTTCTTTCTATTTGTTCAAGGCTATTAACAGTAGACCCTACAAAAGGACCGAAAAATACAGTTGCCTAGATTAGAGATCCCATACTATCATCAGAGGTACTAACATGAAAGGTAAGTTAATAAGATAACCAAATGGCTCTGTCAACTGAGCCATGGGAGATAAGAAGCCCTCAAGCATCCTCAGTGGTCCCAGATTTCTAGATTTCCTAAAGACAAACCAGACTTGTGCATGAGGGAAAGAGAAAAGGGAAGTCCACTATGCAAATGAAGTAGCCAACAAGGGATTTTTTTGAGATGATAACACAAAAAAATCCAGTATTCACCCTAGACTTTTTGTCTAAAAAATTACTTTCAAGAAGTATGTATTTTGAGCAGGGATCCTCCCAAAGCAATGTAGATAGCTTATCTCCTCCCATTTTGAAGCTACTTAAGCTGATTCTAGAAGCTATATACAAAATCTCTGTTTCCTCCATCCCCATACTTGTACTCCACTTATAAGTGAAGGGTTGATAATTAAAAAATACTGACATGCTATATTTTTGTATGTCAAATTCATAACAAATGAACTAGAACTGAACAAGGGCAAAACAACAAACATTTTTTAGGTTCCTCCTATATTCAAGACTAAATATACAAAAACAGAGGGGGGTAGAGCCAAGATGGAATAGTAAAAGCAGTGACTTGCTTAAACTCTCCCTCAAACCCCTCCAAATACCTGTAAAATGACTCTGAAAAATTCTAGAGCAGCAGAACCCACAAAAAGATAGATTGAAACAAATTTCCAGCCCATGACAAGCTGGATGGTTGATGGGAAAGATCTGTTGCACTAGGCTGGGAGAGGAGCACAGTTCAGCGTAGGCCACACAGGTAAAGACAGGGCCCCAACAAACCCAGAGCAGGCCTCAGGAGCCTGAATCACTGGTAGCTGTGGCAGTTTCCAGAGTTCCCAACCCACAAATGCCAAAGACAACTTAGAAGGACAGTAGGAAAGGTCTGTCATGCCTAGGTGACAGAAAAATGTTTGGCCCCAGACCTGGTGCAGCCCCCAGGATGTCAGTAGCTGCTTCTAAAGCTCTCTGGCCACAGATGGTGAGGGGATTGAGTGGCTGATCGGGGGGGATCACAGGGATCTCTTTGCCAGGACTGAGGCAAGATTCTTTTGCTTTGCCCATATTTGGGGCTGGGTCATGGTGCTGGCTGGTTGTCCTGGGGCGAGGAGTGTGGTGTGGCGGAGTTTGTGGCGGTGGTGGAGAGAGATAATCCTCCTCATGGTTGCATGGCAGAAAAGACTGCTTGCGGTCACTCACAAACCAGAACACAAGCCAAGAAAGGAGTAAACACCTCACCTTTGATCATACCACCTTGGAAGAACTGAAAATTTACAGGTCCCTACAAGTATCTCTGAAAACAGCTGCACAAAATTCCTGAAGCTTGGGACAGTACACCCTCCACACTGGAAGCAGAGCCCTATCTTAATAAAGAGTTTAAAAGTCAAGTAATTGGCTGGGAACATCAACCAATAGTGGTGAAGAAAAAAAAAAACTCAGACCATAGAATTTTACTTTGGTGACAAAGAAGATCAAAATATACAACCAAAAGAAGACAACAAAGTCAAAGATTCTACATCCAAAGTCTCTAAGAAACATAGGAATTTGTCTCAGGCCATGGAAAAGCTCAAAAAGGATTTTAGAAAGCAAGTAAGGGAAGTAGAGGAAAAACTGGAAAGAGAAATAAATGAGAGTGATGCAAGAAAATCATGAAAAACAAGTCAACAGCTTGCTAAAGGAGACCCAAAAAGATATTGAAGAAAATCACACCTTAAAAAATAGATTAACCCAAATGGCAAAAGAGGTCCAAAAAGCCAATGAGTAGAAGAATGCCTTAAAAAGCAGAATTGGCCAAATGGAAAAGGAAGTCCAAAAGCTCACTGAAGAAAATAATTCCTTAAAAGTTAGAATGGAGCAAGTAAAAGCTAATGAGTCTATGAGAAATCAAGCAATTATAAAACAAAACCAAAAGAATTAAAAAAAAAAGACAACGTGAAATATCTCATTGGAAAAAACAACTGACCTGGAAAATAGATCCAGGAGAGGGAATTTAAAATTATTGGACTGCCTGAAAGCCATGATACAATCATCTTTCAAGAAATCATCAAGGACAACTGCTCTGATATTCTAGAACCAGAGAGTAAAATAGGAATTGAAGGAATCCACCAATCAACTCCTGAAAGAGATCCCCAAAGGAAAACTCACAGGAATATTATAGCCAAATTCCAGAGTTCCCAGGTCAAAGAGAAAATATTGCAAGCAGCCAGAAAGAAACAATTCAAGTACTGTGGAAACAAAATCAGGATAACACAAGATTTAGCAGCTTCTACATTAAAGGATCTGAGGTCTTGGAATATGATATTTTGGAGGTCAAATGAGCTAGGATTAAAGCCAAAAATCACCTACACAGCAAAACTGAGTATAATCCTTCAGGAAAAAAATAGATATTCAATGAAACAGAGGCTTTTCAAGCATTCTTGATGAAAAGACCAGAGCTTAACAGAAAATTAGACTTTCAAATACAAGACTCAAGAGAAGCATGAAAAAGTAAACAGGAAAGAGAAATCATAAGGGACTTATTAAAGTTGAACTGTTTACATTCCTACATGGAAAGATGATATTTGTAACTCATGAGACCTTTCTCAGTATTAAGGTATTTGGGAATATATACAGACAGAGAGTATGGGTACAGGGTGAGTTGAATATGAAGGGATGATATCTAAAAATAAAATTAAGGTGTGAGAGAGGATTATACTGGGAGAAGAAGAAAGGGAGAGGTAGAATGGGCTAAATTTTTTCACCTAAAAGAGGCAAGAAAAAGCTTTTACAGTGGAGGGGAAGGAAAAAGGAGGTGAGAGGGAATGGAATTGGGTATGAAAATCTGTCTTACCCTACAGGAGAATAGAGGGGAAGCAGATGGGGGGGATGATAGAAGGGATGGCAGATTGGGGGAGAGGGTAATCAGAAGCAAACACTTTTGAGGAAGGACAGGGTCAAAGGAGAGAATAGAATAAATGAGGGGTGAGGTAGGATGGAAGGAAATATAGTCTTTCACAACATAACTATTATGGAAGTGTTTTCCATGACTACACATGTATAACCTATATTGAATTGCTTGCCTTCTCAATGAGGGTGAGTGGGGAGGGTGGAGGGGAGATAATTTGGAACTCAAAGTTTTGAAAACAAATATTAAAAATTATGTTTACATGCAACTGGGAAATAAGACATACTGGCAATGGGGTATAGAAATCTATCCTTCCCTACAGGAAAATAGAAGGGGAAGGGGATAAGAGAAGCAGGGGTAGGATGGAATGGAGGGCAGATTGGGGGAAAGGATATTCAGAATGCATGCTATATTGGGGTGGGGGAAGGGGAGAGAATGGGAGAAAAACTGAAACTCAAAATCTTGTGGAAATGAATGTTAAAAACCAAAAATAAATAAATTAATTAATAAAAATGAATAAAATTTAAAAAATAAAGTAAATATACAAAAGCAAAAATGAAGCTTTCCTGCTCCTCAAGACCTTAAATTATATGTGGCAAGGGGATTGGGAACATTTTATGTTTCTCCAGTAGGGTTTTGCAATATATCCCCTACAAAAAATTAAAAATAAAAAAGCCAAAAATGTAGTAAATTATTTATTTTTTTTTTTTAAAGAAGGAACATCTAGAATATCTAGGACAAGAAATTCAGGACAGAAGATGAAAGGCAGTGATAAGTAGAACCTAGTAGGTACTACTAGAAAGCAACATTTTGGACTATAGTTTAGTTTGGTGGGGGGAAAAAGGAGCATTGGGTAAATAGAATTCTACTCTCTCAACTCCTGTTTGTTGAGTCCCAGTAAATCATGTGTTTTTAGTTGGTGTCTGCCTATACATAAAATGTAATTTTACAATTTTAAGCATTTTTTTAAGGCAATTGGGGTTAAGTGACTTGACCAGGGCCACACAGCTAGTGTCAAGTGTTTGGTCTGAGGCCAGATTTGAACTCAGGTCCTCCTGACTTTAGGGCCAGTGCTCTATCCACTCCACCACCTAGTTGCCCTGTTTTTTAAGCATTTCTATACCTATGTATAGATAGATGAAGGCTACATGTTTGTTATACCTAAAATAGAATAGCCGTTAACCTTGATAATCTAAGCAAAACTTACTTCAAGCAATGGATATTTAAATTTTCAATAAAAGTATTAACATAACATACTTAAAATATGGTTACTGTAATTCTCTGTTTATAGAAAATATTTTATATATGGTCATTAGGTACTGTTTCTTCTACATCAGCTTCCCAAAGAGTTTCTGTCTTCCAGTTCTATTATCTCAGTTGGCCTCTAAAGTGAAATCTTCAAGGGAATTTGATTTAGCCCTTTCCCTTCCATCTTATTTTACTTGGAAATGCCATGGGCATCTGTGACATTTTTAGAGCTGTGAAATCAGGACAATTGCCTAAAGCCCTCTTTTCTGGGTGTTCACACTTCTGGCAGCTAGGTAGTGACTCAGGGAGGCAGTTATTGGGGTGGGGGGAATGATTATCCCAGCAGGTTATTAAAAAAAAAAAAGATTTGGAGTTAGGTTGCCCAGGGTCTTTCTCCAAGCATTTGCTTTCTGGACAGAAAGAAACTATAGTACAATTCAGAGTGGAATTAGCCACTTTAAATAGTTCTCATTGCTTACTTCCCACTAGCATATGTTCTATAAGGGCATCAGTCCCCATATACCAAGGGTGTTGACTTTGATGCAAATAAAGACTTGTGCACAAATCTCCCATCACTGCACTGTCCCTGCTCCCTGCCCCTGAACACAAATTCAACATAATGACAATATTAAAGGAGATCCAAAGACAAAAGCATTTAAGCATCTGAGACTTTCCTGCTCTCTCCCTGAATCTTCTGCTGCTAATAAATATAATCACAACTACTGACTCTCTTATAAAGTTCTATCAGACTCTACAATAAGTTCAATTTCATATATGTCACCTTTGCCTTGAGTATTAACATTTTTTTATCTTTTTTCCCCCCAGGGACAATAAATTCCCCTATGGAAATGTAATCCTCTTCTCTCTGACTCTAAAGAATAGAGCTGTGGAGACAATATTCCCTATACTTCTCTGACAGACTGCAGTAGTAACATCCTAATCTCCTAAAATGTCAGGCATGTATATGTGTGTATATATACACACATGTGTATGTGTATATATGTATAGATGTGTATATATGTATATAAGTGGTATGTATATATGTATATAAGTGGTATGTATATATGTGTGTGTGTGTGTGTTTATGTATATATGCATGTGTGTATAATCAACTCTTAAATTCCCTGTGGTGAACTCATAGATAAAATAAGTAGTGTTGTTGCTTCCCTTTCCATGACCATCCCCGCTTTCCTTTCCTCCTACCACACCCCACTGGCAGGATGTCTTTTTGTGGCTTCTTTATTCAAAGGATGCTCTGGACATTAACTTTAATATGATGTCACCTGGCTAGAAATTTTAGAGGTGAATGTTAATACACAGGCAGGATTTGTTTTACCACACCAAGGGATCATGTAGGCTTACAACAAACAAACAAACAACAAAGGTAGAAATAGATATGCCATTTACTGTGGGAAGGACCACTCGACTAAAACTAGGAGATCTGTGTCTCAGTTAGCCACAAGACTGTCACATATTAGCTATATGCATGTTATTTAAAGAGACTTTTTTATTTCCTTAACTGCAAAATGGGAATAACAAAATGCTGGTACTACTGACCCCATTGAGTCATTGTAAGAGGATTAAATTAGATATCTGCAGGGTACTTTGCAAATTATGACAAATACAACAGTATAATCATATCTATATACTACTTAAAGTTTTATTACACTGACGACATCATTGTAAAGAAGTAGTGAAAGTACTGTTATCCCCATTTTTTGGTGGGAGACAGCTTGTGATTTCATCAGAATGGGTAACTGCTAGGTGAAAAAATTCCCTCCACCAATGAAGATCTGCACCTGTTCTGCATCTTAGCATCTTAGAGGGCTGTCTAGGGAACTGAGAGGATACATGATTTACCCAGGATTATATAGCTAGGATGAATTAGAAAGCAAATATAATTCCAGGTCCTATTGATTCCAAGGCCAGCTCTCTTATACATTATACTCCCTGATTTTCATATCTATTTTTGCAGATGGAGAAACGGAAGCTAAGAGAAATTTGCAGAATTTAAATGTTAGCTATTGTTTTTTATGATTAATCAACCAATCAAAAAACATTTGTTGAGCACTTACTCCATGCTAGACCCTGTGCTATTTACTGGGGATAAAATGATAAGCAAAAATAAAGTCTTTGCTTCAATAATATCACATTCTAATTGAAAAGGTAATTGGTCAATAAACTGGAACATATAAGGTACACAATGGCTTGGTGGCACAATGGATAGTGTACTGAGCCTGGAGTCAGGAATACCTGAATTCAAATCTGGCGTTCCTAGGTATGTGACTCTGGCAAGTCACTTAATAGCTCTCCTCCTCAGTTTCCTCATCTATAAAATGGGGATGCTAATAGTACTTAACTCCCAGGAAGGTTGTGAGGATAAAATATTTGTAAAATGCTTTTCAAAATTCACAATGGTATATTTACACTAGTTATTATTATTAGAGGGAATGAGACATTAGACATTATTATTACAATTATTTTTACCATCCCAGACTCTGAAGTGGGAATAATAACAGCCCTACCAATATCACAAGATTGTCATATATTATAGTTAATAGTATTTGTGTCAAATCCCCCTTCTGGAATGTAAAATCAAGGACTATATGATATCTAAGTTTCGTGTCTGTCCCTGGTACTCTCAATGCAAGTGACTGAAAAATTTATCAAATAAGTTGACTCACTTTAATCATTGTAAAATTCCATGGAAAGATAAGTATTATTAGTTGTTATAAAACCTCAGCATGTTTGTCAATTTAACTTAAAAAAGGAATGAAAAGAAGTATTGTGTTAAACTACAATATAACTTTTCCCCCCAAAAATGCAGTTTTTTTATGTTATGTTTTTTTTTAATTAGGTGAAATAAGAGAATGAGAAGAAATACATACATGAATGTTTATATCAGATGTGACCTTAGGAAAATCCTGAATTCCAGTCCAGATGCCTGGGATGTTTTCTTCTCTTCATCTTCTCTGGAAATGCCAGTTCTATTATGCAGTTTCTGATCAATAGCTCAGTGATAAACCCACAAATAGTCGATAGAAGCAATCATACCAAGCTGGGCTTCATTCAATACCACTGATAGCTCTTTATGAATATTTTGAGGAGCTAATCCCCTCAAACATCCTCCAAACTAACAGCAGTGATATTTATTCCATATGGCGAAAATAAAGAAAGATAAAAAGAGCTTCTGGATGTTTAAATGCATCACGACTATGGTGCCACTATGCAGAGCCTTTGCATGAAATGGACTTTAGGACTTTGGATTTAATGATTTCCGTAAGTGACATTCTATTTGGGATACCACTCTCTATCTTTATCCTGTCCTTCACACAATCTTCCTTTGTTGCATTATTGTGACTTGAAGTTGACCCTGGATTTTTGAAGGGTATGGTAGGGAAGCATAAAGTCTCAAAGGTTCTGCGCAAATAGAAAATCTAATTTAGGCCCAAAGACACATTTTTTTTTATACTAGCCCCAGCCCAGCTAAGTTTAAAAAGATTGATTTAAAAACAATAACTCTATCTCAATTTAATTTAATTTTTGCCACAGCAGCTCTCAAAGATTCTCTACCAACTCACTGTGATCTTCATGATCAGAGAGACAATCCAATGATGAATCTATGGATCCTTGACTTACTGAATCTGACAATAAAGCTGCATGCTTTGGAATACATTAGATACCACAGGGAAAAATTAAGACTACCAGATAGAGTATATAGAAAATCTGTCTTCTGAAAAGGCAGATGGGTGACAGAATAGTTTGGAGGCAGGTGCATTGGTACGTGCTTGTCAGGCACTATGGTGTGATGGAGAGGGCATTAGCGTTGGGAGTCAGGATGGCTTGGATTTAAATCTCAACTCTATAGGAGTCTGGTTAAATGACTGGATAAGTCGCTTAAGTTCTTCATTCTGTAGTCTTTTTCCGTATAAAATGAGAGGGTTAGAATTAACTAAATAGCCTCCAAGGCCCTTTCAGCTTTAACTGTATATGTCTAAATATTATATATATATCAGTATCTATATATATCATATATCAACATATTGGAATGAGAGTAGATAAAAGGCAAATGATTTTCAAAGCATACATCCTGAGTAAATACATTACTTAAACAATTTGGTGGGTATTGTGATCATAAAAGGAGGACATTTCACATCTGTTTTTTTTTCTTTTCTAGAGTTATCAAATCATATGCCCCTGCTCATACAAATGATATAAAGAGTTGACCCCATAGTTTATGGAAAAGAACAAGATTTAACTCTTCAGATCAAGAAATATTTCCCATGAGCTAAAATGACAAAAATTTTGTTAACCACAGCTTTCCCATTATATTCTCTGAAATATTTTCCTATAGAGGATCTTTCTGATACCAGGGAATCCATATCTAAAAGGCTTGCATAAAGAGTGGTGAGATTAGGAACTTGATGTCAGTGTGCAAAACAGTTCCCTGGTGATTTGCCCATCATACTTATCATGAAGAGCTTTAAAAAGAAACATTTTTGAAAGGTTTTAGAACGCTAGCACATTTAGTGCCATGAGCAGTGAAATTAATCAGTATCTGAGCATCAAGCTGATTTTCCCTACTATAAATTCATAGTATAAACTGCAGTTTAGTTCTTGTTGCTGAACCTTCTCTGTTTTCCTTATTGATGCAGCAGCTCATTCCTCAAAACAAGTCTTGAAAACTTCCTATCATGCCCATAGTTCCTTCAAAATACTTCTTATTCCTTTACTATCTCACATACACAAGGAGAAGACTGAGACCAATCAATCATTCAGTCAATAAATATTTATTAAGCACCTACTAGGTACCAGGCACCATCTACTGGACTCCCTTAGATTTCTTCCTCTACTTCAAAAAATTATTAGGATATAGATACAAACACATACATACATATATACACACATGTATAAACATGTACATATATACATAAAACAGTCTTATATATATGTGCATTTATACACAAATATATGTAAGTATAAAATACCCGTATCTATGTGTATATATATATATACATATATATATATATATGTATATATATATATATATAATACATATGTATATACACACATACAGATGCCTTAGATTTAAAAAGCTCTTTTCACACAGTTCTCATTTTTGAGGTAGATAATCTAAGCATTATTATCCACATTTCTTTCAGAAACTGTCCCCCATCCCTTATTTCACATCATAAATTTCTCTTTAATCATCCCACTTTCTCTCCTTCTTTGTTCCAGCAACTGATGAATATATATAATCCTTTTCCTTGCCAGAGTCCATCCCTTCACTTGTGTTCTTGGTTGTATTTCCCCCTGTCTCTTCTAGGACCTTGTCCTCTTCATGACTCTTTTTTTTTTGGTTATATTCAGTTTCTCCTTATTTATTAGTTTCTTCTACACCGTGATGTACATATTCAGGACTCCCTCATCCTTCAATACATTTGGCATTTGACCCTGCCATCCCCTTAAGCCATCATCCTATATTTCTTGTCTATTTCAAAATCAAACAACTATAAAAGGTTGTCTGTACTCATTGCCTCATTACTTCACTTTTTAATCCCTTGAAGTCTGGCTTCTGAACCATTCGGCTGAAAGTGCTCATGCCAAGGTGACCAATGATCTATTAGCTCCTAAATACAATGGAATTTTCTCATTCTTTATTTTATTTGTCCTTCATAAAGTTTCTGACCTTGTCCACCACTCCTATTATTGGCTTCTGTTGTAATGTTGCCTCTTGACTCTTGCCTGAACATTTCTTTGCTTTGCTAGGTCATAAACTTTCTTCTGCCTACCAACTATTGGCATCCCTAAGGCTCTGTCCTGGGTTATCTTCTATCACTTTATCCTTTCTCTTAGTCATGTCATCAACTGCCATGTATTAAATTGTTTTCTGTAGATGCTTCTCAATCCACCTTTCCAATTCTGTTTTCTCTCCTGAATGCCAGCCTATACTACCAATTGCATACTAGCCAACTTCACTTGTATATCTTGTGCCTACAAACTCAACATTTTTTTCAAATGCAACATTTCAATTATATTTTAATCTTCACGAGGGAGAGAAAAAATACCAGAGTTCTTCTGAAATTTGCTTTTTTAAATGGATTGTGAGAAATGGCATTCTCATAGTAGGTTGACATAATTTGTCTTCCTGGCTCCAGAATGAGAAAGACCTGAATTTAATTACTATCTTTGGTTGTGTGACTCTAGGCAAGTCACTTAACCTCCCATTGCTCTTAAGAGAAACCTTGAGAATGTCCTTATTTTGCTTTTTCTGAGCACCATGTGAATGCATGTCCTAGGTGAATTTTCCATCAAATAGTGTTTTTGACAAGCATACATTTAGCATTTGAACAACGTGGGCAGCCCATCAGAGTTGTGCTCTCTGCAGTAGAGTTTAAATGCTTGGCGGTTTAGCTCAAGAAAGGACCTCAGTGTCTGGTATCTTATCCTACCAGGTGATCTTTAAAATATTTTTATAACAATTCAGATGGAAACAATTCACTGGTGTACTGCCCAGGTTTCATTGACATAAAATAATTAGGTCAGCACAATGACTCAGTAGACCTTCAGTTTAGTAGTCAGTCTAATACCTCTTCTCTCCCACATTCTCCTTTGGAGCCTCCTAAATACTGAGCTAGCTCTCGCAATGCGTATATCAACCTCATTATCAGTGTATACTTCCCCAGAAAGTATATTGCCAAAGCAAGTGAACTTATCCACAGCACACAAAACTTCTTCATTTATTGTAACTGATGGTTCCATGTATGGATGGTGTGGTGCTGGCTGATGGAGCACCTGTGTTTTATTGGTTTTAATTGTTAGGTATACTTTTTTGCATCTCAGCTTCAGAGGCTGCACCAAGTACACAATCATCTGCTAATAAAAAATCATACACCAACACTCCCTCCACTTTGGTCTTGGCTTGTAGCCTTTTCAAGTTGAAGATTTTACTATCAGTGCAGTAGCTGACCTTGATGCCATGTTCAACCTCATTTTTTTTTGAATTTTTATTAATTTATTTTGATTTATCAACAATCACTTCCACATGTTTTTGAGTTGAAAATTTGCCTCCCCCTTCTTCCCCCCCACCCTCCCCAAGATGGTGCACAATCTGATATAGGCTTTACATTTACATTCCTATTAAACATATTTTGACATTAGTGAAGTTGTAAGTAAAAATTAAAACCAACAGGAGGAACCAACAGAAAGATGAAACAAAACTCAACAGAAGGTAAAAATAAGTGATAGCGATTTGACTTCCATAGTTCTTTCTTTGGATGTGGATGGCATTTTCCATCCTGAGGCCTCTGGAGATGTCTTAGAGCCTTGTAATGCCGAGAAGGGTTCAGTTTAACAATATTAGTCATTGCATAATGTGGCTGTTATTGTGTACAAAGTCCTCTTGGTTCTGCTCACTTCACTGAGCATCAGACCATATAAGTCTTTTCAGGTTTTTCTGAAGTCAGCCTGTTCATCATTTCCTATAGCTCAGCAGTATTCCATTACATTCATACACTACACATGTTCAACCTCATTGAAAGCATTTTTCTTTTCTTTTTTTTAAATATAAATTTATTTATTTGTAGTTTTCAACATTTATTTCCACAAGTTTTTGAGTTCCAAATTCTCACCCCGTCTCACCCCTCCCCCCACCCCCAGATGGCATGCACTCTGAATATCCCTTCCCCTCGTCTGTTCTCTTTTCTTTCTCTCCCCTCTTCTCTTATCCCCTTCCCCTTCTATTTTCTTGTAGGGCAGGATAGACTTCAGTAACCCATTTCCTGTATTTCTTATTTCCCAGTAGCATGTGAAAACATTTTTTTAAACATATGTTTTTAAAACTTTAGGTTTCAAATTTTCTCTCTCCTCCTCCCCACCCACCCTCATTGAAAAGGCAAGCAACTCAATATAGGTTTTATATGTGCAGTTATGCAAAACACTTCCATAGTAAACATGTTGTGAAAAACTAACTCTATTTCCCTTAATCCTATCCTGCCCTCCCATTTATTCTATTCTTTCTTTTGACCCTGTCCTCCTCAGAAGTATTTACTTCTGATTACCCTTTCCCAATCTGCCCTCCTCTCTATCATCCCCCTGCTCTCTTGTCCCCTTCTCCCCCTATTTTCTGTAGGGTAAGACAGATTTCCATACCCAATTGAATGTGTATGTTATTCCCTTTAAGCCAAATCCTATGAGAATAAGATTCACTCATTCCCTCTCACCTTCCCCTGTTTCCCCTCCACTGTAAGAGACTTTTCTTTTCTGTTTTTTTTGTGAGATAATTTACCCCATTCTACCTCTCCCTTTTTCTTCTCTGAGTATAATCCTCTCTCATCCCTTAATTTTATTCTCCAGATATGACCCCTTAATCTTCAACTCACCCTGTGCCTCCTATCTATCTATCTATCTATCTATCATATACAATTTTTTTCCTCCAACTACCCTAATACTGACAAAGGTCTCATGAGTTAAAATATCATCTTTCCATGCAGGAATGTAAACAGTTCAATCTTAATAAGTCTCTTATGATTTCTCTTTCCTGTTTACCTCTTCATGTTCCACTGAGTCCTGTATTTGAAAGTCAAATTTTCTATTCAGCTCTGGTCTTTTCATCAAGAATGCTTGAAAGTCATCTATTTCACTGAATGACCATTTTTTCCGCTGAAGGATTATACTCAGTTTTGCTGGGTAGGTCATTCTTGGTTGTAATCCTATCTCCTTTGCCCTCCGGAATATTATATTCCATGCCCTGCGGTCCTTTAATGTAGAAGCTGCTAAATCTTGTGTTATCCTGATTGTGTTTCCACAGTACTTGAATTGTTTCCTTCTGGCAGCTTGTAATATTTTCTCCTTGACCTGGGAACTCTGGAATTTGGCTATAATATTCCTAGGAGTTTTCCTTTGGGGATCTCTTTCAGGAGGAGATCTGTGGATTCTTTCAATTTCTATTTTGCCCTCTGGTTCTACTATATCAGGGCAGTTTTCCTTGATAATTTCTTGAAAGATGATGTCTAGGCTCTTTTTTTGATCATGGCTTTCAGATAGTCCAATAATTTTTAAATTCTCTCTCCTGGATCTATTTTCCAGGTCAGTTGTTTTTCCAATGAGATATTTCACATTGTTTTCTAATTTTTCATTCTTTTGGATTTTTTTACAGTGTCTTGATTTCTCATAAAGTCACTAGCTTCCAATTGCTCTATTCTAATTTTTAAGAAAGTATTTTCTTCAGTAATCTTTTGGACTTTCTTTTCCATTTGGCCAATTTTCTTTTTAGGGCATTTTTCTCCTCATTGGCTTTTTGGACCTCTTTTGCCATTTGGGTTAGGCTATTTTTTAAGGTGTTATTTTCTTCAGTATTTTTTTGGGTCTCCTTTAGCAAGCTGTTGACTTTTTTTCATGATTTTCTTGCATCACTCTCATTTCTCTTCCAGTTTTTCCTCTACTTCCCTTACTTGCTTCTCAAAATCCCTTTTGAGCTCTTCCAAGGCCTGGGACTGATTCATATTTTTCTTGGAGGCTTTGGATGTAGGAGCTTTGACTTTGTTGTCTTCTTCTGGTTGTATATTTTGATCTTCTTTTTCACCAAAGTAAGATAATACAGTCTGACTCTTTTTGCGCTGCTTGCTCATGATCCCGGACCAATTACTTGAGTTTTAAACTCTTTGTTAAGGTAAGAGTCTGCTTCCAATGTGGAGAATGTACTGTCCCAAGCTTCGGGGGTTTGTACAGCTGTTTTCAGAGATACTTGTAGGAACCTGTAAATTTTCAGTTCTTCCAAGGTGGTATGATAAGGGGCATGGTGTTCACTCCTTTCCTCACCTGTGACCACAAGTATTCATTTCTGCCCTATAACTGTGAGGAGGGGTTCCTCTCCACAGCCACTGCAAGCTCCACCATGCCAGCATTTCTCTTCACCCCAGCACCTCCACCCAGAACTGTGACCCAGATCCAAACACCGGGAAAGCAAGAGATTCCTGCCTCAGCACTGGCAAAGAGATCCCTGCAATCCTTCTCTGATCAGCCACTGGCTTCCCCCTCAGTCTGTGGGCCGGAAGCTTGGGAAGCAGCTGCCCCCCCCAGGGCCACGCTTTTGGGGAATGGAGCTGAGACCCCACCTTCCTTTCTCAGCACCGACAGAAACAGACTTTTTCCACTGACCTTCTAAGTTGTCTTTGGCATTAGTGGATTGAGGAGTCTGGAAACCTCTACAGCTGCCCGTGATTCACTCCTCTGAGCCCTGCTCCAGGTTTGCTGTGGCCTGCGCACCTACCCTGTGCTCCCAGCCCAGTGCAATACACCTTTCTGATCAATCATCCAGGTTGTTTTGGACTGGAAATTTGTTTCACTGTGTCTTTTGGTGGTCTCTGCTGCTTCAGAATTTGTTTAGAGCCATTTTTTATGAGTATTTGGAGGGGTTTGGGGGAGAGCTCAAGCAAGTCACTGCTTTCACTCTGCCATCTTGGCTCCCCCCCCCAAAACATTTTTCAACATGGCTGAAAACATCATAGTAAAAAGCTTGGAAACAGCCTTGTTTCACTCCATTGGTGACTGGGATAGCACATAAGCATTGTCCATTATCCAAAACCTAGGCAAGGATGCAGTCATGAAATTGATTTATAATACTGATGAACTTCTCTGGGTAATCAAATTTTGACATAATTTTTTCCATAAGCCCTTGTGACTGATAGTATCAAAGGCCTTGGTCAGATCTATAATTGCATACATACTTCATTCCTGCTCTTGGCATTTCTCCTGGAGTTGTCAGGCAGCAAATACCATAAAAATCATTTCTCAGCCCATTCTGAAGCCAGAGTGGTTCCCAGGTAGATAATCATCTTCCAGATGAAGATCATCCTATTAAGGAGGACTCTAACAAGAATCTTGCCAGCCATGATAAAGAGAGGAACTCCTCCTCCCGCCACCCCCACCCCCACCATGACTGTCACAAGACAACCTATTTCCTTTATTTTTATAGAGATGAACAATGGAGATGTCCCTGAATTCCTGTGGGATAACCTTCTCTTGCCACATAATCTGGAAAATATCAGTAAGTTTTTGTATCAGCAATGGACCGAACACCTTGTAAATTTCAGCTGGAATAGTATCAGCACCAAGTGCTTTGCCACACAAAAGGAGTCTAATAGCATTCAAAACCTCTTCTTTAGTTGAAACTTCAGTTAGGGAGGGATTGAGTTTAACCTGAAGTACATGGCCAATGGCTTCAGTGTTGATTGATGATAATCTACTGATTGCACTATGAAAGTGTTCAGTAAGTCTCTCTAGGATCACGTCCTTTATCACTAATCAATGTGGTTCCATCAGCAATGAGTAGTTGAGATACACCAAGAGATTTTGGCCCTTAAATAGCCTTCAGGGTATCATAAAAGTGCTTTGGATTGTTACTAGAAGAAACTCAATTTCTTCTGCCTTCTTACTGATCCTGCATCTCTCTAAGCTTTGCTTGTACTTTATTTTTCATGGAAATAAATGCTGTCTTCTTGGATATGGACGAACTACCTTGATGGTAAACCTGTGGAGTTCTAGTTTTTCATTTAGCAGATTCTGAATTTCCCCATCATTTTTGTCAAACCAGTCTTGATACTTACAAGCATTCTGACTCAGATGAGGAAATGCAATAAATACACTAAATCTATGAAAGTTGCCCACTCCTTTTTTGTTCCACTGTTGCCAACTGTGTGTTGACTCAACTTTCCCTCCAAGTTAGCAACAAACTGTTCCTGCTCATAGAAGTGCTCTAATCTGTTGACATTAATTCTCTGAGTACTCATTTTGCCTTGAGACCACTGCTTTTATTCAATGTGAATATTTAGCTTAGAGAGGATAAGTCTATGATCAGTCCAGCACTTTGCACCACACATTGCCTTTGTCACTCTCACATCTTGTCTTACAATCACATAGTCTGTTAAATGCCAATGTTTGCTGTCAAGTTGCATCCATGAACTTTTATTGTATTTAGGCAAATGGAAGACAGTGTTGGTGATAAGAAGGTCATGAGATGCACAAGTCTTCAGTGTTGGCCATTGCTGTTGTTGTTTCTAACTCCATTCCTCCCTAGGACTCCCTGCCTAGTCTAATAGTCTGAGACTACTCTAGCATTAAAGTCACCCAGAATTATAAAATTGTACTTCTTCAGCATATTGATGATAAAGGTCTACAGGTCTTCATAAAAATTTTCTTTGACCTCATCAGGGTTTGTCATGGTGGGAGCATTGACATTGATGATGGTGCCATGGCATTTTCCTGCAAGTGACAATCACATTGTCATGAGGCATCATTCACTCCTTTTGGTAGGCATACAATCTTGTTGACTAGATTAGTTTTATTTTTTTTAGGCGGGTGGCTAAGTGACTTGCCCAGAGTCACATAGCTAGGAAGTGCTATGTGTCTGAGGTCAGATTTGAACTCAGGTCCTCCTGACTCCAGGGCCAGTGCTCTAGCCCCTGTGCCACCTAGCTGCCCCTAGATTAGTTTTGACTGCAAAACCTACACCCACTTCACAGTGTTCTCCTTCACTGTAGTCATTCCAGAGAAAAAGTGTGTCCAGCTCTGACTTCAGTAAGCTGGCCTTCATTTACCAGCCTTGTTTCACTCAGGGCTGCAATTTGGATGTGATACCTGCTGAGTTCTCTTGCAGCAAGAGCTGTTTGTCTTTTAAGTCTGCTGGATTTTACATTGTCTATAAGTGTGCACATATTCCATGTACTCATGGTGAGTGGAATAATCTTTGCAGAAGTTTTTGTACTTTTTTTGTGTGTTTCAACTGCAGGGTAGGATTCCCGCCTGCTGTGTGGTAATCAGGCCAGGGTTGGGGAAGCAAACAAATTTTAGGGCACCTTTTCTAGTACCTTCCTCACACCAGAAGGTGAGCAGTGTGACACCTAGGGGACTGTCAAATCCCACTGCTCCTTCCAGTGAGAAGATGACCCTATGACCTGGGCTATCTGTGTGTAGGGTTGTGACTAGAGCTCCCATTGTATCCATACCTGCTGCTTTATCACTTGCATGTTGCCACAGGACTATGAGATAGTTTAAAATGGTAAAATGGTATGGGTGATGTCTTTTAATTTGTGTATAAATAGGTTTAAATGAGGCAGAATTTCACAAAGTCATTGACCTCGCTCTTTCTTCTAGAATCATCACAGTCCAGTGGCAGAACAGAGTCAAGATGACCAGTGCGGCTCCAGATGCAGTGGATGGCCTTGGTGTCTTTGATGTGTAATCAAGTTCTAAGCACTCCACATCACCTCCTTCAGTTGCCTTCATGCTTGTTGGAACACACTATTCTCATCTCCCCATTCCACCAGGGGAAGTCTTCACATGCTGAGGTAGACACCTCCCTAACTCACTGACAGGTTTGAGACACCTTGGTTACCCTCAGTCTGGTTCAGCCTATCTGCCAAAATGGTTTCCCAGAGTATGGCTGTTGTGCCTGTGATAGCTTCTTGGAACCACAAGTGAGAGGTGAATCAGGTGGACACCAAAGGTGGAAAGCAGCCCTAAAAAGGGCTTGGAAGCTATCACACCAGAGGTACTAATCTTCCCTGCACACACCCTGCCTTGGTACAGTGAGGGCCCAGTTGAGGATAGCTAAAACGTATGTGTAGTATACTCAGTCAGACACATAAACTCTTGCTAGCTATGTGACCATGGGCAAGTCACTTAACCCCATGGCCTAGCCAAAAAAAAAAAATGCTCTGGAGCCACTCTCTTACTGGCATTGAGTACCCAGAGAACAGTTAGTACATCTTTCTTCAGGTTCTATAGGTAGCTTTGAAATGTCACCTTTCTAATGTTGTGCCTGAAAAGCTCCCAGTCAGTGTGCTTTCCTACATGGTGATCAGTTAATATCACTTAATCAGACATACATAATTAGTTTTTAGGAAGAAGTGTTTATCCAGGTTATAACAAGAACAGTTGGTACAAAAATTCCAACTAGGCATTTTTTTTTTGGTTTTGGTTCCTAGCAAAATTCTAGAACGTTTTACTAACAGGATGGTTGGTGAATATCTAGAAAAAGAAGCTATGATAACAAGAAGAACACTAGTTTTTTTTTCCATCCTCTATTTATCAAAGCATTTAACCAAAGTTTTTAATCAATTCTTATAGACCAAATGCAGGAATATGGACATTATGAAAATACAACTGTCACTGAAAATTTTTGAGTAGTAGAGTAGGAATCATTTAGTCCACAAATCAATTGCCTTCTCCACCTAAAGGAAGTGATGACTGCTCACTTTCTGGTGTGAGGAAGGCACTAGAAAAGTACCCTAATTGTGACACATTTTTGAAACAGTACAGAGGAAAGTGTGCTTAAATTTAACCATATGGCAAAGGTGTAACCCCTGGTTCCTCCAAGTCCTCTTGCTAAAGTTTTCAAGATATTCCCTTATGGATAACATAGTTTTGTTTTGTTTGGGATTCTTTGTAGAACCTCATATAAATATGCGTCCAATCCATACTTGGCTCATGGTATAGACACTACTGTTACTCATTTCAGAAACACTTCTAGGATGCAGATAGGAAGGAGAAGTAGTAAATTATACTAACACTTCAAATATCACAAAATCATCCTCTGATAAATGTGTGGGGGATAAAGGGACCAAGGCTGAGATTGAGGCTGAGATTCTTTCTTCTCTTTCTCCTACTCTTGCCGAAAGCTACTCTGCAGGGGTTGTAAGGAATTGTCTAGTTAGACACTCCATTGAATCTTCTGGTTTTGAACAGGTCTCTCTCTCTCTTTTTTTTTTTTAATAATAACTTATGGGGCATGACTAAATTTCCTTACACAATCTGAATATACTTCCCCTTCAAAATCACACAAGTTCATATAGTGACTTTTGTAGAATTTCCAAACTTAATCTAAAGTCTTTAATTGATTGATGGGAATGTTTACTCACATGTTTCAGGAATCAGGGTATAACACCTAGTAATTTCCTTTAGGTGAGGAAGGCAATTAATCTGTGGCCTAAATGATTTGACCAAACTTTGGTCAAATGCTTTGATAAACAGAATATAGAAAAAAAAAACAAACTAGTGTTCTTGTTATCATAGTTTCTTTTTCTAGATTTTCACCAACCATCCTGTTAGCAAAATATTCTAGAATTTTGCTGGAATCAAAACCAAAGACATTGGCTTATAATATCTATAATCAAATCTTGTAGTACTTTGATTCTTGAAATTATTTCATCAAAAATTCCTTTAAAAGTGGCTAAAATCTTTCTAGTGTATATATTATGTAAAAACATGTGTTATTGAGATCTCTGGGTTTCATCTCCCATCAAGATGATGATCTTCATGAGGTTAGGGTCTGTGAGTTATCCAAACTTCTGTTTAAATATTTTGATGCCTATTATTGTTCTTTTCACATGCATCAAAAAAAATATCATACACACACACACACACACACACACACATATACACACACTATATATATGTATATGGACTCACCTTAACAGAACCACATTTATTTATTTTGTAAATAAATGATTCCTTGGTGTTTGTGCTGCAAGCTGGATTTTTTTTTTTTACTGGCTACATTTCTGGGCCATTAACTTCAAGTATGAAATGAGATAATTAAGTTAGCTATGCTAGTTTAGAGTAGTGGTTTCAAACAAATAAAAACAGGGGGCCACTAATCTGTACATAAGGATCCCTGCAACCAAACATTGACTTAGTTTTAAAATGTAATGTTATCTATGTTTAATTGTATTTTTATTTATTTTATTTAATATTTCCCAATTACTTTTCAATGTTTCCAGTTGCAGTTTGGAGGGTGGCAGGCTGTGCCAGATTGTGGGCTGTGTGACTGACCCTTATGGTTTAAAGGTTTGGGGCACAAAGCACTTGGCATGCAGTAACAATGTGTTCGTTTTAGTACTGCTTTAAAGTAAATGTTGGTTTAATGCAATATTGCCTTAATTATATCTATTTAAAGTGAAATCTATTTGTATTTTCCAGATATGTTTGAATTCGACTAGCTTTCCATTAGATGTAAGCAGTTACATTCATTCATGCTTTAACATACATTAACATGCTTTAACAGTAATCAGTCATCACCTCCCTCTCCCCAAGCAAAAGGGTGAGGGGAAGGACTTATTAATACAAACAAACATTAGAAAGAAGAATTTGAAATTTTGACACTATTTGTCAGTGCAGTAGGCAGAATTTCATTGGGAGTTAATGAGAAAGTGATATGAAGGAAGGCTCAGGAAGTGCCTTTCACTGCATTAGGAGACGTTCTCTTCAGTGTCTGGGTCGCGGGAAATAGCTGAATCCAATGACTACTGATTGCAATAGCAATTCTGCTGACCTTTTAAAGGGAGCCAAATAATTAGAAGCCTGCTGGTGTATGTTGAATTGAATTGGCCATGGTAAGATTGAATTGAGGGATAAGATAGATGAAGGAAACAGTAGAGAAATGGTAGAAAGATAAGATTCGGTACATGTTGTAGGTCTCCTGCATATAGTGTTTGGGCTTAGGTCTCTTCTTGAATGTCCACAGAAAACAAAATGACATATATACTGTGGTGTATGTGAGGGTAGTCCCTAGCGCCTAATCATCCCCCATAACAGGCTTCTGAATCAGAAAGATATGACTATAATCATGCTCTAATCCATCCAAATGCTGACTCCCTGCATTGGACCAGCTTACCTTACCTTACAGATGATCACCCAGTCACAAATCATGAATTTCTTGATTTCCTTTTTTCCTACATGTCATAGGCCTCTATTAAAGCAAACCTGCAGAATTTTTTTGTATGGCTTAGTATTTTTCATTTTATGACTAAAGAAATGGTCTGAGAAGATTATTTGTGAGACTTAGGCTTATATGAAAAGTAGAAATACAACTAGTATTCCAAACTCCTTATTTATCATTGGTAGAAAGAAAAATCATGCCCTTGAATCCACCTCTGCTATAGTCTCATGGGACTTCTTTAAGTGAGAAGAATATGTTTCTTCCAGGTGTAGAGGAAACAGCATGTTGTGGTGGACGATGTGAATTTTTCACCTTTTATGATAAATACATTTATTAAGTGCTTCAAGGTAATAACTTTTTTAGTGGCTATTTTAATCTACTTTTCTTGTCAGTAGTTTTGGTTTAGCTTCTTCATTCTTGCCATAGTAATTCTGTTATAATGTTTCTACCTTTCATTGTTTTAAAGTATGAATTTCCAATTAATAAGCAAGTATGAGTCATGTCCTGATGCCTGACATCCAGGCACCTTTTCCCAAGGGGCAGTGACTGAGCTGATCCATGGTCAAGTGCGAATGTCGCATTATAGTATTGCTTAGAAATCTACCTGGCAAAAAATCCACAACAGTTGTTTAATCATACAGAAGAGAGACAGACAAACAAATGAGTTCTTGGCATCCTCTCCTGGAGTGTCAGTAGAGAGGACCATATAGAACAGACAGTGGGGAGTGAGAAGGAACATCCAATCATCTCATAAGAATGGATATAAGCTCCTTGAAGCCTTACCTGGATATTCTCTTACCAATTGTCTCACAATAAATCTCATAAAGGATTTTCTGGCTTGAAAAGTGGTGTTTGGAGTGATGATTTCACACAAATATGTTGCCTTCTCTATTACAGACCTGGGAAGACTGTTTTGGTATATATGGAATACTCAAGGCCTGGGACAGATGATAGATAGATAGATAGATAGATAGATAGATAGATAGATAGATAGATAGATAGATAGTTGTATACACACATATACACACATGTATATATATGTATGCATGTACTTTTGTATATATACATATATTATATACATATATGATAGTGTGTATGTATATATGTATGTTACATATATGTGTGTATGTGTTTATGTGTGTGTATCTACGTATGTATGTATAGTATACTCTTAGCCTTAAGCATTCCTCATCCTTCTTGACCTCTTTGCCTTTTACATGGTGTATCACCCTCTTCTCTAGTGTCTTCTAACTACATTTGCGTGATATTACTCCTTTATGGTACCCTTTATAACTATCCGGGTCTATCTTTCAATCTCCTTTACTTGATCTTCATCCAGGTCATGCCCACTGACCTTGGGTGTCTTACAAGGCTCTGTCCTGGAACCTCCATACTCCTCCCTCTATATTATTTCAATTAGTTAATTCATTTTTTCTCATGGATTCAATTATCATTTTTGCTAATGATTCTTAAATCTACTTATCCAGTTATAAATTCTTTACTCATCTGCAATTTCACACCTCTAACTGCCTTTTGAACATCTTAAACTGGATATTCTACAGATATTTTAAATTCAGCACATCCAAACTGAACTTATTATCCTTCCACAAAATGTTTTCCCCTTTCAAGCATCCCTATTATTGTTGAGGGTATCACCATCCTCTTAATCACCCAAGTTTGAGACCTAGGTGTCACCCTAAACTCCTTAATCTCTCCCCACCCCATATCAAAGTTGATGCCAATGCCTGTCAGTTTTACTTTCTTTTTTAAATTTTTTAAAAAATTTTAGGCCATTGGGGTTAAGTGATTTGCCCAGGGTCACACAGCTAGTAAGTGTCAAGTGTTTAGTCTGAGGCTGGATTTGAACTCAGTTCCTCCTGACTCCAGGGCCAGTGCTCTATCCACTGTTCCACCTAGTTGCCCCTAATTTTATTTCTTAATATCTCTCCTAGATATCCTCTTCTCTTTGATACTGCCACCACCACTGTGCTGGCTATTACCACCCACACCAGGATAATTTCAATAGAATACTGGTTGGTCTCCCAGCCATAAATTTCTCCCCATTTCAATACATCTTCCATTTAATTGTAAAAGTGAGCTTCTTACAGCACAGGTCTGACCATTTAGTGCTTGCCTTCTATTCCACATCAATCAGCTCAGTAAATTTGAGTGACTCCTTCCTACCTCCAGGATCAAATATAAAATCCTCTGTTTGGAATTTAAAGTCATTCATAATCTATCCTGAACCCCAACCCTGCATTTCTGATCTTTTTACACACCATCTCCCGTACTCTGCAATACAGTGACACTTTCAAAAGGAACACTTGATTAACAGGAAACAGGGGCCCAGAGAAGAACTACTGATTTCAGTCTTAATGGATCTGGGGGACCTTCTTGGATAAGGATGGAATAGAAAAGGAGAGCAATAAGCACCTCTCCCAGATCAAACCACCTAGGAATGACCAAAATCTTTCAAACTCCTTAGAACTAGCTCTGAAAATAACAGTGGAAAAAAGACTGATAATTGAGACAGTGCCCCTCTACATCAGCGACAGAGCCTAACTTAAATATAAAATTAGAAATCAAGAAATAGTGTGGAAAAAATGACTACACACACACACACACACACACACACACACACACACATACACACACATATATGAACTTGACCATAAAAATCTAATACGGTGACAGGAAAGATCAAGACACAAACTCAGAAGAAGACAATGATGTCAAAAGAGATACAAGTGAAGCCTTAAAAAGAAAGAGTGAATTTGACACAATACAAACAAGAATTCCTGGAGGAACTAAAAATCATTTTCAAAATCAAATAAGAGTGCCAGAGGAATAAAATTGGCAAAAATGAGAGCAAAGGAAGAAATTTATGAAAAGACAAAGCTTGGTAAAAGAGTCACAAAAATACTGAAGCAAATAACACCTTAAAAAAAAACAGAATTGGCCAAATAGAAAAAGAGGTACAAAATTTGACTGATGAAAAAACTCCTTAAAAAGTACAATTGGACAAACAGAAAAACAGGTACAAAAGCTCTGGGAAGAAAACAATTTCTTAAAAAATTAGAATTGTGGAAGTGAAAGCTAATACTTACATGAGACAGCAAGAAACAATAAGACAAAGTTAAAAGAATGAAGAAGTATAATGAAAAACTAGAAAAAAAAAAGAAAAACAACTGACCTGGAAAACATGTTAAGGAGAGTTGATTTAACAACTACTGGATTACTTAAAAGGTATGATCAAAGAAAGAACTATTTTTCTTTACATTTAGTTGGGAAATCAGCAAAATAAATTAAATATATATTTTTTTAAAAGTCAGTATACTGTATCTCCTGACTCCATGCACTGCACTGGCTATCACCTATGTTTTCTCTAACAATTCAAGTCCTAAATAATATCCCACCATCTAAGGAAAGCCTTTTCATGATATCTTTTAATTCTAGTCCCTTACTCCTGTATTTATTTTCAATTTATCTTGTATATAGCTTGCTTGTACATTGCTTGTTTGTACTTGTTTTGAGATGTCTCTCCCATTAGATTGTGAGTTTCTTGAGAGTGTGGACTTTCTTTCCTTCTTTCTCTCTCTTTCTTTCTTTCTCTCTCTCTCTCTTTCTTTCTCTCTCTCTCTCTCTCTCTCTCTCTCTCTCTCTCTCTCTCTCTTTCTTTCTTTCTGTCCCTTTGTATGTCCAATGCTTAGGACATTTCTTAGAAAATAACAGGTGCTCGGAAGTATTTATTTCCTGCCTGCGTGACTGGCCTATACCTAATGTTAACATTAATATTTAGTTTAATATGCCTTCCCATCTATCCACTTCTCTTCAGGTAGGAGGCTATTGACTTTTGTAGTATAAATCTGTCTATCTCTCTCCAGATATTTGATATGCCTTATTTTCTCCATTAGAATGCAAACTAGTCAAAGGTGATTTTTGCCTATATTTGTATCCTCAGTTCTTAGCCCCATGTTTGACACATGTTTAAGAAAAACTTGATTGATTGAATTTTGGGTACTTTTAATGAAAACAGCTGATAAATAAAGAGATGTATACATCTGCCACTCATTCTCAAAGGTCTATCAGAGATGGGGAACTCAATGTGACATGGGGCCTTCTAGGTCCTTTGGTACAGCCTTTTGACAGTCCAAGTTTTACAGAACAAATCCTTTTACTAAGGGGATTTGTTCTGTGAAGTTTGGATTCAGTCAAAGGACCTCACTTGAGGACCTAGGAGGTCACATGTGGCCTTGAGGCTACAGGTTCCCCACCCTTGGGAACATGCCTTTTTTTTTCTCTCAAACTTTCCCCCACTTAATAGTATTTCATTTTTTCTAATTACATGTTAAGATAGTTTTCAATATTCAATTTCACAAAATTTTGAGTATCATATTTTTTCATCCTCCCTTCCTTCCCTCCCCCCCCTTAAAATGGTAAGCAATCTGATACAAGCTATACATGTATAATCATATTAAATATATTTCCACATTACTTATGCTGTTAAGACTCCAAAGAAAAAAGAAAAACCAAGAGAAAGAAAAATTAACAAAAAAAGAGAAAATAGTATACTTTGATCTATATTCAGACTCCATAGTTCTTTCTCTGGATGTGGATAGCATTTTCCATCATAAGTCTTTTGGAATTATCTTAGAGCATTGCATTGCTGAGAAGAGCTAAATCTATCAAAGTTGATCATCACACAATGCTGCTGTCACTGTGTACACTCTTCTCCTGGTTCTGCTCACTTCACTCAGCATCAGTTCATGTAAGTCTTTCCAGGTTTTTCTGAAATCAGCCTGCTCATCATTTTTTTTTAACACAATAGTATCCCATTACATTCATATATCACAACTTGTTCAGCTATTCCTTAACTGATGAACATCCCCTCAATTTCTAATTCTTTGCCACACCAAAAAGAGCTGCTATAAATATTTTTGCACATGATGTCTTTGGGATTCAGACCTAGTAATGGTATTGCTGAATCAAAGGGTATGCACAGTTTTATTTCCCATTAGGCACAGTTCCAAAGTGCTCTCCAGAATTGTTGGATCAGTTCACAACATAACCAACAATGCATTAGTGGGGAACATGCCTTTTAAACAATATTTGTAAGTACTGGTACCAACTTTCTCAGCAGTTTAATAACATTGCATTTTCGTGTTCAGAAATACTGTGCTATCTGCAATAAATAAATAAAATAGTCCCTGAACTCATGGAGCTTATTGACTGTAGGCATAATAGCAGACATACATACATACATACCTACAATATACTGCAAAATGATAAGTAATACTAGCTTAAGGAGGTGGATAAGCCTGGTCTGCTTCCTTCTAAGAGGAAGAACAGTGGACAGGTAGATAGAAACAGCAAGCATGACTGATGACCTAAAAAATATTTCCCATATGCTAATAATATTTATGGGAGCAGATACATATAATTTTAGCCAGGAATCTCCTCTCTCTGAGAAAAGTGCAGTGGACAGCTTCTGGCCCTACCCATGGTTTTCCTTCCTGGCAGGAATCAAATTTTCCACTAGAGAAAGATGGAGGGAAGAGATTCTAGAGATAGTTCTCTTGGTTTCCCTGCAAGCCACATCCCAAAAGACCCTCATGGGCATACACACAGTATACGGGCAAAACAGTATACCCGCACATACCTTGCCCTAAAATCAGTCAGGAAAGGTCTGACCTTCTCTATGCAACCTTGATAATAGTTTACATACACACACATATGTATATGTGATATATATTAAATACATATAAATGTATAGATATATCTATATGTACTTATCTACCCAGAATAGATCTCCCAAGGAGAATATTAGATCCTTAAAGAGAGGAACTACTTAACCTTTTCTTTGTATACATAGTAGCACTTAGCACATAGTAGATAGTATATTCATATCTGTCTGATTGATTAAGAAAATGCTGTAAAGCTTGCTTTGAGGGAAACCTCACAGTTTTGTTTGGCTTGTATTTATTCTAGGTCTATTGTAGTTTAAAAAAGTCAATGTTATGACATGGTAAACAACAAACCTAATGAAATATTAGACTTCATCAAGAGAAGTATTAACAGAGACGACATTCTCACTTTACATTGCCTCACTTTGGCCACTTCCACAGCACCATGTTTAGTTCTAGGCATCACATTTTAGGAAGGACATTAATTAGCTGGAGACACAGAGGAAAGCAATCAGGATAATGAAGTACCTTGAGATCATGCCATATGACAGCAGATTTGGAAAACTGGTCATATCGAGCCTGGAGAAGAAATTATTTTAAAGGGAAATAACTGTCTTCAAGTACTTGAAGGGGTGTTCTGTGGGTTAGGGAGTAGACTTATTTTGCTTTGGCACAAAAAGTATAAGTAGGAGTAGAGTGTAAAGATTTTAAAGCAACAGATTTGGGTTTGATATAAGGAAAAGAAAAAAAATACTTTCTATCAAATAGAACTATCTCAAAGTGGATAAGGCTCCCTTAATGGGAAATGAGTTCTCCCTTATAGAGGAATACTGGGTAAGGATTAGATTAAGATATATGTCCTCAAAGGTCCCTTTCAACTCCATTATTTTTTTGAATTCTATAAAAATAAATCTCAAGAATTTCATTGAAAGCTAATAAAAATAATCACACTCTTCTAACATAAAAAAAATTGAAAATCATGGTGCTACAAGCAGGTTAACATTTACCTTTCATGAGTAGGTGTATGCCTTCTCATGATTTGAAAAATATGAAGTAGCAGGTCAAGTAAGAACAATATAATCTAGAACATTGATGATAATATTGTTAATTAAATTCTAAAAGTTACAGGTTATTAGACAGTCCCAAAAGTATATTGCCCATGTTCCTATTACCAATTTTATTCATCAAAATCCATCTTTCCATCTTTCTAGGCCCTGCTATTTTTTTTTAACATGATTATAATCCAGTTTGTTACAAATGCAGGCCATTTCAGTTCTTCTCAGAATTACCAAAATAAAGGGTAGTAAATAAAATTCAGGGTTTTTTTAAGAACACCTTTTAATCAAATAAGGTTATCTACTTAACCCCTCCCTGTTTATTTTAGTTTCAAATAATAGAGGCAATCAAGATGGACAAATAAATCTAATATATATATATATATATATATATATATATATATATACACACACACACACATATACATATACATATACACACACATTATATATGTGTATGTATGTGTGTGTATGTATATATACACATATACATATATACACACATATGTATATATGTGTATGTATGTGTTTGTGTGTGTGTGTGTATATATATATATGAAAACATTCACTTTTCTTGCCTAGTTTATATAAGAGCAGAAAAAAATCCACCTCTATGGAGGTGATGCTCCTTTGAGATTGATATAACAATCATAGTTTCAAAGGGAAGCAATTTTTTTTTCTTGCCTTCCTAAATACATCTCGCAGTTCTCAATATTCAGAGCTATCTCAGTTCACTTGCGTGTTGTTAAGGTTGCTAGTCCTCTGAAGGTCCCTGGAATTGAAATGAGAGGATTCCTGCTTGAAGAAACTATATCAGCCTACCTTATATCTAATTGACAATTGTTTGGTTGGTGTGCCATAAATGCTATTACATCTATTACTCCAGAACTACATGCCTTCTATTCCGCTCTCTGCCAAGTGAATGGAATGGCATTATGACACATCAGACTTCCCCTCAAAAGTCCTACTTACATTGTCACTGTGTATTCAGGTATTATATTTCAGCCTATAGACATGCCAGGCTTTCTAATCAGGCTTTGAGAAATGTAACATCCTAATGCTTCAGAACCAATTAAAGCTCTCTCCTCTCCCCCTCCACCCTAACCCCCTTCCACCCCCCCAGCCTAATCTACCCCTGCCTACTTATAGGAATGGAAAATTTCTCTACTAAAAGGGAAGTTCTGACAGTAAATGAGTATCTGTCCTCACAAATTTCTCCTCCCCTTAATTTCTGATGGGCTTTATCCCTCAGACAGGAATAGTTTTATCTCATTCCCAAATGGTCATTTTTCTATATTTGCACTCATTCTATCCACCTGTTTGTTATTTAGCTCTTGTGTGAATTAAGCTAGTTCAACTGAAATTGTTTGTACAAAGGCCCTATCCTGAGTAGAGAATGGTAATATTAAAATTGCACCAGATCCAGGCTCTTTTACTCTTCCCCTAGCTCATTTCTAGTTTGTCTAGTAAAACCACATTTCGAGCACTTTCATGAGATATTGTCTGGTTTTCCATACTGACTACAACTCTCACCAACTTGTTCAAACACTTCAAAGTATTACAATGGGGACCAGGAGGCAGAAATCTACAGTCACTCATTGATCTGAAAGGAACCTCAGGAGTCATTTAAGTACAATCCCTTCATTTTATAGTTGAGCAGACTCAGAAGGTAAAGTAGCTTACCCAAGGTTGCACAGCTCTCAGGAAAAAAAAAAACCAAATAAACACAACAACAACAACAACAACACAAGCCTTTGTTATGCCTGGATATAGTCATGTGATTCCTGTTCAAATACCCTGCCCCATCAGTAGAAAGTACCTATAAGTTTTTCAAGGGTTCAGCAGATTTTTAGTATAAACAACCTGATTAAGAAGAATTGCTTTTTTATCTTCACAAACAAGGAGCTTGTGGGAAGAAACTGAATTCTTAAAGAAAAATTTCTTTTATAATTAAAATTAATCAAAAAAGATGAGTAAAATGATCTTTCTCCACCTTCCTGCCCTATACACAGACACACCAAAAAATATTAAGGATCATGAAAAATTCCTTAAGCATTATTTCTGGTTTCTGATTGTAAAAATAAAAAAAAAGAAAACATATGCATTCATTGTATGTATTTAATTCTACAAAAGCCCGATTGTGATGCTTAATTTTTGAGGCAGCAGTTTTCACAGTAGCAAAGAACTGAAAACAAAGAAGTACCCATCTGTTTTGGAATGGCGAAACATGCAGTTATATGAATGTAATAGAAGGTCATTGTAAGAAATAACAATATGAAGAATTCAGAGAAAATTGGGAACACCTGTATGAACTGATGCAGAGTGAAGCAAGTAGAATCAGGAAAACCATTTACATGACGATGACAACGTAAAGGAAAATAACATTGAAATAATTCAGATTCTCAATGTAATGACCAACCATAACTTGAAAGAAGTCAGTAGTAAAGCAAGTCTCAGCAGAAAATGATGTACAGAGAGAGAGAGAGAGAGAGAGAGAGAGAGAGAGGAGGAGGAAGAGGAAGAGGAGGAGGAGGACAAGGAGAAAAGGAAGGAAGGAAGGAAGGAAGGGAGCAAAAAGCATTAATAAAACATGTTTTGAAAACCACATTTCCTCTCTCATTCAAAAATTCATAATATCAAACTTTGACCATCAGGTCTAATTTCTTTGACAAATCCTAGAATCCACTAACTAAATTTTCCCTTTTTATTTTTTGAAAAAAAAAAACAAAACATAGCATTAACCACCAACTCTATAAAAAAAAGCAAAACCCTTCCAAAGGATTAATTAAGTATAATTAATCAGAACGAATAAAGACATTGACTTTGAAAATGTGTCTCATTCTCTACCTATTGCCTTTTAATTTTCTACAAACTGATGGGAGGCATACTTAATGATCAGTCTTTTAATTTCATGATTTATCATTGCTTTGTTCCAAGTTCTAAAGTAGTTCAGTGTTGTCAACCTTACAATATTGTGGTCAAAGCATGAATTGTTCTACTTTTGCTTGTTTTACTCTTCATCAAGTCATACACATTTTTCTAGGTTTCTCTCAATACATCATATTCATCATTCTTATAGCACGATATTTCATTATATGCACATAACACAGTTTGTTCAACCCTGTGACAATGAATTGCTACCTGACTAGTTTCTAGTTCTTTGTCACAACAACAACAACAACAACAAAAGACTATTACAAATGTTCATACCTATAGTTCTTTCCTCTCTGTCTTTGGCCTACTTGGGGTATGGGTCTGGTAGTGGTCTTGCTGAGTCAAAGAATATTCCTAATTTAGTGACATTTTGGTTACAGTTCCAAATCACTTTCTGGAATACTTAGATGAATTCACAAGTCTTCAAACAATGTGTCTGACCTCCCACAGCCTTTTCAAGTAGTTGCCATTTTAATTTTTTGTCATCTTTGCCAGTCTACTGTTTAAGAGGTAGGCCCTCAGAATTTTCTCTTATTACAGATGATTTGGAAGAATTTTTTTTTTTATGTATTTGCTGATAACTTGGATTTCTTTGGTTAAGAACCACCTCTTCATATTCTTTGACCATTTATCTATTGGGAACCACTAAACAATTCTTAAAATAATTATTTAAGTCTCCTAAATAATGTGTTAATACTCCCTTATCATCACCAAACAAATTGCAGCCACTGAAATGCATTAATATATTGTGTCCCCTGCCTTAAATTTGCACTGTACCTCATTCTCTACAAGTACTACATGAATTACAGAGAACTCTGTCTTACAATCATCCCCAGGAAGTGGCTTTCCTTGTTCACCATTGGCACTGTTCCTTCAAATGTTTTTTCTACCTCTCAGCTTCTGAATGCTAAATATCACTAGTCCTTCATTATAGCCAGCTCTAAGGCAACTCCTGATATGCCACCACTAAATTAGTCACTACTCATAACTCCTAAAATTTCCCAACCTATTCTCCAACATTGTGACTTACAAGGTGCCCAGATGAAGGGAAGTTGGCATCATTAGAGCAGGCAGATTTGGCATTTTCTAATGTATAATGTCAGACATCCCTTTTCCAGGGTGAAATGAGCTCTATTGTGGAAGGTCTAGACCAAATTTCTGGAACATGACATTACGATTCAGATGCCCTCTTTAATGTACTGTCTTTTCACACAGGAAGACACCCCTATTCATCCAAAGTTTATGACTGTGTATACTAGATTGAGAGCACATAGGGCCACATGAAATAAACACAGAGAGGAACAAGGAGTGAAATGACTGAAAGTCAATGAGAGCTTTTGACTATCATTAATTATTATTTTCTTTATCAGATGGCACCCAAAATCTCACAAAAGTTAGATAAACTAACATTAATATACCAACATTGGTTGCAGTAATTACCTAGCCTAAGTAAAATATTATCATATGTGGATGGAGTTTCCAGTTTTCACCTCACATTTGCAGTACCAGATACATTATTTCAATCCTATTCCCATTGTGAATTGTATGAGACATCTCATGGGATAGTCATTTTTCATGGTACAGTCCTGAATCCTAAAGTTCTACCCCAAACATAATAATCACCAGTGATATCACTGACGAGTCTCTCTGAGACTGTTTTCTTATTTGTTAAAGGGGGATAAAATATAATAATAACCTCAAAGAATTGTTGTGAAAAATATACTTTGTAAACTCCAGTGCTTTTAATTGAGCATATTAACAGACATGAAACTTAATAAATGAACTGTGATTATGATCACTTTCCTTTCAAGGAGTTTGAGCCTTTCTCTTACCCTGGAGAACGTGAAAGTTCAGCGTCATTGGTTTATGTTGGGTGGCAGTCTCAGAGGGCCATGCAAAGTATAATTAGGTTCTTGGCCAGGAATTCTTTATTTTTTGGTGTCATAGACACCTTCAACAATCTGATATAACTTGTTCTCACAGTAATACTTTTAAATGCATCAAATGAAATAAGTGGGATTAGAAAAGGAAACAAATCTTGTTGAAAAAAAAGTTATTAAAAAAAATTCAGACTTCAATTTAAGGCTGTCTCTCCTTTGTTTCCACTCCAGGTGCCTGAGTTGGTGCTTTAAAACCTACACAATTTAGGCTGTAGGCCACCTGAGGTGTTCTAAGTTAGGATTGTATAGAGTGTTCTTTGTTAATTTTAAAGAAAGGAGCAGCCCTTAACGTTTGATTGAATTTGGTTTTGATTTCAGGCAGTATGTTTTTAAGAAATGGAAAGTTGCAATGAAAAGCTGTAATCATTATTACTAACTACCTACTCTGAATCTTTTTTTCTCCTCAAATGTATGTTTCCTTGTGAATTTTCACTGAGTAGTCATTAGTTATTTTTGTTAGTACAGCTGACGTATTTTGCCTTATCTGCTAAGCTGTTGCTTCTGCAAGTTTGACTATTAGGTGCTGTTATTTTTCTCTGTTTGTTTGTTTCTTTTCCTGCCTGTCACATTTACTTGTTTTCCTGCAATCATGGGTTATTTTGCTCTACTTTCAGAATTAATATGCATGTCTTGTGAATTGTTCTTAGTCCTCTGATTCTTTTCTATGATGAGCAGCAAGTTTTGTCAATATGCGAAATGTGGGTGTGTTTTACTGACTACCTGGGAAAATGACAGAGAAGATGTTAAAATAACTGCCTGCTGTTGAAGTGGTGGAAGAAGAAAAAATGTTCATAGTCTTAACATTTTCTGCATCACCAGCTTTTCATCTCAACACTTTGTTGGCAGACTGTGACAAATTATTTTATCAGAGGAATTTATGATCCACTATTGTTGTAATATACATATACATATAAGACACACACACACACACACGCACACATATATAATACATGGTATATATAGTCTTATATGGATTTTTTTTTATTCAAGGCTTTAAAATGAACAAGGTTAATTAATACTTAGCAAAAGAGCTGTAAGAACATTCTGGTAGGGGAACCATATTATAATGCAGCAAAACCCATCTACTGCCAACAAGAATGATGTTGGAGAGGATGAGCTTGTCAGAATATTTTAAAAGAAAAGGCAGATGAAAGTAGTTGACAAGATCTAGAAGCAAGGGTGGGTTTTAAAAATAATATTAAAAAAGATTGTTTTTCTTCAGGCCACAAAGGATCGAAGTAAGGGGCTTGGGGCAACCATTTGTTGAGGGAGTGAAGACATTTTCTATTTTTCCTATTAAGCCATGATTCAACAGCTGCTCTGAGTGTCAAAACCTCTGCTCCCAAAGAATAGGCTTAGTTTGAGATGTGTCTGGTTACTTAGGCCTTTGCCTAAAGGAAAGATGTCCTAGTGATGGGATGTCACTGGAGGGTGATCGATAATCTAGATCTCTTCTCATCTTTGGGCAGTCAGGCAATAGTGTTTTTATGCCTTTTAAACATTCTGTAAACTTTGTGAGTTTATGTTTTTCATGGCTTTTTATAATGCAGATGCACCAGGGGAAAGAGACCTACTTCCTTAAGAAGAACAACTAGAGGCAATAAAAAAGGATGCAAAAATGGCAGAAGACAAAATTAGGAAGTAAACAAAGTTTACATCTTACTTATTCTTTTGGTGTGTCCTTCCTTTCCACCCATACCCTCCATCCTTGGCAAAGGTAACTAATACCCTCTGGTTTTCTAGGTTTCCTGGCTGTGCCAAATTCCATACTGCAGCCTCATCTAACATCAAAACCTAGCTGCCTCATGCCCCATTTCCTTCTCCTCTAAGTAAAAATATATGGCTATGGATGATTAACCGAATGAAATAATCCCTGTAAATGTGGTGACTAGTTAACATGCTATTTTTCTAGGGTAACATGGAGTTTAAAATAAATTAAAAGTCTCAAAAACCTTAATGACTAATTCTATTGGTGAACACTATGGCACTATGGCAAACATGTTAGGGGAATAATTTAGAGCAGAGTATCTCTTAGCATGTTAAGGGATCTTTGAGAAGGATTAGTTGTAGGCAGAGCCATGTGAAGAGAGTAAATTTTTTTTTCTGAGGGCAGAAGATGCAAAGAGTGCGAAAATCAGAGAGCAAGGGTGAAGACAGATGTTAAAAAAGAGATCTAGTGCTGAGTAGAACAATGTAAAAGGGAGACAAGTGTGCTATGCCTGTTGTCTGAGTTTTTCCAGATCCAGGCTGATCATTGAGGTCCCAGTTATGTGGCAATAAGGCTTTTTCTTCAGGACATTCAGACTTCATGTGGGGAGAGGGCTATGTCTAAAATATCTTTTTTTTAAAATAAAATTTATTATATTTTCCTAGCTGCATGTAAAAGCAATTTTTAAGTTTTGGGTTTTTTTTTTTAATTTTGAGTTCCAAATTCTCTCCCTTCTTCCATCTCCCCACCCCCATTGAGAAGGCAACAGATTCTATATAGTTGATACATGTGTAGTTATGAAAAACATTTTCATAAAGGTCATGTTGTGAAAGAAAACAGACAAAAAAGCCCCTCAAAAATAAAGCAAAAACAAAAGCATGTTTCAATCTATATTTGGATACCATCAGTACTTTCTCTGGGGATAGGAAGCATTTTTTATCATTGGTCTTATAGAATTGTCTTGGATCATTCTATTGCTGAGAATAGGTAAGTCATTCACAACTGATCATCTCACAATATTGTTGTTACTTTGTAAACAGTACATTTCACTTTGCATCAGCTAAGGCAAGTCTCTCCAGGCTTTTTTGAGAGCATCCCACTTATCATTTACCATGAAACAATAGTACTCCATCACAAATACATACCACAATTTGTTCAGCCTTTCCCCAATTGATAGGCATCCCCTCAATTTCCAATTCTTTGCCACCGGAAAAGTGCTGTTATAAATATTTTCATATATATAGGTCCTTTTACTTTTTTTAAAATCTCTTTTAGAATACAGACTAGTAGTGGTATTGCTAGGTCAAAGGGTATGCATGGTTTTATAGCCCTTTGGGTATAGTTGCAAATTGATCTACAGAATGGTTGAATCAGTTCACAACTCCACCAACAGTGCATTAATGTCTCGTTTTTCCCACAGCCCCTCTACCATTTGTAATTTTTCTTTTCTGTCCTATTCACCAATCTAATAGGTATGAGGTAGTATCTCAGAATTGTTTTACTTTGTATTTCTCCAATCAATAGTAAGTTACAGCATTTTTCCATATGGTGATAGAAAGCTTTGATTACTTGATCTGAAAACTATTCATATCTTTTGACCATTTAACAACCAAGGAATGGTTCTTATTAAAAAAAAAAAGACTCAGTTCTCTATATGTTTGAGAAATGAGGCCTGTATCAGAGAAACTTTCTTCAAAATTTTTTTTTCAGTTGCTATTGCTAACTGTAGTTCCCTCCATCCTATTTCTCCCCTTGTTTATTCTATTATCTTTCTCCTTTCACCCTGTCCCTCCTCAAAAATGTTTTGCTTCTGACTACCCTCCCTTCTATCACATCTACCCTCCCTTCTCTTATCCCCTACCCATCCTACTTTCCTCTAGGGTAAGATAGATTTCTATACCCAATTGAGTATGTATGTTATTCCCTCTTTGAACCAATTCTGATGAGACTGAGGTTTACTAACTCCCCCTCATCTCTCCCCTCTTCCCCATCACTGTAAAAACTTTTTCTTTCCTCTTTTATGTGAGATAATTTACCCCATTCTGCCTCTCCCTTTCCTTTCTCCAAGTACATTTCTCTCTCAATCCTTAATTTTATTTTATAGATATCATCCCTTCATATTCAATTCACACCTGTCCCTTCTGTCTATATGTACTCCCTCTCTGCCCTAAGAATGAAAAAAGTTCATATAAGTTACAAATATCATCTTCCCATGTAGGAATGTAGACAGTTTAATCTTATTAAGTCCCTTACAATTTCTCTTTCCTGTTCATCTGTTTATGCTTCTTTTGCATCTTGTACTTGAAAGTAAACTGTTCTAGCTTTGGTTTTTTCATCAAGAATGCTTGAAAGTCCTCTGTCTCATTGAATATCCATTTTTAACCCTGGAGGATTATACTTTTTTCTGGGTAGGTGATTCTTGGTTGTAATCTTAGCTTCTTTGCCTTCTGGAATATCATTCCAAGTCCTCTTATCCTTTAATGTAGAAGCTGCTAAATCTTGTGTCATCCTAACTGTGGTCACACAGTACTTGATTTTCTTTTTTTTTCCTGGCTGCCTTGCAATATTTTCTCCTTGACCTGGGAGCTCTGGAATTTGGCTATAATATTCCTGGGACTTTTCATTTTAAGGTCTCTTTCAGGAGATGATGGGTGGATTCTTTCAATTTCTATTTTATCCTCTAGTTGAGAATATCAGGGAAGCTTTCCTTGATTTTTTTTTTTAGGCAATTGGGGTTAAGTGATTTGCCCAGGGTCACACAGCTAGTAAGTGTCAAGTGTTTGGTCTGAGGCTGGATTTGAACTCAGGTCCTCCTGACTTCAGGGCCAGTGCTCTATCCACTGCTCCATCTAGCTGCCCTGATATTTTTTTTTTTGAAAGATGATGTCTAGGCTCTTTTTTTAATCATGGCTTTCAAGAAGTCCAATAATTTTTAAATGATCTCTGGATCTGTTTTCCAGGTCAGTTGCTGTTGTTGTTGTTGTTGTTTTTCCAATGAGATATTTCACATTGTCTGTTTTTTTAATTATTTTTCTTTTCTTCTATTGTTTCATGATTTTTCATGAAGTCATTAGCTTCCATTTCCTCCATTCTAATTGTTAAGGAATTGTTTTCTTCAGTGAACTTTTGTACCTCCTTTTCCACTTGCCCCATTCTACTTTTTAAGGAGCTTTTTTCTGCAGTGAAATTTTGGACCTCTTTTACCATTCAGCCAATTCTGCTTTTTAACACATTCTTCTCCTCTTTGGATTTTTGTACCTCTTTTACCATTTAGCCTTATCTATTTTTTAAGGTATTATTTTCTTCAGTACTTTTCTGTGTCTGCTTTATCAATCTGTTGACTCATTTTTCATGATCTTATTGCATTACTCTTATTTTTTTTCCCAATTTTTCCTCTACCTCCCTTACTTGATTTTCAAAATTTCTTCTTGAGCTCTTCCATAACCTGAGACCAATTCATATTTTTCTTGGACACTTCGTTTTCTACTGAGTATGTTTTGATCTTCCTTGTCATCATAGTGACTTTCTATGACCAGATTTTTTTTCTGTTGTTTTCTCATATTCTCAGCCTCTTACTTGACGTTTTAACTCTTTGCTAAAACAGGGTTCTGCTTCCAAGGTGGAGGGACCACTGCCACAAGCTTCAGGGTTTTGTGCAGTTATTTTGAGAGATGCTTTTAGGGACCTTCAAATTTTCAGCTTTTCCAAGGGGGTACAATCTAAGGAGAGGTGTTTACTCCTCTCCTGGCCTGTGATCTGGTCTGTGAGTGACCACAAGCACTGTTTTCTACCTTGGAACTGTGAGGAGGGTCCCCTCCTTCCGATGTGGTCATGAGCTCTGGTGTATTAGTGCTCTTCCTCACCCTGGAACTGCCATGAAGGACTGTGATACGGATTCAAGTATGGGCAAAGCAACAGAGTCCTGCCTCTGTGCTAGTAAAAAGACCCCTGTAATCTCCTTTTGACTAGTTGCTGGACTCTCTTACCATCTGTGGGTTGAGAGCTCTGGAAGCTCCTGGTTTTCTGGGCCTGGCACAGTGACCTGCCCTAAACTGTGCTCCACTCTCACCCTGGTGTAACAGACCTTTCCTGCTAACTTTCTGCATTGTTTTGGGCTGGAAAATTGCTTCACTCTGTGTGTGTGTGTGTGTGTGTGTGTGTGTGTGTGTGTGTGTGTGTGTGTGTGTGTGTTCTGCCACTTTAGAATTTGTTTAGAGTCACTGTTTAAATATATTTGGAGCAGTGTGTGGGAGAGCTCAGGTGAATCCCTGACTTTACTCTGCTGTCTTGGCTCTACCCCTTGGCAGCTCACCTCATGTTTGAAGTATCTTAAAGGAAGTAACAAGCTTATTCAAACTACTTTGCTTAAAATTTAAGCCCTTTACAATTTAGGTCCAATCTATTTTACTTCAAAAACTATATTTCAATCAAACTGAAGTATTTACCATTCTCCAAATGTGTCCTACACTTTTGCATTTGTGTGTGTGTGTGAATGCTAGGATTGCCTTCCTCTCACTTATCTGCCTATTGAAATCTCATTCATGTAGAATCATGTAGTCAAGTCTCTCTACCGCACAGTACTGTTGCTCTTCCTGTCTCTTCTGAGCTCAAAGCATCATAGATTTAGGGATAAAAGGGATTTCAAAAGATCTCTAATGTAATTATCTGAATGGGGAAAGATCACTGGCTCTGGAATCAGATGACCTTGGCTCAAATCCTACTTCTGATGATTATTACTTGTGTGATCTTACACAAGTCATTGAATCAATCAGTCATTAAACATTTATTAAGCACCTAATATGTGCCAGTCACTGTGTTAAGTTCTGGGGATATTAAAAAAAAAAGCCAAAGATGATCTCTGCCCTCAAAGAATTCACAATATAATTTAACCAGTGGCCTCTGAGGTCTCTTTCAATTATACAGTTATGGATATATTATCTAAATCTTATTTTGAATTTTAGGAAATGGAGAATTATATTCTAATGAGGCAGAAAAGTGTATATAGCAAAATATAAAATGAATATATACAAATATATACAAAGTAGTTTAATAGAAGGAAAAGCTTCAAAGTGGTACCTGAGTTACACTTTTTTTTTTCACAATTGGGGTTAAATGACTTGCCCAGGGCCACACAGCTAGTAAGTGTCAAGTGTTTGGTCTGAGGCCAGATTTGAACTCAGGCCCTTCTGACTTCAGGGCCAGTGCTCTATCCACTGTACCACACAGCTGCTCTGACTGAGCTATATCTTAAAAGAAAAAAAAAACAGGACTCTAAGAGGCAGAAGCATGATGGGAGTGAATGTAAGGCATGGGAGAGAGTCAGCAAAAAGGAAATGGAATGTCATGTATATGGAACAGAGAGGTCAGTTTAGCTGAATCTCGGTGTCCAATAAGGCTGAAAAGAGGTTGGGGCTGAGTTGTGAAGGACTTTAACAGCTAAACAGAACAGATTATATCACATGCATGATGAAACCAGTGGAACTGATTGAGTAAGAGAGTCATATGGTTAAATTTGGACTATAGGAAAGTTTCTTTTGCAATAGTGGGATACATATAGTGGAGTGGGGAGAGACTTGATGCAAGGAGATCAGTTAGGAGGCTACTGTCATAGTCTCAGTGAGAGGTGATGAGGGGATGACAAAGACTAATATGTTTATGTGGAGTGTCACAGGATCATTCTTTGAAAATCCTAGTGGAGTCTGTGGGCTCTGAAGATGCTTCTGATTCCTTCTGGTCCTCTATAGAGACATAGACAAATAGTATTTCTTGAAGAAAGCCTTATTCTCCCCAACTACAAATGGTCTGAGGATAATAACACTGAATAGCCAATACGTACACATGTGTGCACTTGCACAAACACAGGACCACCTGACATATGAGTTGGGGTGAGGATTCCTAAAATATCCAGTTCTATCAAAGGTCTCTTACTCAAATTGGTTGCTCTTAATATTGCTGTAAGAAACATTTTCAGTGAACCCAATGTGGGGGGCAATATCTCCTCTTAAGAAATATGTGACTCCAACTATCTAAAAAAGCTTTTGCAGTGAGTATACAAACAATTCCATGAATCAGTCCCAAATGTAACTCGTGATTTTTCTTTCTGAAGAATGTTGTAAGAATCCACCAACTTTGAAGAGGCAGAAAAGTCAGTGGGAGGAACTGGGGCCCTCCTAAAGTTGATCATGAAGAAAAAGGAACTAAGCTTCCACTAAAAAAAAAATCTCCAGTTCGAAAAAAGCATCAAGAATATACTCTCTGCTGCTTCCTAATCATTATATTTACTTAGCTTTGAACTCTATTCTCTTGCACATATACATATACACACAAATGTGTAATGCACATATACACATGTGTGTGGCTTCACACATATGTGCAGATATATGCATGGATGTATACATCTTATACTTCATACGTCCCATCCCCATTATTTTGCCTGAACATATAATTTCCATAAATGTTGTAAAAATTGCTGTGTCTTCCTTGACAAAGACCCACAATATGTGTTTTCTGAAACTAGTCAATGGTCTCTGGCAAAACGGTCACAGAAAAGCAGAAGATAAAGATTGCTGTCACTACTGACCTCTTTCCATAAAATTATTTTTTCATCCACCAGGAAGTATTAGGAAGTGGCTTGCTGATGGGCCATTACAGTTTTCATTGTCATCACCTCATTTAGTTAATCAATGTGCTTTGAGTAGGTGACTCAAATGTGACCAAATATTGTGCTAGGTGTTAGGGAGACAAGCCGAAAAGTGTTATAGTCTCTGCCTTCAAGGAGTTTGCATTTCATTTGGGCAAATGTAACACATTTATAGGTGACAAAGGATAGGACATGTTACAAAACATACTGAGTGATTTTGTGTGTCTATGTGGAGGGAGGAATCCACAAATAGGGAGATTAAGCTAGAAACAAAGTAGTACTGGACCTGAGCATTGAAAAGAGTTGGTGGGACTTCCACTTCCAGGAGCCAAGATGGTGGAGTGAAAAGGTAATAGCTCTCACTCTCCCCTATCAACCTCTGAAAACCCAGAAAACATCACTCCAGAAAAAAAACCCTGGAACACCTGAACTAGAAGAAAGACGGGGAACAGCAGTGCAGCAACCCAACAAACGGGTCTCCCAGTGCCTCAGCAAAAATAAGGGAGACAGAACTACAAGGCACTGAAGGCAGATAAGTACCCTGTGGTATTCATCTGAAAGGAGGTGAAGAAAACAACCTAAAGGCTTCCCAAAGCCCCGGCCTTGCTGATTCCAACCCAACAACAGGTCAGCTATAGGAGCCCTGCAGCCTCCAATTGTGAAGAAATCCTGAAGCCCAGGTGGTAGAGCATGCAAACACCAACACCTTGACCTCCAAGTGCCTCAGTGAGGGTGGGGGGAACTGGTGGAAACCACCTCAGAAAACCACCAGGTGCCTCAGCACTCCACCACAAAGGAATCTCCCAGTACATTGGCAGAAATAAGGGAGACAGCACTGCAGGGAGCCCCAGGCACATAAACACCCTGAAGCACCCATCTAAAAGGAGCTGAAGAAAGCTAAAGGAAAGGAAAAGCAGGCAACCTAGAATTGTCTGAAAGTTCCAGCCTTGCTGATTCCAGCCCAACAAGGTAAGCTGCCAGAAACCTACAGCCTCCAATTGCTAGCATAAGAGGCCTCAGCACGAAAAGCCAGCAACCAAGACCTAGGCTCCCAACACAAGAAGCTTGGGTCAGTGCCCTCTGTTCCCCAGCAGGAGAGCTCAATCTCTTTAAAGGCCAGGGAATAAAGAAACACCATGAGTAAAAAGAAACATACCATAGATTCATATTATGAGAAGAGTGAAGATCAAGACAGAAATTCTGAAGAGGACAACATTGTCAACAAACCCACATCTGCAACAACAAAAGGGAATATGAACTGGTCTGAAGCCCAAAAAGCCTTCTTAGAAGAGCTCAAGAAGGATTTTAATAGTCAAATGAGAGAGGTAGAAGAGTCCTTCAAAAATACGATTGGCCAATTGGAAAAAAAATACACTGAAGAAAACAAGTCCCTAAAAAACACAATTGGCCAATTGAAGAAGGAAGTACAAAAACTAACAGAAGAAAACAATCTGTTAAAAACTAGAATTGGACAAATGGAAACTAATGTCTCTATGAGAGAGCAAGAATCAGTCAAACAGAAACAAAAAAATGAAAAAATAGATGAAAATGTAAAATACCTCATCAGTAAAACAACCACCTGGAAAATCGACTCAGGAGAGACAATTTAAAAATTATTGGACTACCTGAAAATCATGATGAAAAAAAGCCTGGACAGTATCTTTCAGGAAATCATAAAGGAAAACTGCCCTGAAGTCCTAGAACCAGAAGGGAAAATAACCATAGAAAGAATCCACTTCACCACCTGAAAGAGATCCCAAATTGACAATGCCAAGGAATATAATAGCAAAATTCCAAAATTACCAGATGAAAGAGAAGGTGCTGCAAGCAGCCAGAAAGAAACAATTTAAATATCATGGAACCACAGTCAGGATTACACAGGACCTTGCAGCTTCTACATTAAAAGACCAGGGCATGGAACATGATATTCCTAAGGCAAAGGAGCTTGGAATGCAGCCAAGGATCAATTACCCAGCAAAAATGAGCATCATTTTTCAAGGGAGGTGGATATTCAACAAATAGGAGACTTCCAAACTTTCCTGATAAAAAGACCAGAGCTCAACAAAAAATTTGATCTTCAAGTACAGGACTCAAGAAGGACTTAAAAAGGTAAATGGGACAGAAAGATACAATATGTTGTTAATAAGGGGGGGCTGTTTAAACCCCTACAAGGGAATATGAGACTTGCAACCCTTGAGAACTGTATTGTTATTACACCTTGTTAAAGGAGTATACATAAAGAGGGTGGATATTAGTTGACTTTGATGTAATGATAAAAAAAATCTAATCAAGTGGGTTAAATGGATCCAAATAAGTGGATCAATCTGATCTTAGAAAATGTACTGAGAAAGGAGGAGGCAGACAAGGGTAAATTACATTACAGGAAAAGACACAAAATCCTATTACAGCAGAGGGAAAGAAGGGAGGGGGAGCATTGTTTGAACCTTACTCTCATCAGATTTGGCTCAAGAAGGGCATAATATAATCAGTTAGGTATAGAAATCTAACTTGCCCTATAGGCAGTAGGAGGGAAAAGGGGAAAGAAAAGGGAGGGGGAAAGAAGGGAGGGAAGAAGCAGTAAGACTAAAGGGGAAGAAAAGGGAAAGGGATAATAAAAGGGGGAGGGACTGAAGGAGGTGGTGTCAAAAGCAAAACACTAGTGAAGGGGGAAAGGAAAAAGGAGAAAGAAAAGCATCAATGGGGGGAAAAAGGATGGAGAAAAAGACACAGATAGAATGTAAATGGGATGAACTGTCCCATAAAATGGAAACGGATTACAGAATGGATTAAAAACCATAATCCTACAATATGTTGTTTACAGGAAACACATTTGAAAAAGAGTGACACATACAGGGTAAAGGTAAAAGGCTGGAGCAGAATATATTATGCGTCAGCTGAAGTAAAAAAGCAGGGGTAGCAATCCTGATCTCAGACAAAGCAAAAGCAAAAATAGATCTAATCAAAAAAGATAAGGAAGGAAACTACATCCTGCTAAAAGGCAACGTGGGCAATGAAGTAATATCATTACTAAACATATATGCACCAAATGGTATAGCATCCAAATTCTTACAGAAGTAGTTCAGGGAGTTACAGGAAGAAATAGACAGCAAAACTATACTAGTGGGACCTGAACCTCCCCCTCTGCACTAGATAAGTCTAACCACAAAATAAACAAGAAAGAAGTTAAGGAGGTGAATAGAACATTAGAAAAGTTAGGTATGATAGACCTCTGGAGAAAACTGAATGGGGATAGAAAGGAATATACTTTTTTCTCGCAGTACATGGCACATACACAAAAATTGACCATGTACTAGGGCATAAAAACCTCACAATCCAATGCAGAAAGGCAGAAATATTAAATGCATCCTTTTCAGATCATGATGCAATAAAAATTATATGTAATAAAGGGCCATGGAAAGATAGACTAAAAAATAATTGGAAACTAAATAATCTAATCCTAAAAAATGATTGGGTCAAACAACAAATCATAGAAACAATCAATAATTTCATTCAAGAGAATGACAATAATGAGACAACATACCAAAACCTATGGGATGCAGAAAGCAGTTCTTAGGGGAAGTTTTATATCTCTAAATGCTTACATAAATAAAATAGAAAAAGAGGAGATTAATGAATTGGGCATACAACTAAAAAAACTAGAAAAAGAACAAATTAAAAACCCTCAACTAAACACCAAATTAGAAATATTGAAAACCAAAGGAAAAATTAATAAAATTGAAATTAAGAAAACTATTGAACTAATAAATAAAACTAAGAGCTGGTTTTATGAAAAAACCAATAAAATAGATAAATTTGGTTAATTTAATTAAAAAAAAGAAAGAAAACCAAATTACTAGTATCAAGAATGAAAAGGGAAGCTACCACCAAGGAAGAGGAAATTAAAACAATAATTAGGAATTATTTTGCCCAACTATATGCCAACAAATTTGACAATCTTAGTGAAATGGATACATATTTACAAAAATATAAATTGCCCAGATTAACCGAAGAGGAAGTAAAATACTTAAATAACCCCATCTCAGAAAAAGAAATTGAACAAGCCATTGATGAACTCCCTAGGAAAAAATCTCCAGGGCCAGATGGATTTACATGCGAATTCTATCAAACATTTAAAGAACAATTAATTCCAATACTATATAGACTATTTGGGAAAATAGGTGAACAAGGAGTCTTACAAAAATCTTTTTATGATGCAAATACGGTGTTGATACCAAAACCAGGAAGAGTCAAAATAGAGAAAGAAAATTATAGACCAATTTTTCTAATGAATATAGATGCAAAAATTTTAAACAAAATACTAGCAAGTAGATTGCAGCAACTTATCACAAGAATAATACACTATGACCAGGTAGGATTTATACCAGGAATGCAGGGTTGGTTCAATATTAGGAAAACTATCAGCATCATTGAGCATATCAACAACAAAACCAACAGAAACCACATGATCATCTCAATAGATGCAGAAAAAGCTTTTGATAAAATACAACACCCATTCCTATTAAAAACACTAGAAAGCATAGGTATAAATGGAGTCTTCCTTAAAATAATAAATAGCATTATCTAAAACCTTCAGCAAGCATTATATGTAATGGGGACAGGCTAGAAGCATTTCCAATAAGATCGGGGTGAAACAAGGATGTCCATTATCACCACTGTTATTCAATATTGTACTGGAAACCTTAGCTTTAGCAATAAGAGAAGAAAAAGAAATTGAAGGCATTAGAATAGGCAAAGAAGAAACAAAGCTATCACTCTTTGCAGATGACATGATGATATACTTAGAGAATCCTAGAGAATCAAGTAAAAAACTACTTGAAATAATAAACTTTAGCAAAGTTGCAGGCTATAAAATAAACCCACATAAATCATCAGCATTTCTATATATTACCAACAAAGCCCAACAGCAAGAGATAGAAAGAGAAATCCCATTTAAACTTACTGTAGACATTATAAAATATTTAGGAGTCTACCTCAAACAAACCCAGGAACTCTATGAACACAATTACAAAACACTTTTCACACAAATAAAATCAGATCTAAATAATTGGAAAAACATCAGTTGCTCATGGGTAGGCCGAGCTAATATAATAAAAATGACAATCCTACCTAAGCTAATTTACTTATTCAGTGCCATACCAATCAAACTACCAAAAAATTATTTTATAGAGTTAGAAAAAATAATAACAAGATTCATTTGGAAAAACAAAAGGTCCAGAATATCAAAGGAACTAATGAAAAGAAATGCAGGGGAAGGTGGCCTAGCAATTCCAGATCTTAAATTGTATTATAAAGCAGCAATCATCAAAACTGCTTGGTACTGGCTAAGAAATAGGGAGGTGGATCAGTGGAATAGGTTAAATATGCAAGACACAGTAGTCAATGACTATAGTAATCTATTATTTGATAAACCCAAAGACCCCAGCTTCTGGGATAAGAACCCACTCTTTGAAAAAAACTGCTGGGAAAACTGGAAAAGAGTATGGCAGAAACTAGGCATAGACCCAAATCTCACACCATATACCAAAATAAAGTCAAAATGGGTTCATGACTTAGATATAAAGGCTGATACCATAAGTAAACTGGGAGAACAAGGAATAGTTTACCTATCAGATCTATGGAGAACAGAAGAATTCATGACCAAACAGGAGATAGAGAACATTATGAAAAGCAAAATGGATAATTTTGATTACATTAAATTGAAACGTTTTTGCACAAACAAAGCCAATGCAACTAAGATTAGAAGGAAGGTAGAAAATTGGGAAAGAATTTTTACAGTCTCTCTGATAAAGGCCTCATTTCTAAAATATATAGAGAATGAAGACAAATTTATAAGAACACCAGCCATTCCCCAATTGATAAATGGTCAAAGGATATGAACAGACAGTTCTCAGATGAAGAAATTAAAGCCATCTATAGTTATATGAAAAAATGCTCTAAATCGTTATTGATTACAGAAATGTAAATCAAAACAACTCTGAGGTGCCACATCACACCTATTAGATTGGCCAACATGACAAAACAGGAAAATGATAAATGTTGGAGAAGATGTGGGAAAATTGGAACACTAATGCATTATTGGTAGAGTTGTGAAATGATCCAACCATTTTGGAGAACAATTTGGAACTATGTCCAAAGAGCTACAAAAATGTGCATACCCTTTGATCCAGCAATAGCACTTCTAGGGCTACATCCCAAAGAGATCAAACAAATGGGAAAAGGACCTACACGTACACAAATATTCATAGAAGCTCTTTTTGTGGTGGCAAAGAATTGGAAATTGAGAGGATACCCATCAATTGGGAAATGGCTGAGCAAGTTGTGGTATATGACTGTAATGGAATAGTATTGTGCTATAAGAAATGATGAACAGGCTAACTTCAGAAAAACCTGGAAAGACTTATATGGTCTGATGCTGAGTGAAGTGAGCAGGACCAAGAGGACTTTGTACATAATAAGAGCCATGTTATGCAATGAATAAGAATGTTAAACTGAACCCTTCTCAACATTATGAGGATCTAAGACATCTCCAGAGGAGTCAGGATGGAAAATGCTGTCCACATCCAAAGAAAGAACTACAGAAGTCGAATCGCCATCACTTATTTTTACCTTCTGTTGAGTTTTGTTTCATCTTTCTTATGGTTCCTCTTATTGGTTTTAATATTTACTTACAACTTCACTAATATGAAAATATGTTTAATAGGTATGTAAATGTAAAGCCTATATCAGATTTTGTGCTGTCTTGGGGAGGGTGGCGGGGAGTAAGGGGGAGAAAAATTTTCAACTCCAAAGCATATGGAAGTGATTGTTGATAAATCAAAATAAATTAATAAAATTTAAAAAAAAAAGGAGTTTGTGGTATGGACAGGCTTTCCTGCTCTGACTGCTCATGTCAGCCCATGAGGGAACACATAAGCCTTTGCACTTGTCCATTTTCAGGAAACAATACATTATCCTTTTAGGTGGTTTAAAAGAGTTTTGGCACTAAGAACTACAGGGAAACCACGAGAAATTACAATAATAATCGAAGGGGCAAATTATAAATTTAAATATTTTCAGTCAACTCAACTCTTCCAGCATGTTAACAAATTTGGGTCTTCTTAGTCTTTCGTCTTTCAATGTATTAAATAGCCTGCTTCTTTTAAATCTGATTCCATAGGCAGCTAGGTATATGTTACCTTAGTTTTTATCCATTAGCCAAATTGACAAAACTGTAGGTAACTTGATCTTTCTAGAATACATTTGCCAATCTTTGGTCATGGAATGAGAAAGCCTAGGTGAGGAAATGTTTCTGAGAATCTCTCCCTCCTCTACTGCCCAATATGACCTTTTTTCGATCTTTTGCCTTTTACAAGACTGGGAATTTAGATTATATTAAAGGGAATAATTCGAAGCTGCCACACAGCTAGTAAGGAATTGACAGAACCAGAGTTGTAACTAGTTTAGAGTGTGCTGACTGAATGTGTAATTATTCAGCTTCCTAGAGATAACAGAACTTAACAGTTAGTTGTCAGGAATATTTAAAATAGATTATTTGTTTTTATGTTTTGTTTTTACATTACTTAGATTTATCTCTGTATCTCTCCCTGAGAGCTATCTTTTATAAATAAGAGTACAAAGGAGAAAAAAAAAGGAAAAGAGGGAAAATGTCAAGAAAAGCAATCAATATTTGAAAAAACCACATAAGCAACATTTCACACCTATGTGCAATCCCTTACCCATAAATGTTTGCAAAAGATTGGGAGAGTTATCTTATCTCTCTTCTTTGGTGCCAAGCTTATTCTTTATGATTTTGCAACATTCAGTTTCAAGTAGTTTGTGTTTGTTGTTCTTTACATTTACATCATTGTGGTCATTTTGTATATTGCTTTCCTGGTTCTTCTTACTTCAACTTACATCAGTTCATGTAAATATTTCCATTCTTCTTTGTAGTTAGAATACTTATTATTTCTTATAAAGCAGGGATATTCCATTATATTCATATGCCACAATTTGTTTAGCTATTCTCCAATTATTGGTCATTTACTTTATTTTTAGTTCTTTCTTACCATAAAAAAAAATACTATTAGTAATAACTGAAAATAGGAAGTTTCTGATCTGTGGTGAGCAATTCCTGTCCCAATTCCTCCCAATCACAGAAGACTCAAGCCACTATCCCTGGGCTCCTTTTTTCCTACCATAGTGTGATGTCCCTTGGTACAGTCAACTGAAGGTGCACTTCATGCAACTTGTTCCAGGTGAAAAAATTCCTAGTTACAACTCAGGGTAGAGACCAGATCTGAACCTAGATCATCTGAATCCAACTATAATGCAATTTTAACAACACCTCTCAGAATGCTTACAAGTTGAATGAAAAGATTGCTAAACAGAAACAGGAGTCTAAATTACATGCTTCTTTAGGTCAGGGATGGTGTGTGTGTGTGTGTGTGTGTGTGTGTGTGTGTGTGTGTGGTTTTGTTTCTTATTGTTGTTCCTGTATGTAGTCTGTTCAGTATCTAGCATATTGCCTTACATCTTATATATGGTATACTTAAAGTTGCGTTGACTTGAAAAATGTAAACATTATGTCAAAAACAGTTCAGATAGTTAAGAGTACCAGAGGGAGTTAATTTAAAAGGGAACTTGAGTTATTATCTTATTTATGCCTTCCCAGATAGGCATGATTACATATAAGCAATCCCAGAAATAAAATAATCTATTAACAATTTTTCAAATTCACAGAGAATGGTTGTACAATCTTCATCAGAAACTCCTTCCTCTATTTAATAATTCTCATTGTAGGGAAACATTTCCTTTTAACTTACTTAATTCCTGCAGGCTACAATATAATCCTCTTTTTACCATGCATGTCCCCAATAAAAATAGACAATATGGCTGGTTTTCATCCCCTACGTAAAAACCTGTAATATTCTTGGAGATCATTATCAAATTTCCCTTCAGCCTCCTTATTCAGGTTGATTAAGCCAAATTTCTCTAACCTTTCCTCTGAGATCATATTTTCCAGCACTTTAGTTATGTTTGTGGCTCTCAACTGAGCACTCTCGAAATTGACACCATCCCTCTTTACTCACTGATCCCAGAAGTGAACACTTTATTCTAATAGGGGTCTGACCAGTACTGAGTATAATGGAATGATTATCTCATGATATTATTACTCCACCATAAATGCTTTTTAATCACTTAGGATGATAATTGTTCTTCGCTATGACCTCCAGATCTTTTTCTTTCTTACTTTTAAATACCAAAGTTTCAAAATCTTTTGTTTTTTATGTATTTTTCTTCTTCAGGGTTCCTAGCTACCTTACTTAACTAAACTTCTTTCTTCTTATCACCTGCTTCTTTTAAAAATACATTTTATTGATATCTCTTATTTTCTACATCACCTCCTTTCACCAAAGCACATCTATCCAATCGCAGAGAAGTATCTCTTAAAATAAAGAATAAAGAAAAGAGAAAAAAAGTTCAGTAAAACTAATCTATGCATGGAAAAAAACCCTAATATTCCTTATTCAGTGCTACATACCCATTGTCTCTCACCTCTGCAAAAAACTTTAAAAAAAATAAAGAACACAGAGAAGACAAATTAACTAATGCAAATTAAAGGGAGCAGAACCAGGATAACTCAATAATAGACAAGACAGCAACAAAACATAAGAAACTGAATGCTTTAAAATTATATTGACCAAACTTAGTCCCCAAAAGTAGATATTAAAAAGACTCATTGTCCTCTTCTTTGTACAACTGGGTGGTGATTCTCCACTTCTAAACACATTTTATTCCTATAATTTATATCTTAGAGTAATATAAGTATCTTATAGGGAAAGGATAATTGGAGTAAGAATTAGAAGACCTGAGTTACAGTTTCACCTTTGTCATTAAGCAGCTTTGTGACCTTGACTCACTCCCATAATCTCTGTGCCTGTTTCCTCAATATGAAATGATCATGGTGCTAAGTGATGTTTAAGTTACCTTTTTGCATTAGTGATCTATGATTCTAAGATATTTCCTACCCTCCAAATACATTCCCCTCATGTTTATGTTGTACATTATGATTGTTTCAAAACTGTGCATGAAGGAATGATGAGGATGTCTTGCCTATAAGACATAAATCTAGTTTGTCAAGATAATAGACCAAAACATGTAAGGACGGTCCAAATCTTTTTTTTTTCTTTAGTTTTCTTCTAGGTTTCTTTCTGTATTTAACAACAGAACGGAATGGACTTAAATTCAAGAGATTATAAGTCTTTTGAGTTAAGAGATAATATTCTTGTGTCCTAAGACTGGTGGCAAGTAAGTTTAAATACAAAATGAGTCCTGATCCATGTTTCCTGTTCCCAACAACTAAATCTTTATACAGTTTCAGTTGAATCACAAAATTTGTAAAATTATATCATTCAATGCAACAATCATTTATTAAGAGCCTTTTGTGAATGAATACCAACACTAGGCAATAGGAATATCTAAACAAAAAATGATCATTATTGATTACAGAAATGCAAATCAAAACAACTCTGAGGTATCACATCATACCTATCAGATTGGCCAACATGACAAAACAGGAAAATGATAAATGTTGGAGAAGATGTCAGAAAATTGGAACGCTAATGCATTGTTGGTGGAGTTGTGAAACGATCCAACCATTTTGGAGAACAATTTGGAACTATGCCCAAAGGGCTATAAAAATGTGCATACCCTTTGATCCAGCAATAGCACTTCTAGGGCTATATCCCAAAGAGATCATACAAATGGGAAAAGGAACCATATGTACAAAAATATTCATAGCAGCTCTTTTTGTGGTGGCAAAGAATTGGAAATTGAGAGGATACCCATCAACTGGGGAATGGCTGAGCAAGGTGAGGTATATGAATGTAATGGAATAGTATTGTGCTATAAGAAATGATGAACAGGCTAACTTCAGAAAAACCTGGAAAGAGTTGTATGGTCTGATGCTGAGTGAAGTAAGTAGAACCAAGAGAATGTTGTACACAGCAGCAGCCACATTGTGCGATGACTAATATTGATGAATTTAACCCTTCCCAGAAATACAAGGATTTGAGACATCTCCAGAGGCCTCATGGTGGAAAATGCTGTCCACATCCAAAGAAAGAACTATGGAAGTTTATTTGTTATTTTTTCTCTTCTGTTGAGTTTTATTTCCTCTTTCTGATGGTTCTTCCTATTGGTTTTAATTTTTACTTACAACATCACTAATGTGAAAATATGTTTAATGGTAATGTAAATGTATAGCCTATATCAGATTGTGTGCTGTCTTGGGGAGGATGATGGGGAGGAAGGGGGAGAAAAATCTTAAACTCAAAAGCATATGGAAGTGATTATTGATAAATCAACATAAATTAATAAAATAAAATAAAAAATAAATGAACAAAATGATGCAGCACCTGCCCTTAAGGAGATTGCAGACTAGAGGAATGCAAAACATATGCATATTAGCATCACATGGCATGAAACAACGTAGAACATGAAAGGAGAATGAAAACAGTATAGGCAAATCACTATGAAAAATTCAAGGTGATATAAATCATTTTTAGGTAGGTAGATCAGCAAAGGTTTCATGAATGAGGCATCAACTGAATTAGACCTTGGGTTTATTCTATTTATTTTTTTTATTTTTAAAGGAGTTACCTTAACAGATAGGAATGCTGGAGGAAGATAGTATTTCAGGCATGGAGAATTACATGAGCGTAGACAAGATAAGGGAGATAGAGGAAACTCTAGTTTGATTGGAGCATAGAACACATAGAGTCTATTTAATATAAAATAAAGCTAATCAAGTAGTTTGAGGCTAGATAGTAGATCTTACATGCTAGGGTTAGGAATTTCAGCTGAATTCATTAAGCAATGGGGAACCATTAAGGGCTTTTGAATAAAGCAGTAAAGCAGAATAACAGTGCATTAGGAATTAGGAGACCTCATATCAATTGAATGGTGAGGCTAAGTGGTCAGTGGATAGAATGATGGCCCTGGAGTCAGTAAGTATCATCTTCCTAAATTAAAATCTGGCCTCAGACTCTCACTAGTTGTGCAACCCTGGAAAAGTCACTTAACCCTGTTTGCTCAATTTCTTCATCTGTAAAATGATCTGGAGAAGGAAATGGCAAACTACTCCAGTGTCTTTGACAAGAAAACCCCAAATGGGGTCACGGAGGGTTGGACATGACTGAAAATGACGGAACAAAAAATATCAATTCAATGAACATTCATTAAACACCTACTCTGGGAAAGTAAGAGGCTGCATGTTGTAAGAGATATATAGCTACTCCTAGATTCAAAAAGACTAGAGGTCATGTCTTGCTTCTGATATGTGATGAATATGCGATAATTGTCAAGTCACAGCCACTCAGTGTTCAAGGCAAATCTCTGAGATGGTAAGTTACATGGCAGGGTACTTATCTCCACTGTTGGAAGGATTCCTGTTCTCTCTTGAGTCATGCATCCAGATAGTGTATTAGGTTTTGGGATAAATATTTATGAAATTGAAAGAATTTAAGAGACCTCAGTTCTGCCCCTGATATGCTACTAAATAAATCCCATGCTTTTCTGATTTTCCATTTGTAAAATGCATGTTCCCTAAGTGTGTGCTGTGTAATCTGTGAAAACTATAAAATTGACAGAAGAATCCTAGTAATAGATCTAAAGGGTGGAGCCAAGATGGTGGAATAAACACAGTGACTTGCTTGAACTCTCTCCCAAACCCCTCCAAATACCTGTTAAAAAATGTATCTAAGTGAATTCTAGAGCAACAGAACCCACAAAAAGACAGAATGAAACAAATTTCCAGCCCAAGACAAACTTGATGGTTGATTGGAAAGGTCTATTGTGCCTCAGTAGGAGAGGAGCAGAGTTCAGCTTGGGTGCACAGGCAAAGACCAAGCCTCAGCCAACCTAAAGCAAGCCTCAGAGGACTGAATCATGGGCAGCTCTGGCAGTTTCCAGACTTCTCAACCCACAAGCACTGAAGACAACTTAGAAGGTCAGTAGGAAAGGTCTGTGACTTCGGTGAAAGAAAAGGTTGGTCCCAGCTCCAGATGCAGCCCGGGAGCAGCAGCTGCTTCCAGAGCTCTAGGCCCAAAGACTGAGGTAGAATTGAGTGGCAGATCAGAGGGGGATGGTAGGGATCTCTTTGATGATGCAGAGGCAGGAATCTCTTGCTTTGCCCCTGCTTGGATCTAGGTCACAGTTCTGGGTGGTAGTCCTGTGGATAGGAGGAGTGCTGGTGTGGTGGAGCTTGTGGAGAGGGAAGCCTCCTCACAGTTGCAAGGCAGAAAAAGTGTTTGTGGTCACTTGTAGACCACAGCACAGGCCAGGCAAGGAGAAAACACCTCACCTTTGATCATAACACATTGGAAGAACTGAAAATTTACAGGTCCTTAAAGTATCTCTGAAAACAGCTGCACAAAACTCCCAAAGCTTGGGACAGTACATTCTCCACACTGGAAGCAGACCCCTACAAAGAGTTTAAAACTCAAGTAATTGGCTAGGAACATGAGAAAACTGTACAAAAAAAGGTCATGTTTCTTTGGTGACAAAGAAGATCAAAACATACAACCAGAAGAAGACACCAAAGTCAAAGCTTCTACATCTACAATCCAAGAAAAAAATGAATCAGTCCCAGGCCATAGCTGAGCTCAAAAAGTATTTTGAGAAGGAAGTAGGAAAAGTGGAGGAAAAACTGGGAAGAGAAATGAGAGTGATGCAAGAAAATCATGAAAAACAAGTCAACAGCTTGCTAAAGAAGACCCAAAAAATACTGAAAAAAATAACACTTTAAAAAATAGCCTAACCCAAATGGCAAAAAGATTTCCAAAAAGCCAATGAGGAGAAGAGCGCCTTAAAAAGCAGAATTGGTAAAATGGAAAAGGAAGTCTGAAAGCTCACTGAAGAAAATACTTCCTTAAAAATTAGAATGGAGCAAATGGAAGCTAGTCACTTTATGAGAAATCAAGATATTATAAAACAAAACCAAAAGAATGAAAAAGAAATAGAAGACAATGTGAAATATCTCACTGGAAAAACAACTGACTTGGAAAATAGATTCAGGAGAGAGAATTTAAAAATTATTGGACTATCTGAAAGTCATGATCAAAAAAAGAGCCTAGACATCATCTTTCAAGAAATTATCAAGGACAACTGCTCTGATATTCTAGAACCAGAGAGTAAAATAGAAATTGAAAAATCCACTAATCACTCCCTGAAAGAGACCCCCAAATGAAAACTCCCAGCAATATTATAGCCAAATTCCAGAGTTCCCAGGTCAAGGAGAAAATATTGCAAGTAGCTAGAAAGAAACAATTCAAGTATTGTGAAAACACAATCAGGTTAACACAGGATTTAGCAGCTTCTACATTAAGGGATCTGAGGGCTTAGAATACAATATTCAGGAGGGCAAAGGAGACAGGATTATAACCAAGAATCACTTACCCAGAAAAACTGAGTATAATCCTTCAGGGGGAAAAACGGTCATTCAGTGAAAAAGGGGACTTTCAAGTATTCCTTAGGAAAAGACCACAGCTGAATATAAAATTTGACTTTCAAATACAAGATTCAATTGAGACATGAAGAGGCAAACAGGAAAGAGAAATCATAAGAGACTTATTAAGGTTGAACTGCTTACATTCCTGCATGGAAAGATGATATTTGTAACTCATGAGACTTTTCTATTAGGGTAGTTGAGGGAAAAAAATGATATGTAGATAGACAGACAGACAGACAGATAGATAGATAGATAGATAGATAGATAGATAGATAGATAGATAGATAGATAGATAGATAGATGATAGAGAGCATAGGGTGAGTTGAAGTTGAAGGGATGATATCTAGAGAACAAAATTAAGGGGTGAAAGAATTATACTGGGAGAAGGAGAAAGGGAGAGGTAGAATGGGGTAAATTAACTCACATAAAACAGACAAGAAAATGTTTTTAAAGTGGAGGGGAAATGGGGGAAGGTGAGAGGGAATAAGTGAATCTTATTCTCATTGAATTTGGCTTAAGGAGGGAATACCATACACATTCATTTAGGTATGAAAATCTATCTTACTCTACAGGAAAATGGGGTGGAAGGAGACAAGGGGACAGGAGGATGATAGAGGGGAAGGCAGATTGGGGGAGGGGGTAATCAGAAGCAAACACTTTTGAGGAGAGACAGGGTCAAAAGAGAGAATGGAAAAAATGGGTGGCAGGATAGAATGAAGGGAAATATAGTTAGTTTTTCACAACAGGACTACTATGGAAATGTTTTGCATGACTACACATGTATAACGTGTATAGAGTTGCTTGTCTTCTCAGTGAGGGTGGATGAGTAGGGAGGAAGGGAGAAATTTTGCAACCCAAACTTTTAAAAAGAAATGTTAAAAAAAATTTTCACATTCAACTGGGAAATAAGATACACAGGCAATGGGAGTATAGAAAACTGTCATGCTCTACAGGGAAATAGAAGGGGAAGGGGATAGGTAGGACAAGGGTAGGGGGGAGATAGAAGGAAGGGCAGATTAGAGGAAGGAGCATTCAGAATGCATGCTGTCTTAGGGTGGGGAGAGGGACAAGTTGGGGAGAAAATTTGGAAGTCAAAATCATGTGGAAGTGAATGTTGAAAACTAAAAATAAATTAATAAAAAAATTTAAAAAAGAATCCTAGGAATAACTATATTGTGACATTTGGGGTCATTTACCAGGTAGTTTGAGGGAATTTCCCCAAGATCTATAAGTTTATTCCTATATTTTAAAACTACAATTCCTCAGCTAGTCTCTTCAAATTTCCAAAATTTTGTGTTGTCGTTTTTATACTCTGTGTAGTTCTCATCACTAGGAAAGAAAATATGAGGCTAATATTCCTATCAATACTTTCAGACGCAGGAAATTCAAGAAGTTGACTTTCTAAAGGGCAGATACAAACTGGCCCACAGTAATAATCATAGCACTTAAGGTCTGTTCAATTTTTTATTATTGCTTTTACTTTGCACCTGCTGTGTTCCTACTGTGCAGCTTTGAGAATGCATTAGCTATAAGCACTAGTATTTCCCACAGTTCAGTTAACAGCAAATTCCAGTTACCAGGAGTCATCAGGGCTCAGCAGACATTGTTAACAAAACACAATAACTGAGCAAAACTAGAAGGTGTGAAAAAGGAAAAAAAAGCAGCCAAATTTTGGGGAATCCAGAAACCTTTTTGTCTGTAAAAATCATGTTTCCATTGTAGCTTCCTCTTTTATAACCGAGACCTGATTGGAGAGCTAAGAAAGTTTGGTTTCTGATTACCATGTGCTCCTATGCTGAAGTGTTCCTGTTTTATATTCTAATGCCTGAAATTAGACTATTGTTTAGCTGTAGAGTAAAATTGCCCATATGTATATATTATATAAATACATGTATACATGTGTGCATATATGTATATATTTTAATATGCAATATATCATATATGTATATATGTGTGTATGTATATGTATGTGTATTTGTATACCATTTATTCACAAGGTTGTTTGAGAATTAATAAGATAATATATTTAAAGCACACTCCCTCTTCATCTCTGTCTTTTAGAATCTCTAGTTTCCTTCAAGATTCAGCTTGAGAATACCTTTCTGCCTGATGCCTTTCCTGTTCCCCACAGCTTGCTAATGTTTACCCTCACCACAAATAGCCATTTTTGTATGTATTTATAATTTATTGTACATAAAATAATACATATATATATCCACATTTATATTTTTCTTCTGATAGAATGTAAGAACATTGAGAACAGCAACTTTTTGTTTCATTTCTGTTTTTGTAACCCTAGTGCATAGTGGTGGCACATAGTACGTATTTAATAAATGAATGATTGTTTCCCCTCCCCGCCAAGGTCACTCAGCCAGCAACCAACATGAGGTGACTTGAGAGATAATAGGAATATACTCTCAACCTCTACCTTTTCTAATTGCCTTAATTTCAAAATTAATTACTTTGTTTTGTGGGGGGCGGGGTGGTAGGGAGTGTTTTCATACTGAAAGTCTGCTGTCAGAATACAGATACAAATTCAAATGCAAGCCAACTCAAAATAATTGATAGCTGTAGTTAACTGGTCACTTAGCACTGCTCTGAAAAAATAGAATTTGCTTGGATAGTTATAGGAAGTTGATAAACACCTAGAATATGTCTTGCCCAGGAAAGGTATTACTTAAGGAACTTTGGCTATACAGAGATCAACATGAGATTGCCAAATATTTGGCAGAGTGACATAAGAAAGTTGCAAAAGGTAAAACAGAAACTAAAAAGACAGAAAGTACTGAAAATAAAACACCTAATTCACAATGTGGCCCATGATGTTATACATATGCTGGAAATTATAGCTTAATATCATCATCATTAATGAAAGTATGTACCACCTACCTATGTGGCAGTACTCCAGTATTACCCAAAATACATCCATCTGATTTTGTGACCATGTTTTTCACATTTAAGACAGATTATTTTGATTCATTGTTATGGAAAGATTGTCTCCTTTCTCCCTCCTCCCCCACCCCTTTTCCCAAATCTCTTCTTAAAGTATGGTATGTATCCAACTATAAAAAGATTGTGTTGTCATTGTATTCAAAGCTCTGGAATGATTTAAATTTACCTCTGCCATACTCTGCTATCTGCTATCATACTCTTTTCCCCTTTGACATTGTGGTCACTTCTCCCTCTACCTTCCTGCCACTGCCATCCAGATGACCACTACCATTTCCAATTGAGGGCAGGGAGAGAGGGCAAAGGTGCTTTAGGAAGAAGTAGTTTTTGGCACAGTGAGGTAGGTAGTTCTACATTCTACAACTTGTACTTCCTATCAGTAGAATCTAACAGGCAAAATAGCCCTTGTGGTAAGAATAAGACTGGCCATAATTTGCTTTGATTTTGTTCATTTGTGTGTGTGTGTGTGTGTGTGTGTGTGTGTGTGTGTGTGTTTTGTAAAACAAGTCAACACAAAAACAATATATATAGTACTGAATATGTTGATAAAATTGAAATAAATTTTCTCAGTGATTTCAAATTACATGTACATAGTGGAATGGAAGTAAAATATGGACTATTTTGATTATATTGCTGAGTCAATCAATTGTGGGTGTTATGAAGGCAAACTTCTTATTTTCACTAAGGATTTTCTAAACTTAAAAAATTATATCACTGTCCCAATTTGTGGTATTTCTATTTGATATTCTTATTTGTGAATTCCAGAATAAGTGTTTATACTAATGGTAACATGTCGGTGGCATTTGCATTAAATTCAATTAAGGTCAAGATGTACATGCTATAGTGTAGAACACTGAGATGAATGTTGCAAATGCAAAGGTAAAACCTTAACAATTCTTTCCCTCTGAGAAGTAACATTCTTCCTGGAAGATTCAAGGAATACACATATAAGTAAATGCAAAGTAAATACTATGGGAATCAGAAAATGCCTCATATCAGAGGTAGCAAATGTGTTGAATACTGAAATGAGCTACTGATTCCAAAAGGTAGATGTAAAGAAAGAAAGAATTATAGGCCTTGGGGTACAGAAGCCCATAGATAGGAGAGAGAATACTTGATATGGGGGAATAGGAAGGAAGCCAGCAATGTCTCCTACAGAATAAGGTAAACAATAACTTATGAAAGAAAAGAAAAAAATAAAGTGTGGGGCAGTTGTACATTTTATCAATTTAAAGAAGACCCTAAATGGTGATTGAGTACTTCATAGAGCATAACTAATTAATATCTTGCTTCTTATGGAAAAATCTGACCACTATCAAAATAAATATGGCATTTATTTACTTTATGTTTTAAAAATTTATGTCACAACCATCAACTGAGTACTTAAATATCTACTACATATATTAATGCTCCAGACTATTTGTAAGAGTCTTGGCTTGGCAAAGCGGGGCAGGGTGGATTATTTTTTTTCCTCAAGAAAACCCTCAACCAAAACAATACATCTGTCAGGCAAGATCGCCACAATTCTTTGCCTGCCTGCTCTTTGTGGATCCATTTTTCTGGGAGTTATGCTTATTTGTTTGCTTGCTCTAAGCAATTTCAAAGTGGCTTCGATGATAGAAATGAAGTCTTGATATATACTGTTTGCCTCTACTTTTAACATCATCTTCTGAGCTGGAAAGTGAAGAAACAAAAAAAACAACAAAAACAAAAACATATCTTGAAACTCGAAAACATGTCCCTGCATTTTTTCTACCCTACTTTGCAGTTGAATACATAAAAGCCTGTTTGAAAGTTCATACCACATGTCTTCATGTTCTCCAATGCTCCTTTTATTTTAGCAGCTGTGGAATTTATAGGGTTTCTATAGTTTTTTTTTTCATCAAGCAATGGGAAACCATTCCTACATTTACTGGTTTCAGACATTCCTTCAGTATTAAGGTGAGGATTGCTTCATTTCCTTTCTATTATATTTTGTTTTTCTTCTGCAATTCACTGTGAACTATTACTCAGTAAATATCTTTCCTACTGCTATATATTGAGCCAAATAAAGGAAAAAGATAAAGCAAAGAAATAAAAAAGTTAATTGAAAAACTTCGATTTTGGTTTCTTATTTTACTATTGTGTGACCACTACCTAGCCAGGAAAGTTCAATTAATAGTAATGTAGTATGAGAGTGGAATGAATAGAAGACCTTTTTCTTCTACTCAGATCATTGTGACAATGAGATGCATGCATTAGTATTCTGTCAGGTAAAAGAGAAATTTAGATCTGCATGAACAGAAGATTCTCTCTCTCTCTCTCTCTCTCTCTCTCTCTATATATATATATATATATATATATATATGTGTGTGTGTGTGTGTGTGTGTGTGTGCGTGCATGTGTGTATTATCAAATCTATAAAATATACACTACAATTCACACATATAATGGGTTAGTCATGCAGGCCCTTCAAAATTTGCGATACTGTCCTGCTAACAATTACTCCTTCCCAGGTTCAATGTGCTATGTTTGTTCAGCATCTATTCAAATATATAGATCTCAGTCCCCACTAAAGTACTCTTGACCAGACGATGGCAAGTGAAATCAAAACTAAGGACACTTAATTGAAACAGAATACAAGGTAAACATGAAGAAACAAAACTAGATAACGAACATACTCAGCACCATGCTTTGATGGCTTTCTGTTCCCATGCCTCTTCTGCAAAGAATAATTTAAGTCAACCCTCTATTCAATCCTTCCCTGTATCCTAACATATTAGGAGAATAATACCTCAGTTCATTCATGAAAGTGTATTAGAGACCAGTAGCTGAAAAAAGAGGTGCTTAGCCACTTAACTTTCAGTCTAGATGCAATAGCTGGTGATCTTCATACTCTTAAGAATTGAAAATTCAAGATATCTGGGCCATATAAAGATTCCCTGGAACCAAGATGGTTGAGCAAAGGTAGGGGCTCACCTGAGTTTTCCTCCAAACACTCCAAATAGCTTTTTAAAAATGTTTGAGCAGCAGAACCCACAAAATATGGAGTAAAACCAGTTTCCATCTCAACACAACTTGGAAGGTCAACAGGAAAGTTCTGTTGTACCAAGGTGAGAGAGAAATATAGTCCAGCACAGGCTGTGCTCCAGTAAACCCTGAGCAGGACTTGGGGCAAATGAATCACTGGCAGCTGTGGAAGTTTCCAGACCTCTCAGCCCATAGACACCAAAGATAACTTAGAAGGTCAGCAGGAAAGGTCTGTCGGACCTGAGTGAGAGTGAAGAATAGTCTAGCACAGGTCACATCAGCACAGCCATGATCACAGCAACCCAGGCCTTGGGAGTGACTGAATTAGCAGGAATGGTAGCAGTGGCTGATTCTGGAGCTCTCAGCCCACAAACTAGAAGAGGGTTGAATAACTGGTTAGAAGAAGATTACAGGGGTCTTTTGCTAGTGTTAAGGGAGGACTCTGTTGCTTTGATTATACTCTTGTCTGGGTTGCAGTCCTAGATGGCATGCCTAGGGCAAGGAGGATCACTAGCACACCAGAGCTTGTGGATGCAGTGAAACAGGAAACCTCCTCACAGTTCCAGGGAAGAAAAGAATGCTTGTGGTAACTCACAGATAAGAACACAGGGCAGAAGACTAGTAAATACTTTCCCTTAGATCATACCACCTTGGAAGAACTGAAAACTTACAGGTCCCTAGAAGTATCCCTGAAAACAGCTACACAAAACCTCTAAAGCTTGGGACAGTGCTCCCTTCACCCTGGAAGCAAAGCCCTACTTTAACAAAGGGTTAAAAATAAAGTAATACACTGGGGAAATGAGCAAACAATGGAAAATAAAACAAAATAAAACAAAAATAAACCCTCTGACTTTTGAAAGTTACTATGGTGATAAGGAAGATCAAAACTCATACTCACAGGAAAACAAAGTCAAAGCTCCTACATCCAAAGCCTCCAAGAAAAAATATAAATTGGTCTCAGATCATGAGAGAGCCCAAAAAGGATTTTGAAAATTAAGTAAGAGAGGTAGAGGAAAAAGAGGTGAGAGAAATAAGAGTGATGCAAGGAAATCATGAAAAACAAGTCAACAGCTTGGTAAAGGAGAGACAAAAAAAATACTGAAGAAAATAACACTTAAAAACAGACTAGGTGAAACGGTAAAAGAGGTATAAAAAGCCAATAAGGAGAAATTGCCTTAAAAAGTAGAATTGGCCAAATAGGAATGGAGGCACAAAAATTCACTAAAGGAAATAATTCCTTAAAAATTGGAATGGAGCAAATGGAAGCTAATGACTATGAGAAATCAAGAAACAATAAAACAAAACCAAAAGAATGAAAAGAATAGCAGACAGTGCGAAACATCTCATTGGAAAGCCAACTGACCTGGAAAAGAGATCTGGGAGATACAATTTAAAAATTATTGGATTCCCTGAAAGCCATGATCAAAAAAACTAAGAGCCTAGATGTAACCTTTGAAGAAATTATCAAGGGAAACTGCCTTGATATTCTAGACCAAAGGGTAAAATAGAAATTGAAAGAATCTAAAGCACCAGCCCTGAAGTAAGGAAGACGTGAGTTCAAATCTGACCTCAGACCAAACACTTGAATCTTACTAGCTGTGTGACCCTGGCAAGTCACTTAACCCCAGTTGTCTAAAAAAGAAAAAAAAGGAAAAAAAAGAAATTGAAAGAATCCACCAATCACCTCCTGAAAGACATCTCAAAATGAAAACTGCCAGGATACTATAGTTAAATTTCAGAGCTCCCAGGTCAAGGAGAAAATATTGCAAGCAGTCAGAAAGAAAAATTTAAGTATCATGTAGCCATAGTAAGGACAGCATAAGATTTAGCAGCTTCTACATCAAAGGATAGAGGGGCTTGGAATATGATATTCCAGAGGGCAAAGGAGCTAAGATTACAATCAAGAATCACCTCACCAGAATAATTCAGTATAATGCTTCAGGGGGAAAAATGGATATTGAATGAAACAGAGGACTTTCAAGCATTATTGATGAAAAGACTAGAGCTGAATAGAACATTTGTCTTTCAAATACAAGACACAAAAGAAGCATAAAAAGGTAAACAGGAAAGGGAAATCACAAGGGACTTAATAGGGTTGAACTATTTATATTCCTACATGGGAAGATGATATTTGCAGCTTATAAAACCTTTCTTGTTTTTAGGGTAGTTAGAAGGAGTATACATAGATAGAGAGCACAGATGTGAGTTGAATATGAAGGGATGACATCTAAAAATAAAATTGAGGGGTGAAAGAGGAATGTAGGAGAAAGAGAAAGGGGAGGTAGAATGGGGTAAATTATCTTACATAAAAAATATCTCACATAAAAGAGGCAAGAAAAAGCTTTTACAATGGAGGGGACAAGGAGGGAGATGAGGGGTAGTGAGTGAACCTTACTCTCATCAGAATTGACTCAAAGAGGGAGTAACATACACATTCAATTGGATATAAAAATCTATTTTACCCTACAGGAAATTCGGATGGGGGGGTGATAGAAGCCAAGGCAGATTGGAGGAGAGGTAATCAGAAGCAAAACACATTTGAGGAGAGACAGGGTAAAAGGAGAGAGAGAACAGAATAAAAGGTGGGTGGATAAGATTGAGGGAAGTAAAACTAATTGTAACTGTGAAAAAATTGAAGCACATTTGCCTCATAAAGCCCTCATTTCTCAAACATATAGAGAATGGAGTTAAATTTATAAAAATGAGAGCCATCCCCCAGTTGATAAATGATCAAAATATATGATCAGTTTTCAGATAAAGTAATGAAAGCTATCTATAGTTGCATAAAAAATATTTTAACTCACTATTGATTGGAAAAATGCACATTAAAAAATTTGGAGGTACTACCTCATGCCTATTGGATTGGCTAATAGTACAGAAAAGGTAAATGACCATTGTTGGAGGGAATATAGGAAAAATGAGACACTAATGCACTATTGGTAGAGTTGTGAACAGATTCAACCATTTTGTAAAGTAATTTAAAACTATGTCCAAAGGGCGATAAAACCTTACACACCTTTTGACCTAGCAATAGCACTATTAGGTCTGCATCCTAAAACAGATAGCAAACAAAGAGGAAAAGGACCTATAAGTACAAATACATTTATAGCAGCTCTTTACTGGGGCAAATAATTGGAAATTGAGGGTATGCCCATCAGTTGGGGAATGGCTGAAATGGTATGCAATTATGATGGAATACAATTATGGTATAAGAAATGATGGAAAGGAAGTTCTAAGAAAAACCTGGAAAGACTTGCATGGGCTGTTGCAAAGTGAAATGTACTGTGCATAAAGTAACAGCAATATTGCAGGATGATCATTTGTGAATAACTTTGCTCTTCTAAGCAATACAAAGATCCAAGACAACTCTGAAGGACTTATGATAAAAAATGCATCCATCCTCAGACAAAGAATTAATGGTGTCTAAATAGAGATTGAATCATATTTTTTTGAACTTTATTTTTTTCCAGGTTTTTTTTTTGTGTGTTTCCTTTCACAACATGACTATTATGGAAATGATTTGCATGACTACACATATATAACCTATATTGAATTCCTTGCCTTCTCAATGGTGGTGGGGTAGGGAGGGAGGAAGGAAGATAATTTGGGACTCAAAGTTTTAAAAATGAATGTTAAAAATTGTTTTTACATGCAACTGGGGAAAAATAAAACACTAAATAAATTAATAAAAAGATAAAAAAAAAGACTACCTGTTTCTCAGATTACCACATTCCTTCTACCTCCATGCCTGTCTATCTACATTCATAGCACCAGTATGGTCGCAGTGCAGATGCCAATTCTTCTTTTCTTCCTGCTATTTCTTCTATTGCTTCTGTGTGCCTGCCAATTTGTCACACGAGAGTTAAACAGCCATTTAAATCCACTTACACTGAAAATCTCATCAATAATCAGAAGCTACTCTAGGTTATGTCACCATGGTGTAGTCACACGCACAGCCTTCTGAGGGATTAAGTCTGGAAAATGTATCTAAATAAGTAAGGATACCTCTTGGTAAAAAGCAGTGAGGAAACATGGAATCCTACACATATTCTCAATGTGATCTTCCCAAATTGTAACACAGAAATCCTGGCCATTAAAGTGTATTATTAAATAATAATTATAAGATGCATAAGATACATTAGAGAATAAAAATACTTTACATACATGATGTCATTTGAGTCTTACAACAATTCTAGGAAGGAGGTACTACTAGAATTATTATCTGCATTTTAATTATGGGTAAACAGGCTCAGAATGTTAAGTAACTTGTCTTCGATACTACCTACATGAACTATTATACTATTCTTATTAGATATCTTCTTCTTTTCACTCCTTCTCTGCATCTTACATCATGCAATGCAAATGGAAAATGACTGGAGCTTGTGATTAAATAGGAGAAAGAGAATGTATTGGATTACCTTTGGATAACTGGATAGTTCTTTGAATAACTCCAAGTTTCTCCCTGAAGCAAGCTGCATCTGTTTTCAACATCAATGTTCTTTTAGTGATAATGTATAGTTTCATGCCCTGGAATACCACAGTTTTCAAATAATTAAAATTGAGGGCCATGTAAAGGGCAATTGGAAAGACTGTGGTAGGTATGAGCCCACCACAACATGTTATAAATGAGGAACTACTCGAAAGAAGTGGTATAAAGGATGTTGTCAGATGAATGTATAATCACAAAAAAAAAGATGGGCCCTCATGTAGTCAAAGCAAGATATGAATGACATCAATTGTACTATTCATTGCTCCATAATATAAAGAGAATATCATGATGTTAGGTAGATACCATATGGAGGTTTTACAAAATGGAGTAGATAATAGTTGAGTAGGGCAGTTAAGCATGGATGAATTTAATCTTCATGATAGGAGGGAGCACACTCATTAATGAGATTTCACATTTAATGTAATTAATTAAAAAAATGAATGGATAAATGGATGGATGAGAAAGCATGCATTAAGTTATTGCTATGTGGCACTATGTTGTTTGATGAAAAAATATTACAAAAAGTAAGATACACTCTTTCGTCATGGTCCTTATGTTCTAATGTGGGAAGACAACGTGTAGAGAGGTATTGACCAGTGAAGGGAGTTTTGGAGCATCAGATATGGGGGCTTTAGTATATTATAGATCACATCACTGCTCAGCTCAAAAATCTTTAGTTACTCCCTGTTGCCACTAGATTAAAGTTAAAACTTCTCTGTGTGGCACTCAAGGCCATCCACTGTTTTAGAGCACCATCATTTTCTGCATTCATTTCATATTTTCTCCTCTACATCCTCTATATCCCACTCAGATTTCACTAACCAGTCCTTTTTACGTATAACCCTGATCACACCTAATGTGCTCTTCCTTCTTGGTCTACAGAGCTCCTACTGATCCTTTAAGCCTTAATCCAAGGGGCAGCTAGGTGGTGCAATAGATAGACCACCAGCCCTGAAGTCAGGGGGACCTGAGTTCAAAACTGGCCTCACACCAAACACTTGACACTTACTAGTTGTGTGACCCTGGGCAAGTCACTTAACCCCAATTGTCTAAAACTTAAAAAAAGAAAAAAAAATAACCCAAATATGCTATTCTTTTCTTAAAGCCCATCCTGATATCTATGGCTAATAAAAACATTTTCTCTCAAATCCAACAGAGTCTACATTTTATCATTTTCTCAAATACTCATCAAGTAATATTATGTACTATTTGTTCCCTGAGGGCAGAAGCTATGTGTATTCTAATCTTTCTAGCTCTCTCAATGCCTAGCACCCTTATCTGCATACCTGATAATTGTTTGTTATCAAGTTTTAACCTCTTTGGACTTCAGTTTCTTGATCTGTAAAATTGGGGTAGTATTATTTTCTCTATTTCATTGGTGTCTTGCAGAGAAAGTAATTTGTAAATCTTAAATTACCTCTAAAGAAATGAGAGTAATTGTTATTGTGTCTCCATAAGTCAGTCTCTCTGTCTCTCTCTGTATCTCTGTCTCTGTCTTCCTCCCTGTCTCACTGTCTCTCTGTCTCTGTCTCTGCCTCTCTGTCTCTTTCACACACACTCACACATACACATATACCCCTCACATTAATTTTACCAGGAGATGTAGAAAGCTGGCTTTTCTCTATACAAATCCTACTTTGCTCTGATTCAGTTTAATGTGTCCATTTCCAGAGGCTACTGACCTTGGCCATAATGATCTATGCCAATGATTTTCTGCTTTGCAGGTGACTGCTCTGACTGTGGAAATGTGTCAGCAACAAGTACATTTCTGATAATGTCATGGCCCAAAGACCATGAGAAAACTTAAATCTGTTGCCAGTATATAACTGGCAAGTTGACAACATCTACTATTATTTGGTTTAGGTTCTGATGCCCCCAAAGGAAACAACATCATAGGCTACCGGCCTATTTTTACAACAAGTGAGGGCTAAAGAACTAATGAGAGAATTCCAAGGAGTGATGGAGATTCTGATTGATAGGGCTCATGACAATCAGGGACAGGATGTTGTTTTATAAACAAAGAGACAGACAAATATAAAGATCTATGTCTGTCTGTCTATCCATCTATCTATCCATCTATCTACCTATCATCTATTTATCTATCTATCTATCTATCTATCTATCTATCTATCTATCTATCTATCTATCTCTTGAGGCAAGAAAAGTTAGAAACATCATAAAGATCAGTGGTGAACCAACCAACAGAATGTAAACTTCTTGAAGGCAGGGGCTGTTCCTTTTTGCCTCTGTGTCACTAGCCCTTTGCCCAATGCCTGGGACTGTAATAAATGCTTAAATTTAATGAACTGATAGAGACTTAATGTACTTCCATTCTATACAAGTATTATCCAATGTTCACTGAAATACATTATTTTAGGTTTCAATACATGTGAACATATTACAATATATGTGAAACATTGATATTCCACACATCATACCATGCTTCAAGGATACATAATTTTACTGTGTGTTTATTCTCTCCCCTTAGATGGATAACAGCCTGATTATGTATTAAGAGAGTATCTTCATGAGTTGTTGTGGCTAGAAACTAATCACTTCCTGAAGTATGTTGATAATAGGACCCTAGAACAGTTCAACATATATACCATACCATATTAGTTATAGTAAATTGAAAAGGGTTCTGGATTTGGAGTCAGAGAACCTGGGTTCAAATCACAGCTCAGCAAGCTGTTATTTATGATGGACTGAGGATGTTACTCACAGATGTCAGTTTCCTCATTTATAAAATTGAAGACAGAATAGGCTGGGACTTAGGACTTCTAAATAGTCTTCCAGGTATAAATCTACTACAATCTTATGCCAGGCTTTCCCCAAAAATGCTATGAATCTTGAATATAGTCCATAATTGCGTTCTGTGAAGGAAAATGACAACAAAAGGAGTGAAAAGAGAGGAGTGATAATAAGAACAAGGAAGTAAGTGTATAAGTTGAAAGAGAAATGGACTTGGTGTCAGAGGACCTGGGTATATGAAACTGATATCTATTACTCACAGCCTATGTTACCATGTATAACTCACATAACCAATTAGCAGTTCAGGTTTTACACCTATGAAATAAATGGGTTGGACTAGACCAGGGGTAGCAAAACTGCAGCCTTGAGGCCACATGAGGCCCTCAAATGTGGCTCTTTGACTGAATTCAAACTTTATAGAATAAATCCCCTTAATAAAAAAGATTTATCTGTAAAACTTGGACTTAGTCAAAAGGCCATATGTGGCCTCAAGGTCACAGGTTCCCCACCCCTGGACTAGACTGTCCTTCATGGTCCTTCTAACTCTAGATGCTATTGTGTGATCCATAAGAATATAGATCCTTACTTTAATGGAAAGAAATATACCATTATACTACTCTTTACCTCCCTAATTCCCCCCCCCCCCTTATATTAGAGGCAGCCGTAGTTGTTGTAGTAGTTGTTTGTTCTTCATTTTCAAAGAAGACCAATGGCATCATGGGGTGATGTCTTGACTAGTGTATGAGTTGTACTTAAATGAGACAAAGTTGCACAAAGTTGCCAGCCTCACTCTTTCTTCCAGTCATTGAAATCCAATGGCAAGAGGAAAAGACAAGATGACTGGTGATGGCCTGGGATACAGTGGATGACCTTGGCATCTTTGATGTCTGACCAAGTTCTAAGCACTCCACAGTGCCTGCTTCAGCCATCTTCATGGTTGTTAAAATGAATTGTTGTCATCTGCCCATTCCACCAAGGGAAAGCAGGCAATTCCTCTAACTTACTGGTGGGTTTCAGGCCTGTTGGTTACCCTCAACCTGATTTAGCACAACTGCCAAGAAGGTTTTACTGGGGTGTGGCCACTGAGCATGCTACTAGTGGAATAATTTCTTCGGACTTGAAATCAGGAAGACCTCAATTTAAATTCTATATCAGACACACTAGCTGCAGGACCTCTAGGATAAATCTCTTAAGTTTTTTGAGTCTCAGTTTCCTCATCTTTAAAATGAGTATAAAAATGCACCTACCTCCCAAGATTATTGTGAGGATCAAATGAAAATTTACATAAATGTATGTGTAAGGCTTTACTAACCATAAAACTGCATATAAATATCACCATTAGTGTTATTAATGATAATTATTATTATATGAGTACCAGCCTAGGAGAGACTCATCCATAGAAAGTGAGCTGTCATGAAGATATTTTTTTTTTGACCACGACAATGTGGGGGATTAAAATTGTCCAATCTACAATAAAAGAGACTGAGGCAAAGTACTGAGCCAATGGCATTTTTTTAAAGGGCCTTTCCCGAAATGGACCACAGATCTTCCTCACGATCTGAGATGCCCCCTTCTTCTGGGACCTTGTATTTACAAATATGCAAAAGAGGCATGAATCCCATTGGTTGACAGATGACACATAAGCTAAAATAAGCAAAAATGATGTGTGAGCAGGGTCAGAAATTGGGTGAAGCAAGGAATATCTCCACTGACTAGGTGGTCATTAGATGGATGGGGATACAAGCTATATATACGCTCCAAGAACACATCAGGGGGAGTTTCCATGCCCTACCACCACTTATGCTTGTTTTGGTCATGGAATTTGAGCAAAACAGGGATGGAGATATCTTTGTCACCATTCTTGTGGTTGTATAAGAAAGCCTTGTAACTTGGGAAAGAAGTAGTGAATATTACATTAAAGTTTGAGGCCTATTATAAGGCCCTCCTATTAGAATTTATATTCCTATGTGATTTATACAAACTATGGATTAATATACGGCCTATATTTATACCTATTATTAGATGACTGACTAAATATGTATTACTAGATGAACATATTACAAAAATTGCTAACAATCATTACCCCCTACAAAATCATAAAGAACTGACTAATTGTTTTTAGAGTTTGAGTAGGGGGTCCTCAATGAATCATTTCTCTCAACAATTTACCAAAAATCATCTCCTAAATCATGGAAGGCTTACGGTCTGACTTGATGAAGAGAGGACTTACACTAACAAAATCACAGTCCTTTAAGGAATAATTTTAAGCGTTTTTCTCCAGAGTAAACCTACATTTTTTTTTCCTGTCAAAGAGTTCTATTTTAGGGCTGTGACCTAAATTCAGGGAAGCCTATATTTGGAACAATATAGTATATACGCTACATATAACTAAGTGTGAGGAGGCTATTTTATTATTACTTTTGAAAAAAAATTGAAGTTGTAGATAATAACCACAGGAAACAAATGAGGAAATAAGACTGTTACTGTTATTTTTTTTCCAAAATGGACATTGTTTGAGCTATTGCCTCCTCTCTTGCACAGCCTCATAAGCTCAAACCAAATTAAAGAGGTAGAAACATAGATTGCCGACTTAAACTGGAGCATGTTCTGCTCCACACCCCCATACCTACACCAGACTCTTGGCAATATTGGGGTCCTTGTAAATGCTTCAGATCACCCTAATTGTGTTAATCCTGTTGATTATTCTTTATTACTTCTCAAACTTATTTTTAAATGTGGATCTAAGTTTATTTTTGATAATGAAATCATCCAACATTTCAGCCAGTGAAGCATCTCTCCCTCATTCAATGCCAGCCAAATCCAAATTTCACTGACTTATCCATCATAGGGGCACTTCGGCAAGAGTGACACCAGATGTCCTTGCTTCTTTCTTTAAAAGGACATGGTTACATGCCTTTGATAATATAATCTAACTCATGGATGCAGATCAACTCTATATTGACGCATTTGACTGTATGCTATTGAATCATATAAATATAACATAAGAAGGATAACATTTAATATGTATATTTCAAAAAATATATGGTTCTTTAAAAGATATAACAACAAATATAATATTGTTAAGTGACCCTATGAATATCTATTTAAAGTTTGGCATGAAACAGATAAGTTCACTAAAAACCTTTACCAAGGCTAGAGGTGTTTCTTCATGGAGTGTACGTCAAGGAGGGACATCCTTTACTTTGTGAGGTCCTACAGATGATGCATTTTGAGGATGGCAGTTTGCTGACTTCATTGAGCCTTGAAACATTGAAGAACCTTCTGAGATAATCACCCAAAAGAGTTTGACCTATCTACATGAGCAAAACCTAGTAGACAAGTAAGTTTGTTGTTCAGATTATGAATTGCAATTGAATGTACAATTTTAAAAGGACTTATGTCTCTCATATCATATCACATTTCAGTCTTAGACAGATACAAAGATCTGATCCCAGAACCAAAGTGAAGGAGAAAAGAGCAGATTGCCTTGGGTAAATTATCAGGTTCTTGTAACAATCCCAAGCATCTCTCTCAATCAGTGGCCTGCCATTTTAAAACCTGTATTCTTTTATTGTTGTCACCCAGTCACTTCAGTCCTGTTTGACTATTCATGATCTTGGGGTTTCTTTGGGAAAGATACTAGACTGGTCTGCCATTTCCTTCTTAAGCACATTTTATAGACAAGGAACTAAGGTAAACAAGTTTAAATTACTTGCCCAGGGTCACACAGCTAGTAAGTGTCTGAGACCAGATATGAACTCCAGAAGATGAGTCTTCCTGACTCCAGGCCCAATAATCTAACCACTATGCCACCTAGCTGCCCACCAGTATTTTACCAGTGCTATTTTATATGACAGCAAGCTATGGAATAGCACAGTCTTCAATGAACAGAAGTCGAAGATCATGCTAAAGAACAATGGAGGAGAGTTGCATGAGTGTCAATAGGGTAAAGCAAATTACAAGCAAGGAGTTATACAGAAGAACCAAAGTAAAGATAATCATCCAAGAAATATATCATCAGAAAAGATGGGCTGGCAATCAGTGAAGGATAATTAATGACTAGCCTTTCTGATCCATTGGTACACTCATGACAATAAAACAATGCATAGAAATCTCCAGTATATTAGCATGACCTCCTTTTAAAAATTATGAACATATGTGGACACAATATATAGAAAAAGTAGTGATTACAAGGGCATAGAAGAACTGTGATCTGAATTTTTGGAGGGCATATTCCCATTGATGAGATTGAAGATCCAACTGAACAGATCTGAAAGATTATGCTAATTTCATTGTGGAGTGATAACACCCCCTTTAGATAATGATAAAAAATCTACCACATTAAACACAGAAAGAGGAACAGCAAAGTATTTACTGTTATTCACAGAGGCACACATATACACACATACCTATTGAAATGGGGAATTTTAAATTAAATAATAAACTTTTCGCATATCTTGTCCCATCCTCATCTTGTTTGGTTTCTCAGATTTGTTAGCATATCCTGAAGGTATGACTATTAGAAAGAATGCTGAACTTGGAAAGAAGATGAGGTAGAATAAGATGAAGAGGAGGAAGAGAAAGAGGAGGAAGAAGAAGAAGCAGCAGCAGCAGCAGCAACAGCAGTAGATTGGGCTAGCATCCCTGTTCTGACCTTGCCTTGAAAACATAGGCAATGTTACTCATCTGCAAAATTCGAATAATACTTGTACCACCTACCTCATAAGGTTACCATGAGGTAATCACTGTAAATTGCCAATTAGTATTACTATTGTAGTAGGCTTTTTAAGTCAATTCCTTGCTAAATGGTTTTCTGAGAGATCTTAAGACAGAAGATGCTATTTCCTTTGCATTATTGGACAGAAATTCTCACAAAAGTTGGAGGATTCATGTAGAGAGAAGGTTTGGGAGGAGATACTCAGGTTGCTAGTGATTTAAAGAAAAATTGGAATGGAGGTTCAAATGGGAGACCAGAGATGAGCAAAATTTGGGAAGCTGCCTGAATTGACCCATCACCTGGAACTCTGTTCTTTCTGTTGGGGACAATGGGACATCTTTTTGTGTCAAGTAGGAAGATACAGAACTGGAAGAGAAATCAGAAGACATGTAATCCAACCTTAGCATTCTACAATTGAGGAAACAAAGATACATAATGATTAAATGCCTTACTAAAGGTCACATAGGTTGCCTGATTGTTCCTAACCTTTTCCCTGTAAGAGGACTGATGGGTAAGGGGCTAGGTCTTCCTCTACTTCTTTCCATTAGGAGACAATATGTTAATTATAAAGCTTATAGGTTTTTTAAAGTTGTTTATTTTCTGTTTTAAATAATACTTAAAGACAATTTTCTCTAGATAAAAATAGGATTGATCCTAACTGTTTTTAAATGACTTATTCCCTTAAATATGGACATCAGGGAGGGAATTGCAAGGGAGAAAGGATGCAATTAATGCCTTGTGGTACAGAGAGATAACAAAAGAAAGAAGAGAGACTTTCTCTATATGAATGTCAGGGTAGAAGGAATTTTTTTTCTTCCTTCTATTCCCTTCAGCCAGTGAATCCTGAAAAAAAATGAAGAATCTTAGGGGTTTTTTGGTTTTTATTAGTAATGCCTATTTTTTGGTTTTTATTAATAATGCCTATAAGCTCTCCAATAAGATAGAAAAAATAAACCACTTGACTTAAGACCAACCATTAACCCAGACTATAAGCGATTAAACAGAATATTTAGAAGATAGAAGGAGGAATGGTGAAAAGAGGTTAGTGGATCAGACAAGTTGATTTCCCATATTGTCTTCTTTGGAAGCCTCTGGACCAGTTAAGAAAAAAATGAGGAGTGGACTTGCTTACATTCTGAAGATGTGGGCCATCTCTGGAGGGGAGAGCTGGGTTGCATTTGATTTTAATCCCCTCCAACCAAACTTATCAGTTTATAACACTGTTATGTTATGAGACACACTCTAGTGTTTGGAAATAATGTAGTCACATTTATCATTACAGGTACCTATAGCCAGCAAATTTGTATCTTCTGCTTACTTGATTGTAGTGATTCAGAGTAATTATCACCTCGGACAAAAGGACTTTGTCCATTACTTCTCCTTTTCTTGTTATTCCCATTATATTTGATTCTACCATACTCTGACTCTTGTGATCCCTTATCCTCTCTTTCCACTGTGCACTCAAGAATCCTCATGCTATAATAAACAGAAGTACGTTCATTCTACAGCTCTTCTAATAATATTCTTATTTTCATGCACTCATGGAAACCTGATTTTTTTTTTCTGGAACTCACTACATTGCTGGACACTCTCTGTAATGTTGGCTCTTTCTTTTAGGTCCTATACCTACTGAATCATAAGGTCCAGTTACTCACCATGCTGGTCCAGAATCTCTCACTGCCACCATTACTCAGCAACCTCTCCTCCTTTTTGGTCCACTACAATGCCAAATTGAGATTTGTTTTGATAAACTAGCCTCCACATCACTTTCCCTTCTTTCTCAAGAAATACAGAACGTAGCTCATAATTTTTCTTGAAAAACCAACCACTATTGCTGTTGTTGCTTTTAATTAGCAGGTTCAATATACATATTGATGGACCTTTAAACAACCTACAAGTTCTTCTCAACTCCCATGACTTTCACAATCATTCTATCTTAGGCATCCACAGGTAATCACCCACAGATCATTTTCCTAACTGTGCTATCTCTACAATTATGAGTTTAGAAATTTTTTCCAATCAAAATCTCTTATCTTTGCTTCTCTCTTCCATCATTTATTCTAACTATATTCTTTACCACAAAACTCAATTCCTCAATCTTTTTCTGTCCTTTCAATCCATCACTCCTGGTTTTTTTCTCACTTTACTCTCTTCATGGTTTTCATCCTAGGACAACCAATTATACTATCATCTGTCCCCACGACTTCTCTATTTGCATAAGCAATCCTATTCCATCCTATCACCTCTAACAGATTGGCCCCTCTGTCATTACTCCATAACTTCAAACTCTACATATCTACTGTCTCCTTCCCTACTTCCTCAAAATATGACACTCTTCCACATTCTCAAAAAGCCTTTCCATCCCCTTTGCCATCCTATGTTTCTTCTGTTATCTGTGGCTAAACTCATTAAAAAGACAATATACAATAGGTGCCTCCACTTTTTCTTCTCTCACTCCCTTCCTTACCCTTTACAATTTGTCTTCCAACTTTATCATTCCACTAAAATTGCTTTCTCCAAAGTTGTCAATGATATCCAAAGCTACTTTCTAAATCCAATGCCCCTTTCTCAGTCTTCACCCTCTTCAAAATCTATGTTGCCTTCGGCACTGGTGATTACTCTTTCCTCCTTGACCTTCTCTTCTTTTTAGGTTTTTGTGAAACCACTCTATGGGTGCAATTCATATGTAATTGACTATTCTTCTTCAGTCTCCTTTGTTAGGTCCTCATTCAAATTATACCCTTGAACTGCAGGTGTTCCATAGGATTCCATCGTGGATCCTCTTCTCTTATCCTTCTACACTACTTCACTTTGTGAACTCATCAGATCCCATGGATTTAATTACCAGATCAATGATGGTGATTAACAAGTCTACCTATTCTTCTCTAACCTCTATGCTTATCTTCAAACTCACATCTCTAACTGCCTTTGAGACATCTTAGGCTGGATGTCCAAGACATATCTCAAACTCAACATATCCAAAATGGAACTTGTTTTCTTTACCCTTAAAACTTCCTCCTCTCCTTGCCTCCCTATTACTGTCACGGGAAAAAAAAATCCTCCCTATCCCTCAGGCTTGTCACCTAGATGTCATCTTGGAATCCTCACAATCTCCAAACCTTTACATTCAATTTGTTACTAAGGACTGTCAATTGCTCCTTTGCAACAACTCAAAAATGCCTGCTTTTCTCCTTAGACAATTCCACCAGCTCATGAATGTATTATTGCAATAGCCTGCTCATGTATCTGCCTGCTTCAAGTCTCTCACGACTCCAATCATTTATTCAACCACTAATGTGATTTCTTGAAGTATATGTAGCTCCTACCATGTTATCTTCCCTACTCAATAAACTTCAGAGGCTCCCTATTGCCTCTAGGATCTAGTAAAAAAACCCTAAACCTCTGTTTGGAGTTTAAAGCCCCCCCTCCTACTTCCTAGTAAACTTTTATCTTCCTCTGTCCATGTATGCTTTGATCCAGTGACCCTGGCCTTCTTGTTATTCCATGAGCAAGACATGCAATTTCTGAGCTCCAGCATTTTTTTTTTCTGGCTGTCTTCCATCCCTGTAATTCTGTCCCTTTTTATTTCCCCCAACTGGTTACTCTGACTTTCTTTAAATCTAAACTAAAATATCATCCTCTATAGGAAATCTTTCTGAACCCCTTTTAATTCTAGTGCCTTTCCTTTTTTAATTATTTCCTTTTTATCTTATGTATAGCTTGTCTGTAAATATTTGCTTGTTGTCTCACCCATCAGATTGTGAATTCCTTGAGAGAAGGAAGTGCATTTTGCCTTTTTTTTTTTATAAGCTCAGCACCTGGCATAGCAGCTGACACATAGTAGGTATTTAACAAATGTTTTCTAACTGAAGCATCATCCATTTCTTGTGAGGCTCTTTCCTAGGCTGTCTTCTTTGTGTGATTGTTCTTTATTCTGGTCCCTCTTCTATTTTTTTCTCTATAAATGATCTCTTGAGTATGCTTTAGTTTACATTGGTTAAAGTAACATCTTGATTGAAATCACTCCTAAATATATTTATCAAGTCATAATATGTCTACTGGACTCCTGCTCTACACCAACAGCTGACTGCTAGATAACAACTTCTGACTGTCTTATGGAATGTCTGTCTACCTTATCTCCAAGCTTGCCTATTTGTCTTAAGGGAGCCACCATGTTCTACATTTCTAGACTATATTAACTACCTTCTCTTCTTCTTTAAGTCCTTTTAGGATTAACTAAATTTCTACTTTTTCCATGAAGTCTTTCCTGATGCTTCCCTAATATTATTTCATATTCTCACTGTTTCCTTTTATTACATTTATTTGTAGACAAGTTGTAATAGTCCAATCTAATATAAGTTTCTAAAGGGCATGAGATGTTTCATATTTATATGTGTATTCCCAGTGTCTAGCAAAGCATTTTACAAATACATATTAGGTGGCTAATGTTTGTTGAAGTGAATTGAATTATCACATTAGAATTTTGATTCCTATAGAGTTTGTAATATATGAAAAATTATAATTTTTTAACATAAACTATTATCTAACCATGGTTAGTTCACCCAATACTAAATAATTTATTTCTTTTGAACCCAAATGAAACACTTTTACATTTATCAAATAAAAAACTTATCCTCTCCTTCACTTATTCTTTTGTATTGTCACCATCAATGACACTGAATTGGGTACCAAGTTGGGAGAACTGGTTTTCTGAGATATTCCTCTTCACATCAAATTTATCAGTCAAACAGGTTATTCCCTGGGTTAAATACAGTATTTAGATATCTCACAAAAAAATCCTGCATATTTTATAAGGTACTATGACAGGTGTAAAGGACCTTTTCCCATCCATTCCTCCAAGGATACCTTAATCCTTGGCTAGTTTCCAGGAGGTATAGAATAAAGGAAAGACTGAGGAATAGACAACACACACATATGTATACATATACGTATGTATGTATATGTAATGTATATTTGTGGAACTCTATACAAAAAAACAAAACAAAAACAAAAACACAAAACTGTTAGCCAAGAGGGAAAAAAAATGGTGGTGCAGTTTCCCACTAGCTTAGATTTTATTTCATACTTATTTTTACTTTTTGTTGTTTATTTTCACTTGTGCTTTAACTTCCAAATGCCAATCTTAGCTTCTATTTCTGGAATGCTGCCAATGAGTAACTCATTACTGAAGTTAGCTGGATGCCCCTGTAAAGGTTATTGGAATGTTCTGAAGACTTTTTTAAAAATTTTCCTGCCACAAGGACCACATTCCAGGCTCCCCATGAAGGTGGCTGCCTTAAGGAGGGAAGACAGAAAAAAACAAACAAACAAATAGACAGAAAAGAATTAAAATTGCATACACACATGTCAACCCTTTAAAAATTTTTTCCTATTCTGTTTTCCTTTGTGAAATTCAGAGTCCAGTGGGCGTTTCTGGCAAGATTTATGAGAAAGTTGAATGCATGTGCACACAGAAAATAGCCCACATTGCAGTGATACCACAGAACTGCCTGTTTTCTCTTCACTCTGGACAGATATTTTTCATCCTGAGTATCAGTCACAATCTACTGCTTGTGACTGCAAAATAACCAATTCTCCTTAACCTATTCTTATCAACCAATGTTTTAAAATTTAAAAAGGCCAGATTATATTTTAAAGCCTCCAGAACATATGAATAAGGCAACTCCAGCTTAGGCCTGATGCCCAAATAGTTAGAAGAAACATATGGCTATTTGTTTTTTTGAGAACAGAAGTTTCAATTCACAGGATCATTACATCAGAGATTCAGAGTGAGAAGGGATCTTAGAAGGTCATCTAGTCCACTGCCCTCAATTTTAGGGAAAGGAAATTGTCCCAAAAAAGAAAAGTGATAGGTCAAAGGCCAATTAAAAGTTATTAAGTGTCTATTGTATATCAGGTAATATGATTGGGCATTGTGGTTACAAAGATGAAAAATGATCCAGATTCTGCTCCCCAAGGAACATGCTAATAGTCTCCCCTAAATCAAAAGTATATTTCTGAGGATGACAATTGTTTGTTGCTGGTCTGTATGCATGTGTGTATGTATGTGTGTGTGTGTGTGTGTGTGTGCATGTGTGTGCATGTGTGTATGTGTGTAGGTATGCTGAATAACCACCTTTTGAAAACATTTCTGCTTTACATTTAAGGAAGTGGATTTTTTGTTCACTTTCACTATATTATCTATACTTACATCTATATCAATAATGTCTATCCCAATATTTATTTACATTGGCATGTTCCATGAAGATTTTGAGGAACTGAGCTAAAAAATGAGTGACTTCAGGTGAGTTTTCAACATTACTGTTGGATGTTTGGAATATCACAGCTAAAGGACTTAATGTTTACAGATCCTTTCCCTTAATAATATTTTAAATATTAAAGCATCATATTAAAATCCATCATTTAGAGATCTATGTATATTTATCTCTCTCTCTCTCTCTCTCTCTCTCTCTCTCTCTCTCTCTCTCTCTCTCTCTCTCTCTCTCTCTGTCTCTCTTGCTCTCTACCTATATGCACATAATATCTACCTTGGGAAAAGTAACATCTCCCAGCCTGTGATCTACAGATTTATTGGATTAAGTTCTAACATCAAAGATAGGAGCATCCTTGTGTGCTGTGCATACTCAGAAAGGTGCTTATTCAGGACTGTATACACAATAGATATTCAAGAAGCAGCAGACTATTTCTAAACAGTAGATACAGAGGTCACTAGAAAGCTGTTTTCCTCAATAAAGTGCTGCAGGCAATGTTGTATTCCCCACCCACTTTCCGTCTTCTGTATTCCTGAAAGGGCCAAATACATCTCCCCAAGCACTGTAGGAACAACTTGCTAGATTATCCAAGAGTGCACTTTGTTTCTTGCAATCTGTGCAAATTCCTTTAAAGCAGTGCCTTGCCTGCATACCCTTATTTTGGAGATGGTCCAGAAATGAAGAGGAACTATTTTACTCACACAGCCCTGTGGCTTCCCAAAGTCCAAGAGATCAAGAGAATGAGTGGTACATATATCTTTCTTTAGAATCATGCTTATCCATTGCTGTAATGAAAAACTAAAGGTATGTCTAATTTAAATATTTTTTTTGTTTCCCAGCTCTTAATGACGTCTTCTTAGAAGCATCCATTGCAAATTTTGAGTGTGTACATAAAAAAGAGGTGGTTTTTTTTACAGTTTTACTTAAAGATGTAGGAGAAATTCCTGGAAGCAGTGATTAAATGAATTAAGATTATTTAGCCTGGAAAAGTTAAGGAGAAGGAAAAACTTAATTACTATGCTCATGGATATAAACAGAGGGATTTGACTGAGAGGATGCTAATTGACATCTAGGTAAGACTAGACATGAGGAAATGAACTTAAATCAAAGCAAGAGAAATTTTGGTAGACATGAAGGAAAACAAAACAAAACAAAAAAATCTTCTCCTTCCACACTCACCAATCAGGTGATTAAACACTGAAATGTGTCCATTAGGAAGGGTTGTGTAGCATATCTCTGGATTTTACCAAGAGTGATTTATAGATTCATTTGCCCTTGAAGGCAGAGGGTTGAATCAGACAATATTTGGAAGCTAATGACTCTATGAGAAATCAGGAAATTATAAAATAAAACTAGAAGAATGAAAAAAAAATAGAAGACAATGTGAAATATCTCATTGGAAAAACAACTGACCTGGAAAATAGATCCAGGAGAGATAATTTAAAAATTATTGGACTACCTGAAAGCCATGCTAAAAAAAAAAAGGTATTTCAAGAAATTATCAAGGAAAACTTCCCTGATATTCTTGAAACAGAAGCTAAAATAGAAAATGAAAAAATTCGTTGAACAATTCCTGGAAGAGATCCCAAGAGAAAAACTCCCAGGAATATTATATCCAAACTCCAGAGTTCCCAGGTGAAAGAGAAAATATTGTAAGCATCAAGAAAGAAACAATTCAAGTATTGTGGAACTACAATCAGGATAACACAAGATTTAGCAGCTTCTACATTAAAGGACCAGAGGGCTTGGAATATGATATTCCAAAGGTCAAAGGAGCTAGGATTAAAACCAAGAGTCATCTACCCAGCAAAACTGAGTGTAATCAATGAGGGAAAAAATTGATGTTTAATGACATAAAGGAAGTTCATGCATTCTTGAGAAAAGACCAGAGCTAAGTAGAAAAGTTGACTTTCAAATACAAGACTCAAGAGAAGCATTAAAAGATAAACAGGAAAGAGAAATCATAATGGACTTATTAAAGATTTCTGGCAACAAGGTACTCACCAACTTCATGTCAATGCATTCACTTTATGCTCTCATTTATTTAGCTCTCATTCTAGGAAAAAAAAATATTCCTGATACCAAACTTGACTATGCTTTATTCCAACTTCTTCCCTTAGGTGCTGGTGTCCTTCTTTAGGACCAAGCAGAACAAATCTAATTTCTCTTCTAAATGACATTATTTTTAATACTTGAACATAACTACTATATTCCTCCATAAAAATCTGGGTTCTGATCCTTTCTCTGAGGCATTGAAACTACAGGGCTATGGACAAAGCAGCTCTGTAAGACTGAACACTGTAGATGAGTTGCCATCCAGCATCAGTTGGAGGAAGTTTACACATGAAGAATTCCTCCCAGATACAATTACAGATCCAAAAAAAAGTAAAATAAAATAAATATTGCTACTTTGGGAAAGACAAAGTAGAACTCTTTAATTGATAATACATACACATTTAGACCACTTACTACTATTGTGACCTTAAACAATAATTTAATGTCTTTACTCTTCAGGTTTCTCATCTGTAAAATGAAGGACTTAGAATGGAGGAGTGCTAGATCCTTTCCAACTACAGGTTTCTAATGTAATGATGTTATGCTAACTGGCAAAGATTTCCGGGTGCTGTTAACCAATCAATTACAAAGTTGTCATAAAGTATGTCCCAAGGGCCAGGTACTATATTAGAAACCAGTGAAACAAAGACAAAAAAATGAGACAGTCCCTGTGATGAGGTGTGGCCCAAGCCAAGGTCTTCACCCCTTGACCCAAAGGGAATCTGGCTCCCATTTGTCTACAGGCCCCAGACCCTCAGGTCCCTTTGAAAGCCATAGCCCCACCTTTTTGATATCATTCAGATGCCTTTCAGTTCCTTCATTATCTATTCCCATTGTCTATTCAATCGCTTAGACATTCCAATCAGAATTCTCACCCAGACCCTTTTCCCAGGTCATTTTCCCAGACCCTTCCCTGGTCACCCAAACTCACTTTAGTATAAAAAATCTACCCTGGCCCCCCTTTCAGGGCTGAGGATCTCATGCCCACAAGGCTGAGACTTTCTCATGCCCGCTTGTTCTTATGGGTGTCACCTGGCCTATGTGGTTTATCACTAATAAACTTTTCCTCTGGCTGGAAGAAGATTTGAGTTGAATTCTTTCAGGGAGGGTCCGGCATCATGATCTTAGGGTTCTCAGCACCTCAAAGTCCTAGACTTTGCAAGGAGCTTGCATCCTATCAAAGAATCTTATATTTATGATTTATCAAATCATCTAGCTTATACTATTCAGTTTCAATATGGTACAAACAAATATGTTTGTTACCAGAGCTGTGGGTATAATTTACATATTTATATGAGAAGCAGTATGGTAAATATTGAAGAAAGCAGGAGGAGTCAGGAAATCTGAGTTTTAATTTAAATGTTTTCCCTAATCTGATTTGTGAGCTTGAGCAAGTCAGATGAGGCTCAGTTTCCTCATCTGTAAAATGAGGAAGTTGGATGAGATGATCTCTAAGCACCCTTTTGTAAAATGATCTGGAGAAGGAAAAGGCAAACCACTCTAGTATCTTTGCCAAGAAAACCCCAAATGAGGTAACAAGGAGATGGATATGACTAGAAAGTGACTGAACAACAAGTTCCCTTCCAATTTTGAGAGACACTAAATCTCAAAATTTATATGCAAGAGTAATTTCTTTGTGCTTTTCAACACAGACCCTAAAATGACCCTATACAAACTCAAGGGCAGAAAAGAAGAATAGTCTGAAATTCCCTGCTCTTTCCAACGAAAATGTGTAGCTACATTTCTAGCTGTGAGTGGAAAAGGCAAGGTAAAGAAAGGACTTGTTCAGAGAAACTTGAATTTTCTTGGAACAGAAATCCATGCCAATGCAGGATCAGCAAATGGATATGAATTATTTCTTTGAAAAAAATTCATGATCACCTAGCTACTGCTAGTCAAATGCTGAAAAGATTGATACGATTTATTAAACAACAATTGGCAGCCCTACTCAGTCTCTCATCCAATTTCCAAAGACTTGGGACTGGAGACTATGACCTTATGGATTTGTCTGCTGAAAGAACAAAAGGTGAGAAGAGATAGGCCCTGTGTGCTTATCATTATGAAGAACACAGAACAAAGCAGATGATACTGCAGTCTCTCAGATACAGTAGGATTGTTTTGTTTATTTTTTCCACTTACCTAGGGTGACACACAGAATTCTCATTCAGCGAAGTCTGTTCTCTTTTGTTGCTATTTTACTTAATCAAATGTACTTGTTAATGCAATTATACTCTATCTAATCTTATAGAGATAATCATTTTGGGAATATTAAATATAATAAAATATATTCCAAGGAAAATATGACACATACTCTATTTTGACTAGTCTTGAATGATTAAAGATGACATTTCTTTAAAATCTTGCAGTATTTTAAGATCATTATTATGGATTCTAGCTATTATTCTAGTGTTTGAAATCCTGGCTAATTAAGAGTTCCAGAGGCAATGAGGTCTAAAAGACACAAGGTAAGTCTTCTAAGTCAGAAAGAAGAGAACTTATATCCCAAATATATCATTTTCTATCTGTGCAACCATGAGCAACTCCCTAAACCTCTCTATGATGGGGTATGGGCCCAGGCTGAGACCTTTGCCCTTTACCCCAAAAATAAGTTGGGTCCTATTTGTCTAAGGGATTCTCCTTGAATTCTCCCACTTGATCAAGAAGGTCTCTGGCATTCCCCTGAGGCTATAGTCCCAAGAACTAGCCTTTTGTTATCCCCCCTCCCTCCAATCACCCAATTCTGTTACCCTTACCCTAGCCTAGCCTTCCATTGTCTTACCTCCCTATGGTCCCGGGATACTTCCCACCCTTGATCCTATCTAGACCTCATTCTCCACCTCCCAGTCACTCCCATCAAGATCCTTCCTAGATCCCTCCCCCAGTCTCTCTGTTTTTAAAGTCCATCTTGTCTCCATTAAGGTGCTCAAATTCTTATAATCTAGCCACTGCTCAGATTCTTACAATCTAGCCAGTAGCTAACAGATGCTCAGATTCCTTAAGAGTCTGGCTAATATGGCCAATTCTTAATACACCTTGTCTTTGGCTGAAAGAAGGCTTGGATAGAATTCTTTTGGACAGGACCCAAATATTGTGATCTTGGGGTCCCAGCACTCCTAAACCTCTAGACCTCATCAGCTAGGCCTCAGTTTCTTCATTTATAAAATTGGGATAATGATACCTGTAGTCCCTATTTCCCATGGAAAACATTTAAGTCTTTAATACATATTATTATGTTAATTCTAATTTTTATTAGGTATGTGAATATGGACAAATAACAATTTTTTGACTTGTTTCTTTGTCCAACACGGTGATAATATAACTTGCATTAATTACATCACAGGGTGGTATAAAAGAGCATATTTTGTAAAACTTAAAGTAATGTGATAATAGTATTCTGCATTTTTTCTTCATTCCTTAGGTCTTCCAACTTCCGACGCTATCTAAAACATTTTTTAAAGGTGACTATTTCCTCTAATTATTTTGATAATTAAAATTGTACTCATGAAAATTTTAAATAATAAAATTAAATAGCCACATATTTAATATTAGTGCACATTTTGCAAAAGTACCTCTGACCAAGAAAGCCACAGATAAGAGATTCTGACCCATTTCAGCATTTTCCCACTTTTGCCCACATCTTTCCCATAAATGAAGGATTGCATGTATACTAAACATCAACATATTCCTTTCTTGTTACAGTTTAATATATCTACTCTTATCCTTTACTTCTCCTTTAGAACCATTGCTCCTCCACGTCTCTCCTTAGAGTGGGTAAGCTGATCAAATAGAGCTTAAAGAACTGGAACTGAGTTTGAGCTCTATCATTCTTTTGGTGTGTGACCTTGGGAGAAGTATTTGTATGTATGATTTCATATGCTTACTTTAATTATTTTGTTTCTTCTAGGCACAATTCTGGTACTATCTCCCTTATGAATAGCTTTCCTCATCAGAAATACACACACACACACACACACTCACACACATAGTATGTGTGTGTTTGTATGTATGTATGTATGTACATATATGTATACATATGTACACATACATAAATATAGAAAACCTTTTATATGTGTATATGTATACACATATGTGTGTGTGTGTGTGTGTGTGTGTGTGTGTGTATTATTTGGAACTCTTCATTTATCATATTTTTAAGTTCAGTATAGTTATTTGTGTATGTGTCCTATCTTTCCTAAAATATTTCCGTGTCTTATTTAAGTTAGTATTCTCACTGACTAGAACAGAGACTTGACCATATTAACAGTCTAAGAAATTAGTTTTGATTTAGTTATCCAAACTGCTTCATAAAAATTGGTAGCATGGTGTAGTAGACATAGCACTGGACTTGAAGCCAGGGGAAGTGGTTCAAAGCCTATTTCTGATACATACTGTCTACGTGACCCAGAGCAAGTAATATAGGCAATTCTTTGAAACTCGAAGTTTCACAGAAGGTAAACCAACTTGCTTTGTTAGAAGTAGTTTCCTCATCTGAGAGTTCCTTGCCAATAAAATGATATGTCTAATTCCTACTCCTAATGACTTTGTATAGTTAAATATTTTTTTTTCAAAATTAGTTTATAATCTTTTCAAGGCAAGAAAACGTCTTCTTCCTTCAAGTCCCCAGCAATCCTCCAAACCCTAGTAGTACAGTGTTATATTGTAGAACTGGCTGCACCTATTACATAGCCTAGTTGTACAATATACTGTATTATTCTATAACATAATATAGAAAATAACCATTAAGGGAGGACCCAAGATGGCAGAGAAAAGGCAAGCACTCACTTGAAGTTTCCCAAATTCCCCTCCAAACAACTATAGATAATACCTCAAAAAATTCTGGAACAGCAGAACCCAAAAAGGGACGAGGGGAAACAATTTTGCAGCCCAAGACAACTTAGAAGGTGGACAGGAAAAGTCTATTACACAGGGGTGACAGTGGAGTTCAATTCAGCCCAGGTTGTACCAGTAGAGGCCTTACCACAGGTAGCAAGCAGCAGACTGGGAGTGACTACATGATATTCTGGAAGGCAAAAGAGCTAGGATTACAACCAAGAATCACCTACCCAGCAAAACTATGAAATAGAGGACTTCCAAGTATTCCTGATGAAAAGACCAGAGCTAAATAGAAAATTTGACTTTCAGATACAAGACTCAAAAGAAGCATATAAAGGTAAACAGGAAAGGGAAATAATAAGGAATTCAATAAGGTTAAACTGTTTGCATTCTTCCATGGGAAGATGATACTTGTAACTCCTAATATATTTCTTATTATTAGGGCATTTAGAGAGAAATAGACAGACGGCATGTGTGCGATTGAATACGGTGGGATAAACTCTAAAAAAAAATTAAGTGGTGAGAAAAGGAATGCATTTGGAGAAGGGGAAGAAAAAGGTAGAATGGGGTATATTATCTCACATAAAAGAGGTGCAAAGGAAATTTTACAGTACAAGGAAAGATGGGGGAGGGGAGAGAGAGAACTTGAACATTACTTTCATTGGAATTGGCTCAAAGAGGGAATCACATACACACTCAGTTGGGCTTAGAAATCTATCTTACACCATAGGAAAGTAGGAGGGGAAGAAAAAAAAAGAGGAGGGAGGTAGTACTCATAGAAGAGAGGGCAGATTGGAGGAGGCAGTCCTCAGAAGCAAAATACTTTTGAGGATTGAAAAGGTGAGAGGAGAGAGAGTAAAATAAAAGGAGGGGGGAGCTACAATAAGATGTAGGAAAAAACAGTTAGCAACGATAATTGTGAAAAAAAACAGTATGTATCTCTGATGAAGGCCTCATTTCTGAAATATGTTGAGAAATGCGTCAAATTCATAAAAATAAGAGCCATTCCCCAATTGATAAGTTGTCAAAGGATATGAACAGGCAGTTTTCAGATAAAGCAATCAAAGCTATCTACAGTATTATGAAAAATTGCTCTAAATCACTATTGATTAAATAAATACAAATTAAAACAATTCTGAAATACCACCCCTCATCTATCAGATTGGCTAATAGGCCTGAAAAGGAAAATGACAAATGTTGGATGTGGGGAAATTGAGACGCTAATGCACTGTTGGTGGAGTTGTAAACTGATTCAACCACTTTTGAGAACAATTTGGAAATGTGCCCAAAGGGCTATAAAACCATGGATACCCTTTGACCCAGCAATACCACTACTAGGTCTATATCCCAAAGAGATTTTTTTTAAGGGAAAAGGACTTATATGTACAAAAATACTTATAGCAGCTCCTTTAGTGCTGGGAAACAATTGAGGGGACACTTACCAATTGGGGTATGACTAACCAAGTTACGGTATATGACTGTAATGGAATACTTCTATGCTATTATAAGAAATAATGATGAGGTTGCTCTTAGGAAAAAAAAACTGGAAAGACTTACATGAACTGATGTAAAGTGAAATGAGCAGAACCAGGAGAACAGTGTACAAACTAACAGCAATATTTCATGATGATCAGCTATGAATGACAACTATTCTAAACAACATAATGATCCAAGATAATTCTGAATGAGTAATGATGAAGAATGCTATCCACCTCCAGAGAAAGAACTGATAATATTTGAATGCAGATTGAAGCAATATTTTTTAACTTTTGTTCTATGTTTTCTTTCATAAAATTACATGACTGCACATATATAACATATATCAAATTGCTTGCTTTCTGAATGAGTGGGGAAGAGAAAGAGGGAAGGAGAGAGAGAATTTGGAACTCAAAATTAAAAAAAAATGTTAAAAGTTTTTACATGCAATTGGGGGAAATCTAATATATATATAATATATATATAATATATATATATTATATATACACATATATACACACACATACATATATATATATTATATATATATACACATATACACACACACACACACACACACACACACACACACATATATATATATATATATACCACTAAAATAAGTTTAATATGCCTCAGGGTTTTAAGAACTAACTTTTGCATATTACATTGTATGACAACTAGAATTCTTCTGGAAAGAATAATCATGCAGATTTTGAAACATCCATAAACATTCATTTAACTCTTATTATTCTCAGTATATGATCTATATCAAACGAGCAATGAGGTAACATATTACTTAAAGTACTGAAACACATCCATATGGTTATTCTCACAATAAGTGACACTAGAAGGAACGAACAAGTTCCAACTGAATTGAAGAATGTTTCTTTTTTTTTTCCCCCCTTGGGCAATGGGGGTTAAGTGACTTGTTCAGGGTCACACAGCTAGTAAGTGTTATGTGTCTGAGGCCACATTTGAACTCAGGTCCTCCTGAAACCAGGGCCAGTGCTCTATCCACTGCACCACCAAGCTCCCCCCTTGAAGAATATTTCTTAACTCAGACTCACATCTATCAGAGAATTCACACTCTTCCCTCAGCTACCATACCTAACTGAAATTTAATGTCATGAATACAGTAAAATGGAGTCAACCATCAGGAAATGACTTACGGCATAGTTTCTTTGCTTATAAGTGTAGAAGACATAGAGGATGTCAAGTCAGATAAAAAACAAGTATCATATGACTACAACTACAGTTCCCTGTGGACCTAATTCTTAAGCATTCTGTAGAATTCCTTAAACACAAGAGACAAGAAAGGTACAATAGACAGCTTTTCTCTAGCTGTTTCCAGAGGCAGCAGGAAAATGTTTGCCATTTTCTGCTTCATAGTCTTAATGAATGACGATGTTCTCCAGTCAGTTGAGGAAGCTTGTGAAGAGGGTATAAGTTGTTCTTTACGGACAGCCACAACAATCTGATTTGGATACTATTTCATTCTCTGGCTGTATTCCTCATTCCAGGCTTCTATAATATCCATACCTCTAGCCTTTCTTACCTCATGGCTCAAAAATACCCTAGAAACCAGCTATGGCACTGAGGCATTATTGTCCTAGCAATGGAAACTGGCTACAGGTAGAGCAGACTCTCTCCATTGCCTCCATTCTCATCATCTCCTGTGCCTCTTCCTCTCCTAAAGTAAGTATGCTACCACATCTGTGTCATTCCTCCCATCTAGTCTAGCCCACTCTTCAGATCTTTTTCTCTGTTCTCAGCTTTATGGGTCAGACCCACTGTCGCCATGACCCTGGTTCATCTTGTGGGGTACAAATATGACCCCTGTTACAATTATAGCCATAAACTCCATAAGATTTGTTATGCTTAGCACACCTGGATGAACTTTGGGGATGAAACAAATCCCTCTTTTCTATTCCCAGCCAAAAAAAATTCCCATTCCAAAATATTGGAGGAAATAGAAATCAGGATATGTGGCTTTCTGAATAAGCAGGAATAATTTTTCTCAAGAGGTTGGGAGAGAACTATTTCATGGGGAAAATAAGCATATGTATTGAAAGAAAAAATTCTATCAGTATAAATCCATTAATTCATCCAAAATAATGTCAATTGGATACTCACTTCTTCAAGGCAACCCTTTACTGTTCCCTAAATGATTCTTTGTCATACTTCCCACACCAGCTGTTCCATATTCTTCTCTTGTCTCCTCAAGCTTACAACAACACTCTTCCCCCATCCCTCAATAAGCAACTTAACCTCATACTTCACTGAGAAAATAAAGGTAATTTACTGTGAGCTCACTCTTCTCACATTTTTCATATCTCAAAAACCCTTGACAACATTCTCTCTTCTCTATTACTCCAGTCTTGGATGAAGAAGTGGATTTTTTTCCTAGTCCCTTTTCAGATACCTTTGATCCCATTTCTTCTGGCAGATCATCCCTACCCTTTGTCTAATCTTTAAAATCTCACTGTATAATGACTTCTTACTTACAGCCTACAAACAAAACAATCTTACATGATGCTGTAATTCCCTCAAACTACTGTATCATCACATATCTCTTCTCCTTTTCATAGTCAAATTCACAGAAAAAGCCATCCAGTATCTATGCCTCTGCTTCCTCTTCTCTCATTCCTTTCTCAATTGTTTGTCATTTGTTTTTTCTGATGTAATTTTTCAATTGCAAGTGCTGTCCCCAAAGTTACCAGTGATCATTTAGCTGTCAATACAATGGCCTTTTCTCAATCCTCATCCTCATTTCTGATTTTGCAACATTTGCCACTATTTACCACTCTTAACTACTAAATCCCCTCTCATCTCTGGGTTTGCATGATACTCTTCACTTAGATTTCCTCCTGTCTAAGCATTCTTTCTTAGTTTCTTTTGCTAGATCATCATCTATATCCTGTCTCTTACCTGTTAGTACAGATTTAGGAGATATCTTGGACTGTCTTCTCTTCCTATTTTCAGCTGCTATACATATAATGATCATCTCTATTCAGATGAATTTCAAATCCATATATTCTGCTTCATCAAATTGTTGTCAATATCACTTTCTGAGAAGCAGGAAATAATGTTGTTGAGTTAGGTGGAGGTTCTATTGTTGAGAATTTAAAGCTGCAGAGTTAGGAATACAGGGGATGAGAAACCACTGAAGATTATTACATGAGAGGAAAACATAAGTATAACAGTGTTTTAGAAAGTAAGAAATGGCAGCAATATGTGGGATTGTTAAAATGAGAAGAGGTTATAATAGCCTAATGTAAGGTTTGAAAGAGCCTGAAATTATAAAGGAAGAAAATAAAGGACTTAGTGACTTCTTGGGTATGTGGGGAAATAAATAGAAATGGAATATGAAGGATATCCAAAGGGTTGAATCCTGTGTAGTTTAGGAAATGATGATTTAATTGACAGAAATAGTTTAAGACATGTTGAAGGTGGAGTGAAAGTGAGGCGTTCAAATGGGGAAAAAAAAGAATTCAAAAGCAGGTTTGAGACAAGGAGCTGATGTAAAACTTAAGCATCTACATTTGGCTGTCTCATTTGCAAAAAAAATAATACTTAAAGCTATGAATGTTAATGAAAAAAATGAGGATCAAATCTAATGCCCAGGGATTTAGAAAGGGTTAGAAAAGGCACTTGACTCTTGGGGTAAGAGAAGTATGGTAAGAGAAGTCTGATTGCATAGGGCTAGAAAGTGGATGGGTAAAAAGGAGTGCAGAGAGCAGACACTTTACATGAAATTTGTTAACAAAGGGAAGGAAGGAGTGCTATAGCTAGAAGTAATAGACACATGGGAAGTTTTTGTTGTTTTCTGATAGAATAAGTAAGAACTGAACATATTTGGACACTGAAGGGAAGGGAGGAGAGAGAGAGAGAGAGAGAGAGAGAGAGAGAGAGAGAGAGAGAGAGAGAGAGAGAGAGAGAGAAAGAGGAGGAGGAAAAGGAAGAGAAGGAAGAGGAGGAGGTGAGCAGGAGGAGGAAGAGGACCTGGGTTCAAATCCAGCCTCAAACATAACAGTCACTAGCTGTGTGACTCTGGGCAAGTCACTTAATCCCAATTGCCTTTTTTTTTAAACTACAAAGTTACTTTACTGCCTTCACATTTTAAACTGTTCAGCAATTACAGAGATTTGTTTTAATCAAAGAAAAGTATGTACACTCCAAATATAAAATATATTCAAAATAATTCTGTCAGTCTCTCAAAACCAGCCCCTTGCAGGTCCAGGATCTCTCACTGCCCCACTGCAAGTATTCGGTATATGTAGCCCTCTGTTTTGCCATGTACTGAGGAGAGGGACGGCGGGGGGGGGGGGTAAGACACATGGACAAAATGAAATTATTTATGGAACAAAGTCTTGAAAAAGATGTGATAAGACAGGATTGAGGCCCAAGTGAAGTAGTTAACCTTTTCAAGAAGAGGACCAATATTCTGTCATATAAGATAAAACAGGAGGAAAGGATGAGTGAAATTTAGAGAAATTTTGAGGTAGAGGCTGTGGCTATAAACATATTGTTCCTGGGAGGGATATTTTTAATTGTCTCACTACCTTAAGAGTGTTGCCTTAAATACACACATGTACACACACATATACAGAAACAGAACTTTAATAAAGTAGTCTAAAATTAATGTCACTGGAAATTCACTACAGGAGTTCATGTTCCATGTATGTGCTATAGGTGCTATTCCAATCATCTATACTCTCAATTCTTATTACTTAAATGAAATTAAATAAAATGGGGAAAAAAACTATATGTGAAGGTGAAATGCTATTAATTTCCCTCTCTTATTAAGTCAGTTTTTGGTAGTTATAATGAGCAAAGTTCTAGAAGACTCATGCAGAGTCAAGTGTCTCTGCCAGCACCCTGTATGTGCAATGAGTAATCTAGATTTAAATTTTCATGTGACATCAATTATATGCAGAAAAATCTAACTTCAACTTCCTTGTCACATAACTTCCTTTGCTTAAAATATCTGTTGATATTAACCACAATACACTGGGATTCTGAAGAAAAGAGGCTTGAAGTCTCTCCTTTTAACCAAAGGAATTAGTTACCTACCCTGCCCTGCTCCTAGAGAAGCGGTGGGATTGTTAAAATGAGAAGAGGTTATCATAATAGCCTATAACATATAACAAACCTACAGAAATGGAAAAGGAAGATTTTCTGTTATCTGATGCTTAGTTTCATCAGAATAGCTATTGCTTTCCGTGCTTAGAAAGGCAACTGGCATTGCAGAAAGAGTGCTAAAATGGGGGCATCTAGGTGGTGCAGTGGATAGAACACCGGCTTTAGAGTCAGGAGGACCTGAGTTCAAATATGACATCAGATATATAACACTCACTAGCTGTGTCACCCTGAGCAAGTCACTTAACTCCAATTGCCTAACCAAAAGAAAAAAAAAGACTGCTAGAATGGGAGTCAAGAAATATCTGGCTTCAAATCCTGCTTTGAACACTTACTTGCTTTGTCACCAAGGATAAGGACCTCAGTTTCCATATCTGTACAATAGGGGTCATAATTACTAGATTACTTAGGTTATAGAGTAGTTGTGATGATGCCATGTTATAATAATCATTTTGAAAATTTTGAAGTGCTATCAAGTGTCAGCAACTATTCCTCAAATCTATATTAAGGCTACTCTGATGAGTATGATAGAAAGTCAATTAATTACAAGTATTATTTTACTTTAGTGAGGGCTCATGTGATATTAGATAACAAATTTGTAGTGGAGCCATTCAACTCAATTTTCTTATTGCTCCTATATACATTCAGCAATACATGAAGAGTCACAAAGGAAGACGACAATGGAAATAATCCTGGGTTGGAGTATGGTAAGCTGTGAGTGCTGGCAGAATAAGGGGACAAGGCATTGGAGAATGTAGGACAATATGAAAAAGGGAGGAGAGTTTAACCAGAAGGAGGTTATGGGCTGCGACACTACTGAGGTGAGGAAGAGACTGAACGTGATGGCAGTGATAAAGAGTAGGGCTGAGTACAGTAAAGCATAAGGAGAAATGTAACATTAAACCACTCACTGTTCCTTCAACCCACTTCATGCTTTCCTGAATTTGGACCTTTGCCCAAGCAATTCTGTCACCTGGAATAACTTCACTCCTCTTTCTGTAGAGAAATTCTACACGTCCTTCAAGATTCATCTCAAATATTGCCCTTCCTTTGAAGATTTCTCTTATGTTATCACCTCAAGCTGATTTTAATAAGTCAATTTTTGGGACCCTAATCAAATTTTTTCCTGTGGGATTCTATAAACTCTCATAGAAATATCATGTTCATACTTAAAGTATATTTATCTGTTTGTCTTCCTTAACATCTATCAGATGTTAAGTTCTTTTATATCAATGACTACATCTCACTCATCTTGTTATGTTCCTCATTTATTCATTCATTCAATAAGATTTTTTTAAATCAAATGCTTCTTAAAACCTTCATTTCCTTTCAAGCTTGGCTAAAGCATCACTTTCTACGTAAAGTTTTTCATGGTGCCCCTAAATACATTGTATATATTAAATACATAACTATTTAGAAATCATCACACTTGAGAAAATGTGTGTTTGTAGAGAATAAGAACAATTTCTTGTCTTTGTATGCCCAGATACTGCTAAAGTGCCTGACACATAGTAGGCACTTGATAAATATTTGTTGATTGACTAAGTGACTGATTGATATGATGTACACTGAGATAGAGACAACAGATACCACAGGGCCTTGCATTTAGCAATAAATGCTGCCACTTCACATTTTCCTAAAGCACATTGTTTTGATCTCTTTTCTCTCCCTCCTAAGTCGAATTTTACCTCATATTACATCTATTTATATATTTACGTGTGTGCTCTCATTAGATCATGAGTTCCTTAAGAGTAGGGACTGTGATTTTCCCAAAGCACAGGTTCAACCATACCATTCTCCTGCCTAATCAAAATGCAGCGGCTCCCTAGAACCTCCCAGATCAAACACAAAATTCTCTGTTTAACATTCAAAGTCCTTCATAATGTAACCTCTTCTTATATTTCAAATCTTGTTACAGGTTACTGCTCTCCCATACTTTTCAATCCAGTGACATGAGCCTCATTGTTGTTCCATGAACAAGACATCCCATCTCTTGTCTCCAGGCATTTTCTCTGGCTGTCCCCCACACCTGGAGTGTTTTCCCTCCTCAAATGCTTACTAACTTTCCAGTCTTCCTTTAAGTTCTAACAAAAAAAATCTCATCTTTTATGGGAAATTTTACCCAACCTTTCTTAATTCTAGTGCCTTTCCTCTGTTAAACGTTTCCTGTTGATGCTATATATAGCTCTTTTTTTGGGTGTATATTTGTTTTCATGTTGTTTCTCTCACTAGATTATAAGCTCCTTGAGGGTAGGGTCTATCTTTTGCCTTTTTTTGTTTTGGGAAACCCAGTGCTTAACACAGTGCCTGGCACACAGTAGGCACTTAACAAATGATTACTGATTGACTGATTTTTCTTTTCATGTTTGCATCCCCAGCTCTGGTCATAATGCCTTACACATATTACTAACTTAATAAATGTCTTTTGATTTTTTTTTAACAGAGAGTCCCAGGAAGAATGAACTGATGTAGGAACATTTAAAGACATAAATAGGAGAAGAAATAAAAGGAGGCAGCAGTGCATATTAATAATCCCTCTAAGAGGAAAGAAAATATGTGGGAAAATATTTTTAGTCAGATAAGTCTCTGTATTGAGACTTATTAGACCAGTATTGGTTACCAGGCATTTTCATTAGGCCAAGACAGCTTGTTTGTTGATTATATACATAAACTGTCTGAACAATGGATATTTACAGCTCGTGAAGTACCTGACCCTACCATCATAATTTTCAGAACAAATAAATATACTGATCACTAAAGGCAAAACCAACTGAATATGGTTTCCTTTTACAGCAATGAGATCATTTGCAATGTCTACATTACCTTATTAAGAACACTCTCACCCCAGGTAATTTTCCCTCCTTCCTTATGGAGGGAATTACTTCCCTTCTCTTTCTCTTCCCTTCTGTACCACCCTTAAAAATGGACTTAAAAAAAAAGGATCATAGTTGTTTCCTGAAATTACCATCTCCTTAGAGGACTCCTCAGAGCACTCCCTTGTAATGGAGTTATGCAAAACCGACTATGTATATCTTATAGGGTGTGCAATCTTCCTGCCCATTGTTCCCATCAACCAATTAAGAGGAAGAAAGGGATTGAGTTTATATTTTGAATAAAAATTTAATATCTTTCATCCTCTAGATTTCTCTCTACATCTTTTCCCCACTCCCTTTCCCACAGATCCATTGCATGTGTGTGTGTGTGGTGTCCAGGTAGGTTATATATGTTTACATTGTTATTCAGTCATTTTCCAATCATGTCTGACTTGTAATGACCCCATTTGGGTTTTCCATGGCAGAGAACTGAAGTGGCTTGTCATTTCCTTCTCCAGTTCATTTACAGAAGAAGAATTAAGACAAACATGGTTAGGTGACTTCCCCAAGGTCACACAGCTATTAAGTGTCTGAGGTCAGGTTTGAACTCAAGATGAGTCTTCCTGATTCCAGGCCTAGCACTTTATTCACTACAGTACCTAGCCACCCTAATTTCCACATAGATTTATCTAAAATGACTTATTGAGAAGCATGAGTAGATAACTATGGACTCTCACCTACCCTCTCCAAGTGAAACTGATCTTTCATGAAAGGTAGCAAGAGATTGACATCACTAGGCTGGCTCTTCTGCTTTCTTTAGAGATGGGGTATCAGACTACATTTATATCTATCTGTCCCCCTAAATATCTCCAGACTAGGGAAAACACATTCTAGGTTTGACTTATTTTCTTGGTCACTAGATATGGGAAGGAGTTCCCTAAGCTTATAGTTAAAAGCTTTACTTCCTGGCCACTAAATAATGGTTGCACAATACTTTGTCCAATGAATACCAAATAAATCCATTTGTCTTCACCACAATTAGTGAATAACAAGTAAACCCATTTATTCAAAGGTAGCAGAGAGAAATCAGATAAGTTATGCAGATCAGAATATAATAGATAATACACAGAATAAATGAGCTCTCCCACTGGGAGATAGCTTATTTTAACTATGGGAGAGTTTCTGGTCACACCCAAAGGAAAATTCTTTTACATCTCTAAGGATGGAAGCTAAAAATCAGAACATATGGGGTTAAATGGCTCCTGTACTTAACTGCTGATTCCCAAAGTCTGTTCTTTTTCCTGTAAGGTTCTTCTTGAAAGAGATCTGGAACCATGTTTGTCTTCTCTCAAAGCAAGACACAAGAGATTTGTACTCTCTCTAGGTTTTGAACCAATGATGCCCTTGTGCAAGTTTGCAACATCTTCTCTACCATTAAAGAGAAGCTTATGCAGATGTACTTGTAGTTACAGTTCTAGAATTTTTTTTTTAAAGAAAGAAATAAAAAGGAGTAAAAAAAGTTAGTAAAACCTATTCTATTCAAGACCACAAATGCTGGGACACTGACCCCTCAGCAAGGGGAGAACCTCTTATTTTCACTTCTAGTGGGCATAGCTTGGATTTAAAAAAACAAACTGCAAAATTCCTATTTAAATTGCTTTGTAACTGCTGATATTTCATTTCCATTGTCACAGTCATTGTGTATCTTGTTTTCCTGGCTCTGCTTACTTCACTTTGCATCAATTTATTTCTTTTCATACTTCTCTGTATTTGACTTCATCTTTTCTCACAAGGAATGACTTTCATTATCTGTCATCAAACTAAAATCAATCATTGCATTTTATTTAAGCCTAGCAGTGTATGTTTGCTTTTTTCCCTTTAATTTGTATTACTGTAGTCATGCACATTATTCTCCTAGTTCTTATCTCTTGGATCTGCTTTAAATCTGTCATAACATTCTATCCATGTCTCTCAAGGAGATAGAAACACAAATATGTACACACATGTGGCTTCTTAAAACACATTTCTATTCTTTTTTTGTTCTATTATATTTATATGCCATCATTTATTTGTTTAGCCAATCTCCAAACAACTTTTCTTTTTTTTTTGCTAAAGAGAAGTTTTGCTATGACTATACACACACACACACACACACACACACACACACACACACACACACATATACATTGTATCAGAATTATTAACCTGCTGTCCATAGACTCTGATCTCAGAAAGTTAGTAAATTTGTTTGAGAATTTTCACTAACCTCTAACTGAAATTTAGCATTTTCTTTAGTTATAAATGTAGCAAAAACCAAAAAAACAAAAAACCTATTGATTACAATAATCATTTTCTCAGGATTGTAGTATATGTATATTACAATGGAGAAGCAAAATCCTTAAGTATGGGTCCTAAAGGCATCACTTATAATGGAGGTGGGTTATAGGGAATAAGGAGTGGCATGTGATCAGTATGAGAAAAAACATTCAGTTAAAAACAGAAATCAGGGTGATTAGAAACCAAGTTCTCTATCCTTTAAACACTCCATTTGTATCCTGCATGCAAAAGCTCAGGTCTTACTTGTAATCTCCACTCTAATACTCATTTGAATAACCGTCATGCTAAATATTGCTGTAGAGTCTCAAAAGAAGTTTCAAATAACTATTTATAATAAAACAAAAGATCTTAATTGTGAAGATGTTTGTTCTGAAAGGGAATGAATTGTGCTGTTATTATTCCACTTATTATATACTTATTATTGCTTATTTAGGGCAAGATGTGTATCATTCTCTCCTCTCCTACATTCTTATTCAGCATTTATAGAGCAGTAGAAAATATTTTTCCCTTCCTCCATAGGGTTGGAAAAGAGAGGACAAAATGATTACATTTATGTTCTGTTTGATTCAGTACAGCAAACATTAATTTTAAGTGTTGATTGATTTTTAGGGTTTTATATCATCTACATGTCCCAATATATCCTTTCCCTAATCCTCCCAGAGTTTAATTCCTTAAAGCAAAGAATATGAAGATTAATAAAATCAGCAAAGCTAAGCCACAAATCAACTAAGTGCAACATTCTGAATTCATAGTCCCCTACTTCTTCAAATAAATATAGGAAGGGCATCTAATACTGTTGCTTTAGGATCAAGTTTGATCAAAATAATTTCATAGCATCAATTCATTTCCAACAAAATTTATAAACTGCTTACTGCATGCAAGGAGTTGTGTTCAATACTAGAAAGGTAATTGTTTTAAAAAAGCTTACAAACTAAACAAAGAAACAGACCCCAAAATGATAAAAAGAGTGAGGCAAATAGAAAAGAAGGGACCAAGGTCTTTTCTTAGAGACATTTGAAGATGGAGAAAGCAGATTCCTTTGAGTAGAAAATGCATTGGAGGAGGTTTCATGAATAAAGCAGTCACTTGACTTGTGTTTTGAAGGTAGCTAGAAAGTACAATACAAAAAGAAGGGAGTAGTTGTTTCCAGGCATTAGGCAGGCACTGTATGAGCAAAGGCCTAGAGATGAGAGGACCTTGAACTTTAGAATCCAGAAGAATTTACACTCTTTGAAGGCAGACACAGTTTTCCTTCTCCTTCCCCTGTCTCTGCTGCCTAGCAAACTACTTTATACATATTAGGTGGCTAATAATTATATATTGAATTGAATAGGTGCAGAGGTAAGATTTTATTTGAACTGGACTAAGCGTAGGTAGAGATGAGAGCCTGATTCAGGAGGCACTAAGGTGAAAGAAAGAGTAGAACTTGACAACTGTTTGACTATAGGAGTAAGGAAGATTAGACGGCCTGTTTCAGTGTGCCATTCCTCGATCACATGAAGGCATTTTGATGGATTCATTCACACTGGTACAATGGTTCCTTGGTTTGTTGTGGCTGCTTCTAATGGCAGTTTGCCCAAGAATCTGTCATGAATCATGAAATGCACCCCAGTTGACAGGAAATTGCTTCAGTAATTATATTTGAGAACAGAGTTCCTCCATGCCAATGATTTGACCAATTTGCAATCTCTCTTTAAGAAAAAGACAGTCATACTGAAGGAAGAAAAAGGTAAAAATTCCACCGTGTTAAGAGTCTCTCATGTTGCTTGTTAGATACTGGTACTCCAAAAACTTTTGAACTTTGCATTTTCAACTAGATTTTAAAATTAAAGCAGGACCCCTTTTGAACACAAGACCCTTTTCCCTTCTACTTTACATAATTTTAATGATCATTCAACTTTTAATTAAAGGTTTAAGTGATTTATTCTCAATGATTATTGCAACTATTAAGATTAATCATAACTTGTAATAGCTTTTAAATTAGCAAGGCCTTCCATTTAACAAATCTTTGTGCAGTGGGGCGAGGAATAATTACATTTTATTTCTTTTAAATGTGTTAGTAATTAACATTTCTAATTTTCTGTGTGAAATAAATGCTTTGATATAAGTATAAGATGACATTAGAAAAGACTGTACCTGTTCTAATTTAAAAAAAATAAAAGAATTGAAGTAAGAAGACATACTTTTTTCAGCAAAAGTTTCACTCTTCTTTAAAACTTCAGACCACTCCTTTTACTTTCACATCTTCCTGAAGATGTTGAGATTTTACTGACAAAACAATATCAGAAATATATGTGTGTGTGTGTGTGTGTGTGTGTGTATATATATACAGAGAGAGAGAGAGAGAGAGAGAGAATGTCGAAAAATATATAGGATATTTCAGTTCACTGACCTGGAAGCACCCTGTCAGTACTTGAAAAGATGGTTTATTGATCAGTGCCTGGCTACATCTTTGATAGTAAAACTATAACTTGAATTAAGGGTCAGGACTGTATCATATCAAGGTATTGAGGTATTACTGAATGTCATCTTGAGGTTTTTGAGTATAGTTTACCATGAACTGCTAGGAAAAGATTCAGTAAATCAAAACTGTAGGATGAGGCTGCTATTATTCAAATGACATCATTGATTAAACATGCTGAATGAACATAGAAATGGCTGCTCTCAGCCGCAGCAGAGACCTGTCTAAGCAACAAGCACAAACAGTGTCATGAATGGCCCACTGTAAACACCACACCTGCAGGTGGCAAGTCTCAACTAATCACTACAATCCTAATCAAAGTCCAATAGAACAACCCATACATTTTGTAGCAAATGTAGCTTTGTGGGAGCTCATCCAAAAAATGGATTGCTATGGGGCAAGAAAGATTTCTTGTTTGTCTCTTCACAGGTTTGACTTATTGCCAATAAGGGTAGCTAGGTGGCACAGTGGATAAAGCATCAGGCCTACAGTCAGGAAGACTCATATTCCTGAGTTAAAAAAAATCTATCCTCAGAGGCTTACTTGCTGTGTGACCCTAGACAAGTCACTTAATCTGCTTTACTTTAGTTTCCTCATCTGTAAAATGAGCTGGAGAAGGAAATGAAAAACCACTCCAGTATTTTTCCAGAAAAAACCCGAAAAACCCAAATGGGGTTCTGAAAAGTCAGACGTGACTGAAAAAGGACCAAATAGCAAAAATTATTGTCAATATCTTATTGGCCCCAAAAAGATAACTGATTAAATGGCATCTTTTCATTATAACTTAAAAATCACAAGCCTTTTTTTTTCCCTTTTGGGTCTGGTCTGACATAATGTTTTATCGGCTTGGGGCACTCCCACAAAGGAAACTCCCTCCATTCAGTCAATATGCATTCATTATATGCTCCACTCTGTGCTAAGTCCTGGGGCTACAAAGAAAGGTAAAAGACAGTTCCAGCTCACAAAGAGGTCACAGTCTAATGCAGGAGAAGAAGCAGCTTGGAAACTAGTCTATGATTTATAAATTTGTGGGATCCCAGATTTAGAGCTAGACATTGTAGGGTCATGGAATTAGAGATTAGGGGTGGAAAGGACTCTGAAGGTTATCTAGACCGACCCTCTCATTTCATAGAGAGGAAACTGAGGCCAAAGAGGGTCTTTTAGAGTTGCCTAAAGCACTGAAAGATTAAGTCATCTGCCCATGGTCAGACAACCCGCATGTGCAAGAGAGAGGGGCTTGACCTCTGACTGTCAGGCCAGTCTGCTCTCTCCATTATACCACATTGCCTATTAAAACATTAGCATTGCCAGTATTTTGGAATTGGGGAAAAACATTTGCTTCATTTGTTTTCTCCTCATCTAAGTGAGTACAAAATGGCAAGAGACAGTCAGTTTCTGTAGATTTAGTTGGTCATAAATATGAATCACAAGGTTTGTTCATGACTTTTCAGAAGATTTAGGATGAACCATTTAAGCAATAAGAATAGAATTAGAGTAAAAATGTCACTTTTGTCAACATTTGGATGTATAGAAGAGCTCTCAGCTCTCTCCTCAGTATTCTTATTTTTATTGGCAATAAGGAAGAAAAACTTTTAATACCACAGCATCTAAGTGAGCATACATGGTATTCTTCTGGAACATCCTAATCTTGTTTCAAGCCTTTCATCAACACCAGCATTATTCATAAAGCTTCATTCTATGGAGCCGGTCTCCATAATGAAAAAGTTGGCCAATTCAGTCAATACATGGTAGACAAATGAGTCAAATCCTCCATTTTTCCTGTGTTGTGGACAAAACAAACAGTTGATTGGCTAAAGTTTACCTTCAAGTCAGTTATAGCCATGAAGACACAACTGCAGATGACATGTAGAAATGCTTTTGAACCACATACATTTTAGTCATATGAAAGGAGATGTAGTATAACAAGGAATGACTTGGGTATGAGTTGGAGGGCCTGGCTTAAAACCCCTGGTTTTGGTACTTACTATCTGTGGCAAGTCATCTAACTTTTTCTGGTCCTTAGTCTCCCTCATTTATAAAATGTGGGCATTGGTCTAGATAGCCTCCAAGTCCCCTTCCAACATGGAATCTATTAATAATAATGATAGTTAAAGTGATGTTTTATACCCTGCATCCAGGTGACACACAAAAAAGGAAGAGGGATAGGGAGTGGACCTGTAACTTGACTGGTAGAAGTAATTCCTTCCATGAAGAAGCTCTCTCTGCCAGTGCAGGTTAGAATCTTATCTCCGACGTGGAGTTTTCCAGTATTGCCCAGAACATTGAGAGGCTAATGGAATTGCCCAGAGTCACTCAGTTAGCAAGGAAGCATGAATTCAGAGGAGGTACTTCATTGAATTCAGGGATTCCTAGCTTCACCGTCAGCACTCTATTTACTATATTATGGTGTTTCTCTCTCTCTCTCTCTCTCCACACACATGCATATATATCTGTATATGTTTATATTATTTTGTCTCAGAAAATATTACATATTTTCATTATTATGAATAATGAAATATTATTCTTTATTCTCTCTCTGCATCTGTTTCTCTGTCTCTATGTGTCTCTGTGTCTCTGTCTCACTCTCTCTTTTTCTCCCCTTCCCACTGATATATGCACACAAAGCATGCACCAATATCAATGGAATGGGGACTTTTTTTTTATTTCCCCTATGTTCATATAGATATTAAAAGATAAAGTGACCCCTGCATAATGATGAATGAGTATTTTACTACATGATTGTCAGATTCTTTGAAAACACCAAAATTGGTTTTGAAACAACAATTTAAACATTTAATACCTATTTTTTTTCTAAGTGGTCAAGATAAGCTGACCCTTCATGCAGACCACAAATACCAGCTTGAATATAATGTATGTACTCATGCTATTGAAAGACATGCCCCTCCCTTACTGAAAGTCCTTAACCAGAAATCATAGCGTGGGGGCTGCTTCTGCTTACCTGCAAATGCCAAGCTCTGAGAATTCAATGAGCAATGTTTACAGTGTTGTGAAGATTAACAGCTGAACAAGTGATGAATTTGAATTCAGATGCCCCGGGTTTAAATTCTAGCACTGCTACTTATTCCTTTTATGACCTTGGGCAAATCCCTTAACCTTTCTGGGTTCTCATTTTTCTCATCTGTAAAATGAGGAAAAGGGGCAATGGGGGTTCAACCAATGATCTCTAAGGTCTTCTAAATCATATTATCCTATCACTTCCAAGGCCCCAAATAACACTGTACTTATATCCAAGGCCCAGTACAGCTAACCTCTTCCCACTTAAATTCAGAAGAGGCACTCACTTACTATAGATCTTCATCTTTTCTGTCTCCTGGGCATAAATATTCCCCAAATAGCCCTTGAATTTCCAGGCAAAGGAGCTATGTTTATTTTGAAATAACCAAAGGGCAAAGGGAAGTCTGACTCAAGGACCTCACATTTCTTCAGTGCCACAATGGCAGATATCTTGCTTTGCAATCTCAGCAGTTTTCATTCTGCCAATATAATCTTAACTTCTCTGAATTAGGACAATAGTCCAGTTTATACGATATTATACTGTATTTCAAACTATTAATCTCTTGATGAAATTAAGAGTGATCATATTGGTGTCAAGATGAAAAGAATAACAGCAATGTAAATGCATTTACAATTAAAAAAATCAAATCAAGTTCATTATTATCCTTTTTTAAACTACTCTGACTGTCTCTGTCTGTGGTACCACTCTGGTTGAAATCTTGGGATTATGTTTGCCTCTTTCCTCCCCATTTATAACTAGTTGCCAAATCTGATCTACTTTAATTTCATAATATTGCTCATACTTGTCTTCTCCATTTCTAAGGTCATCACCTTAATTAACACAGTTTGGCTCAGTAGGCAGTCCTAGACTTGGAGCCAGTAAGATCCAGGTTTGAATTTTACCTCTATTATTCACTAATTTTGTGAACCATTAACAAATTCCAATGTTTTTTCATCTCTAAAAGTGGATATAGTAGTAATTGTGGGACCTATTTCACAGCCTTGAAATGAAATCCAAGATGAAGTGACATACATAGAGAACATTTCAAATCTCATAAGGTTATATAAATATGAAAATGTTACAATAACCATTGACTATAATATTTTAAAATGCTCTGGTTTATTTTCCAGCTTCTACTTTTCCCTTCTATCTCTCTCCATCTATGCTATTTTTCTTATGTATAACACTAATCAAGTCTCTCATCATACAGAAATTTATAGTAGGTCCCTGTTGTCTATTCAGTATAGAGTTCAAAATATTTTGCTTGGCATTCAAAACCCTCCTCAATCTAATGCCACCCTCCTTTTCCAGTCTTCTTTCACCTTACTCCCCTTCATACTCTTTAAGCAAGTTAGATGCAACTATTTGTCATTCCATGAACCCTTGTACTTTTTAACCTCTGCATCTTTGTTCATGCTGATCCACACAGCTAGAATGTTTTCCCTTCATTTCCTCACCCTCAGAATTAATTATCCATTCTTTAAAACCCAGCTCCAATGTTTTGCTCCCAGGAATTCTTCTCTCTTTACTTTTCATTAACCACCTCTTCTGTATATTGCTTTGATTAGCATTTTGCTTTAAAACTCTCATGCATTTGTAACATAGTATTGTATATTAACATTATTTGTCTTTGAATTTTATTCCATTACTAGGCTGTAAGCATCATTAAGACAGAGCCTTGACTTCCATGGTAGGAGCCAAGATGGCAGAGTAGAGGAAGCAGCTGAGCTCTCTGAACATTCCCTTCCAAACAACTTTAAAACAATGACTCAAATTGTTTTCTGGAGCAACAGAGTCAGTAAAATGTCAGGGTGAAACATTTTATAGCACAAGACAATTTAAGAGGTCAGAAGGGGAGATCTGTGACACTGGGTTGGTAAATGGCCCAGTGCCACATGGTGGCCACAAAAATGATAGTCCTTAAAGGTGACAATAGCAGCAACAACTTTGGGAACTCTCAAATCAGAGATAGTCATGATATAGGGCAACTTGTCAGAAAGAGAGTATAGGTGACTTCTGTGATAGCACTGGGTGCATGACTGGGCATTGTTTGTCAACTCTACTGCCTATATCCACTTCAGTCACAAGGAAACAGGGAACCTGAGGAGCAATTTTGCTTCAGGTAATAAGGGAGAATGATGACCTCTTTCTGGATCATACTACCTTGGAAGCACTGAAATATTCCAAACTCCCAGAGCCAGAGCTGAAAACTGCATGGCAAAAAAGCCTGAAACTTGAGACAGTGTTCCCCCTACTCCCATCTCAGGAACAGAGCCCAATTTTAACACAAAGTTCAAAGTCAAGAAATAGGCTATAAAAATAAGCAAACAACAAAAGTATTAAAAGAACCTGACCATAAAAACCTATTACAGTGACAGGGAAGATAAAGACACAAACTTAAAAGAAGAAAATATCAAAAGAGCTACAAGGCTCAAGAGAATCATTAAAAGGTAAACATGAAAGCTAAATCATAAGGGACTCAGTAGGGTTAAATGGTTTACATTCTCATGTAGGAAGATGACTGATGTAAATACTAAGAACTTTGTCATTATTAAGGTAGTTAAAGGGACTCCATATAGAGACTCTATATAGTGAGTGAATTGTGTTGGGATAATCTAAGAAAATGGATGGGTAAGAAAGAGGAATGCACTAGGAGAAGGGAGAAGAAGAACGAGAAAAATTTTCTTACATAGAAGAGGTGCACAAGGAAGAACTTTTACAATGGAAGGGGAAATGTTGGGAGGGCAGGCAATATTTAAACCTCAGTTTCATCTAAATTGGTTCAAAGAAGAAAGAATACACACACACATATATACACACACACATGCACATGCACATACCCGATTGTATACATAAGTATATCTTACCCAGCAGAGAAGTAAAAAGGGAAGGAGATGATAATAAAGGGAGAGGGGGAGTGTGATAAGAGGGAGAACAGATTAAAAAGTAGTGGTCAGAAGCAAACCATACTTTTGAGAAGGAGCAGGGTATAAAGAGAGAGAGAGGAATATAAAACAAAAGAAAACAGGATGGAGGGAAACACTAATAATCATAATTGTGAATGTAAATGGGATGGATTCATCCAAAAAAACAAACAAACAGAATAATTGTTTACAAGAAACAAACTTGACACAGAGAGACACATAGACTTAAAATAAGGGGCTGGAGCAGAATCCATGAAGATTAAAAAAAAAAGATAGGGGTAGCAATCATGACCTTAGACAAAGCAAAAACAAAAACAGACCTAATTAAAAACATAGGCAGGAAAATGACATCTTGCTAAAAGTCACCATGAATAATGAAGTAATATCAATATAAATATCTATGCACCAAATGGAATAGCATCCAAATCCTTAAAGGAAAAGTTAAATGAGCTACAGGAGGAAATAGACAATAAAACTTAACTAGTGGCAGACTTCATCTCACCCTTCTCAGAACAAGAGGAATCTAATCATAAAATAAATAAGAAAGAATGTAAGGCAGTGAATATAGTCTTAGAAAAATCGGATACACTAGATAGACCTCTGGGGAAAATTGAATGGAAAAAGAGAGGATGTAATTTTTTTTTAATGACCTGAACATGGCACCTTCACAAAAATTGACCATTTATTAGAGTATAAAAACTTCATAATCAAATACAGAAAAGCAGAAACATTAAGTGCATTGTTTCAGACTATAATGCAATATAACATTCAATAAATTATCATGGAAGTATAGGTTAAAAATTGTAAATTAATTATTAATTATAGAAATGATATATAAATATATAGTATAGCTATGTAACTATAAATATTCATAATAATATATAATAAACATATTAAATAACACACAATATATAAATAAAATTATATACATTATTGATTAATTATTTCAAAAAACAACAACCTAATGCTAAAGTATAAGTGGATCCAAAAAAAATCATAGAAACAATCAATAATTTCATTAAAGTGACTATACTGAGAATGACTATAATGACTATAATGAGAAAATATACCAAAATTTGTGGGATGCAGCTAAAAGAGTACTTAGGGGGAAATTGAGATCCTTGAACACATATATCAAGAAAAGAAAGAAAAAATAGGTCAGTAAATTGGGCATGCAACTGAAAAAAGCAGAAAAAATTAAAAACATCCCTAAATAAACAAGAAAATTTGAAATCTTAAAATCAAAGGAGTGATTAATAATAATATATAATATATATTATACCATACAACAATGATAACAAAGTAGAAGATAGTTTTATAATAAAAACAGTAGAACAAATAAATAATTGCTTAATTTGATTTAAAAAAGAAAGAAAATTAGATTACCAGTATCCAAAATTTAAAAAGGTTGAATGCACCACTAATGATTATAAAATTAAATAAATATAACAAGGTGCTTTACTTAATTATATGCCAGTAAAACTTATAATCTTAGTGAAATGGATGACCATTTACAAAAATAAAAATTACCAGATTGTGAGAAGAGGAAATAGAATACTTAAATAACTCTATCTTAGACAAAGAAATTGAACAAGCCATAAATAGGCATCCTAAGGAAAAAAAACCCTCAGGATCAGATGGATTCTACCAAATATTTAAGGAATAATTAATTCTAAAACTATATAAATTACTTGAAAAATTGGTAAAGAAGATACCCTATCAAATCATTTTTATGACACAAACTTCATTTTGATGCTGAAACAGAGACAGCAAAAAAGGAGAATGAAAATTATAGGACAATTTTTCTAATGAATATTGATGCAAATACTTTAAATAAAATACTAGCAAGAAGATTACAGCAATATATCACAAATCATGCACTATGATTGGTGAGATTTATACCAGGAATGGAGGGCTGTTCAATATTAGGAAAACCACAGGCATAATTGCAGCAGTGGTGCAGTGTATAGAACATTAGGCCTGGATTCAGGAAGACATTTTCTGAAGTTCATATTTGGCCTCAGACAATAGCCATATGACCCTGGGCAAATAACTTACCCTTGTTTGCCTAAGTTTCCTCATTTATAAAGTGAGCTGGAGAAGGCAATGGCAAACCAGTGCAGTATCTTTGCCAAGAATACCCCAAATGAGGTCATAGTCAGACACAATTGAAATGGCTGAACAACAATATACACAATTGACCATACTAATGACCAAAAACATTTATATATATAATATATATATATACATATACACATATACATACATATATGTGCGTGTGTATATGTGTGTATATGTATATATATGTATACATGTATATATACATACACACATATATACATAGATGCATATATAAATGCATATAATTATCTCAATAGATGCAGAAAAAAAAACTTTTAACAAAGTATAACATTCATTCATATTAAAAACACTAGAAAGCATAGGAATCAATGGAGCCTTTCTTAAAATGATAGCACATCAATCATTAGCATTTCCATATATTACCAACAAAACTCAGTGGGAAAAGACAGAAAGGGAAATTCTATTTAAAGTGACTGTAGACAATAAAATATTTGGGAGTCGACCAGCCAAGACATAGTCAGGGAATATATGAACACAATTACAAAATGCTTTTCACACAAATTAATATGGATTTGAACAACTGGAGGAATATTCATTGCTAAAGTGTAGGCTGAGCCAATATAATAAAAATGGCAATTCTGCCTAAGTTAATTTATTAAGGACTATCCATAGCAATTAAACTACAAAAGAATTATCTTAGAGCTAGAAAAATAATTACAGCATTCAAAGGGAGGATATTAAGAGAATCAATTAAAAAAAATGTGAAAGAAGGTATCTTGGCAGTACCAGATTGCAAACCATATTACAAAGCAGTAATCTGCAAACAATCTGGTATTGGCTAAGAAATAGGGTGGTATACCAATGGTATAGATTAGGTACACAATACATAGTAGTAAATGAACATAGTAATCTAGTGTTTGATAAATCCAAAATCCAAGATTTGGAGGACAGGAGTTCACCATTTAACAAACATTACTGGGAAAACTGAAGAGCAGTTTGGCAGAAACTTGGCAGAGATCAGCATCTCACATGATATACAAAATAAAGTCAAAGTGGGTACATGACTTAGATATAAAGGGTGATATCATAAACAAATTATAGCATCATGAAATTTTTCCCTTTCAGATCTATGGAAAGGGGAAGAATTTATAACAGAGAGGATCAATATAAGTACAATGTTTTTTTTTATTTCATGAAATTAAAAATGTTTTGTACAAACAAATCAAATGTAGCCAAAATTAGAAGGAAAGAAGAAAACTGAGAACATCTTTTACAAGTTTCTCTGACATAGGCTTCATTCCTTCTATATATAGGAAACTTAGACAAAATTATTAAAAAAAAATAAAAGCCACTTACCAATTTATAAATGGTCAAAGTACATGAACAGGCACTTTTCATAAGAAATTGAAGTTATTTTTACTCACATAAAAAAGTTCTAAATTGGTATTGATTAGAGAAATGCAAATTAAAACAACTCTGACATACCACTTCACGCATATCAGATTACCTGACGTGACAAAAACAGAAAATGATAAATACTTAAGGGGATATGAAAAAAATAGATAAACTAATGCACTATTGGTAGAGTTGAGAACTGGTCCAACATGGAGAAATTAAGCCCATACAATGGAACTCAAATTTTTTTAAAAATTACAAGTAAATAATTGATTGATTACAAAAACAGACAGAACCTCTTTCTTATCTGATTTTATCTTCAAGCACTTAGCACAATGTTCTACAAACAATAGGCATTTAATAAAAGTTTGTCAGCTATAGCTAAGCAGCTATGTGCTGTAGTGGCTATAATCCTGAACTTATATCAAACATTAGCTAATTGCATCATCCTGGATCATACTTGCTTAGGTCAGTTTTCTTATCTGTAAAATGGTTACAGTAGTATCCACCTCACAGGGTTATCTGCTATTGTTTGTGATGAACTTTGCAAAACATAAAACATTACATAATTGCTCACATTTTATTAGTATTATTAAAATCAGTTAAAAGTATAAATCCAGATCAATTGGAAGTAAAACCAATCTAAATATATGAAAGTTAAAAATACCTACAGAGTCCCTTCTCCCTCATATTTATGAACAGGAAGCATTCCTGAAGTATTGACATATTTTCCCATATATATAAACATCTCATCATTTCAGTTGCACAGCTGTATTTCTCCAACGTGGTTGGCTTCTAAGCCTATGTGTGAAGCATGCATAGTTTGCCTACAGCTCCATCCCATCTCCAACTTTTTTTGCCCCACATCAGGTATCTATTTCTGCTGTCAGCTGCATAAGACATCAAATGAGATGACATATGTAAAGCACTTTGTTAACTGTAGATCTATAGAAATGTGAGCTATATTTCTCATCCTTATCATCATCATCATTGCCTTTCTCACGTCTACCCATGAAGCAGAAAAAAGCTTTCAGCAGCAAAATAAACGAATGCAATGGTAGAATTGGGACAGTTATGTACTTTTTAATCCAAGGAGGCTTTTCATTGCCCCCTAAATCACATCATGTAGGCAATCACGTGCTTACTCTATCTATCCAAACAGTGACCTTGCTTTCTAGAATCCTTACTGTGTCAATGTATGTTCCCCCGTGCAAACTAGGAAATTAATCTTGATAAACTGGAAATTTACATAAAGAATGATTATAGGATAAATGAGGGGATTCTACATTTTGAAAACCTTGAGGTCTATGAAGTATTCTTTAATATTATTGATGAAATAATCTCATGTTATTCTAAATATTGATTTTTAAAAACTCAAGGGGTATGAAAATAACAGTTCTGTACTAGTGAGGTTTTCTTTACCTTGTGAAATCCTCTGGTTTGGATCTTGTTGACCAAGGCATATTGTATAGCTACTTTATGTATTAGAGTGTTTTCTCCATTCCTTTGCTTTGCTGTAATCAAAGTATAACTTTTTTCCTCCTTTGGTTGTCATTATATATTGCCCTATTACTTTAGGAAGAAGAGTTAGTACTTGTCAGAGTAAACAGGAAAAAAAAAGCAGATAGAAATCCTATTTCAGCAAAAAATTTTAATTTGGGGGAAAAATTGGCAACAATGATCTAGACCAAGATTAATCATAATAGTTATTATGAGTAACTTCTTGCTGTATCTCTACAAATGTCCAATTTTTCCCTTTCTATAGCCCCTCCCACCCCATACATACCAGTACACTTTATAATTCTTTCCCTGGAAATTCTTAGGGAATCTTTATTTCCATTGCTATTGCAAAGGACATGTAAATCAACTCCTTTCTGGCCCCACTTATCCCTCTCTCTTATTAAAAGAAGACATTCTTTCCAGGCCACCAATCCTCCTTCCATGCTGTCTGTGCCTATTAAAATGCAAGCTTCTTGAGAGGTTAGAACCTTTACCATTTTTGTATTTGTATCCCCAGGTGTTAGCACAATTTTTGACATACAGTAAGCACTTATGGCATCTAGATGGGTAGAATGCTGGGTCTGGAATCAGAAAGACTCATCTTTGTGAGTTCAAATCTGATCTAGGTGTCTACCTACTAGCTGTGTGACCCCGGACAAGACATTTAACTTTATTTGTTTTAGTTTCCTCACCTGTAAAATGAGCTAAAGAAGGAAATGGCAAACCATTCCAGTATCTCTGCCAAGAAAATACCAAATGGGGTACAGAGAGTTAGACACAACTCAAATAACCAATTAACAACAACAGCAAGCACTTAATAATTTTACCCACTTATTTTGTATTATTTGCTTTTCAATTGATGTTACTTTTCTGTTCTTATGGTATAGTAAAACTTTTTAAATGAATTCTTAAAATTTAAATAGGTAATCAATAAAAATAATTTAATTTGATAAATATTGATCCAACCCCTCTAAAGTACAGATCAATGTGCAAAGCACATTGGAAAATTAAATGTGACAGTCTCTAGTGTTGTGTATATTCCCATGATACTGCATAATAGAAATGTAATGTATCATACATGATATTCAGTTGGAAGGAAGATTTCCTACAGATAAATTCAAGGAAATTTTCATATAGACAGTAACATTTGAGATGTCTTGAAGAATAGATTAAGATTTGAGCAGTTGTGAGAAATGGAGGACACTACAGACTGAGAGCAAAAGTCAAAACACAGATACAGGTGACATCAAATAATCTAGGTTGGTTGGAATTTATAGTATATGGAGGGGAATAGTAAATATAAGTGTAAAATTAATATGGTGTTAAATTGTTGAGGATTTAAAACGCACATTTAGATTTTCTTTGATACAGAATTTTGTTCAGTCATTTTTCAGTCACGTCCAACTGTTCATGACCATATCTGGGGTTTTCTTTGCAAAGATACTGGAGTGGTTTGCCATTTTCATTCTCCAGCTTATTTTATAGATGAAGAACTGAGACAAACAGGGTTAAGTGACTTGCCCAGGGTCACACAACTATTAAGTGTGTCAAGCCAAATTTGAACTCATGAAGATGAGTCTCCCTGAATCCAAGCCCAGGGCTCTATCCACCAAACCACCTAGCTGCCCTAATTGGTACATGATAGAAAGCCACAAAACATAGGAGTAAATCAACAATATTCAGGCAACAGAATGAAGCATTCAATTGGGATAGAAAGACCAAACTATGGCATAGTCCATTTGGATCTAATGAATGAAAGCATTAGAATGGTGGCTGGACTTGAAGGAAAAGGAATAATTGCATGAATACTATAGAACTAGAAAGATAAAGCATGGTAACCAACTGATTAGATATACTACTTGGAAGACATTGAAGACAATAATAAATTTTGAATATGAATAAATTGTGTGTGTGGGAACCATCAAATAAAGGAACAGATTTGGAGAATGATAATTATTTTGAGACATGTTTTATTTTAGGTGTTAGAAATTTAGTTATAAGTATCCATTCAGTAGTTGGAAATTTGAATCTGGGTCTCCCAAGAAAGGGCAAGGTGAGAGATGTAGGTTTTGGAATCACATGACTTGATATTTTTCACTGCTTTTCTTCCATTCCTGTAGTTTCTCTCTTCCCTGTGGCACCCCTTCCCCCTCCCCACTCCTATTTCATGTCTCATAGGGTATCTGTGTCCCTTTAAGGGGACTTCCAAATATAACTCAAATCTTCCTTTTAGATCAAAATTTGTGATAGTTCCAAATGATTCTCAAAACTGACAGGCAATTACTTGTTTCTCTGAACTACAAATGCTAAAATACTAGTGTTAGATCACTAAAATGAAATCAACCAAGTCAAGTGTTGTAGGAAGGTCAAAGAGTATACTACTATTAACTTCGCAGAGATAAGATTGAGTGGTAGCATGGTGGGGGTGGAAGATAGCTACAAAGGATTTACAAAAGATTTTGTGGCTAATAACTAAATGAATTTGTGTACAGACAACTTTTCCAATGTGCTTGGGGTGAAAGAAGAGATAGAATGCAGAAGCCTGAGAAGCTAGAAGACTATAGGGAAGATGTGCTTCAGTATTGGGTGAGGAGGGTGGTGATAAGCACGTCTCCAAGTGAGTACAAAGGAGCCCATGAAGAAGGAGAGGGTGGAAATCAATAACTGAGATAGGGCAACATACTGAAGGAAATAGAGAAGAAGTACGTAGGGGTAATAATGTACAGATTTTCTCGACGAGGAATAGAGACAGCTCTTCTCTAAAACTAAAGGGAAATAAAACAAAATAAACACATTAAAAAAAACACTTTGAGGTTTGTGCCTCTTGGATTTCTCAGTGAAAAAAGGTGGTGAGATTATTTGTTGTGAGTATTAAGTATAAGTATGGGAATGGGGACTTAAGGAGAGAGGAAGAAGTTTGAACGTCACCTCAGGGAATGATTTATTCCATAATTATTAAAGACTTGTTGAGGATCAATGAGAGCCCACCTTGGATTATACTGCTTATATTTATTTATATTAGATGAAATTCCATTTATGAAATCTAGTGCACATACTTAGTGATTTATTTTTCTGGATCAATTCAAAAAAGAAAAGCATTAGAATTATGGAACCAAAGTAGCAGTCCTTTACATTGTAAATCTCTGTTTAATTGAAATGGAGAGAAATATATATTCTTGGATTATAGAGAAGCTTAAAAACATGTTAGACTGCAAAGGATCAGCTAACAGAGAGTAGCAAGTAGTGCTTAAACTTTAATTTTCATTAGGTGTGGAACCTGATCAAAATCGGCTCTATATTGTGGCTATAGACTACTGTCTTTTAATTTATCCTAGCTTCATTGAAATTTAGTGTTGCGTTTAGTAGGGCAATTTACTGTTTTTCACTTAGAAATGAATTCCTAATTTGTTTTATTCATGGTGAGAAACTGAATTGCATTTGGATGATACTAAAAATTGTTTTGGCTCCACTCCTAGTTAAGTTCAAGATTACCTTATGGAAAGGCTGGTTGGTTTCCTTATGTATGAAATGCATATTGCTTATCTCCATTGTTTTAATATTGTCCATTTACATCATTAAAAATAAACAAATAAACAAATAACCTAAAAGTATCACAATAAAGAATTGGTGAAACTAATCATGAAATCAAAAATAACAAAAAATGCACACAGCATTGTACAAAATAAAAGGAACATAAATTCATTGCATGCATTGTGGCAATAAAAATATTGAAGAGAAATGTTTTGGGAAAATATATATAGCTAGATATTTGTACAAAGAATATCAAATCAATGATGACTAATAATTAAAGATAAACTGCATGATATGCACATGAACCAAAAATTGTTTCAAGGCTAGAAAATTTTAATATTTGCCAGCAATATTTATTTTGCCATCTAGTTTATTGTTTTAGGACATTTCCATAATATGCTTTGAAATGTTAAGATTCATGTGGTGCAGTGGATAGAGTTCGGGGCCTGGAATCAGGAAGATTCATCTTTGTGAGTTCAGATCTGATCTCAGACATTTGCACATTCGCTAGATATGTAACCCTAGAGCCTAGAACCTCTAGGTCCTCAAGTACAGTCCTTTGACAGAATCCAAAACTCACCGAAAAAGTCCCTTTAATAAAAGGATTTGTTCCATTAAAAGTTGGACTCCATCAAAAGGTAACACCCAAGGACCTAGAAGGCCACATGGGGCCTTGAGGCCCCAGATTCCCCAGCTCTGCTAGGCAAATTACTTAATCCTGTTTGCCTCAGTCTCCTCATCTTTAAAATGAACTGGAGAATGAAATGGAAAATCACTCTAGTTCTTTGCCAAGAAAACCCTAAATGGGGTCATGAAGAATCTGATGTAATTTAAATGACTAAACGACAACCAACGTATTATCAGTAGAATGTGAGCCCTCAGGAGTACTGATTCAATTTTGTCTTGCATCCCCTGTACCTGTGAGAGTGTTTTGCACTTAATTATTTTTTGCTGACCTGATAATCATGTAACTTTTATTCCAAAACACATTTGTGATATTTACATTTTCTAACACTGAGTATATTTCACCTAAACAAAGTCATTAGGTGTTGATTTGTATTGATGTTATCTCTCTTTAAATGGAATTGATTCATGGGTACAAATATATTTATTTGGTTTTAGCGTATCTGAAGACTTCTCCCTGTGCCCACTGTGTTAAATTGAATTGATTGGCTGTGAAGGCCACATCCCCAGCATAGCTAAAGGATAAAGCCTCTGAGAAGAATTAGGCTTTGAAAATTTACTTTTGTGTACATATTTCCAAAGAATATCAATGGCCGACAGGTAAAGGTAGTCTAGGAAATAACGTTTTTATCATTCATAGATAGTCTAAACTGTGTGTGACTCACTGTCAATGGAAAGATTAAAAAGGAGATATATAAGACTTGGAGTCACTTTGTTTCATAGGTTGTCATGGCAAAACAAATCATTACCAAGTAGCCAGCCAGCCTATTGGTCAGGCTTTACTCAGCTAACCTGGTCTTTACTCAAAATCTTTCCATTTTGGAGGAATGGAGCAGTGCTGGTGCTCTGCCTGAACAGGCTGAAACTCACAACACATCCATGCCACAGTGAGGTTTCACTATATGATGTAGATAGGGGAACAAAATTGAGAAGGCAGAAAATTTTCCTTCAGTCTTAATTCAGCTGCTTTTGCTGAGCTCATATCCCCTTACAGCCCTCCTTTATGTGTTTATTTTCCCCCTATGAATGTAAGCATCTTAAAGGCAAGGACTGTTTTTCGAGTTTGTATTTGTATCTCCAGTTTAGAATAGTGCCTGGCACATAGTAAATCTTAATAAATGACTTTTTATTCATTCATTCATTCATTCATGCATTCATTCATTCATTCAATTTTTCTACTCCCTTATACCTCTTAATCAGATACTTCATACTAAAATATTTCTAATTAATAAGGCTTTAATATGTTTCTAGGTACTTTACATTATTCCCCCTAGTCACTCTACGTTGCAGCCAAACTTGACCATTAACTCTTCCTTTAATCTTATTGTGCCCTCTTCCATCTACCTTAGTGTAAAAATCTCATGACTCAAATGTACTCCCATCTTTATCCCCATTTTGGTCATCCTTTTTCTTTTTCTTTTCTTTCCTTTTTTTTTTTAAGTGAGGCAATCAGGGTTAAGTGACTTGCCCAAGGTCACACAGCTAGTACATGTCAAGTGTTTGGTCTGAGGCTGGATCTGAACTCAGGTCCTCCTGATTTGAGGGCCGGTGATCTATACACTGCCCCACCTTTTTCTTTTAAGGGCTCTTTCAGGTGCTACCTCATCTATGAAACTCACCCTCACCTTTCTACCACTGGCGGAAAGATATTCCTCCTTTCTCAAATTTCTTTTAGGCTTTTCTTCAGGTCTCACCTTGGTTCTACATTCTACCTTATATTGTGTATTTGTGTGCATGTTATACTCCCCTTAGTAGATTATATCCTCTCTCTGTAAACTCCTTGGGAGAAGGAATTTTTTTCTTTTATATTTATTATTCCCAATGCCAAGCAAAAGCTTTACTGCACACAAAGAGATATTTAATAAATATTTGTTGAATGAATGAATAAATTTACTAACCAAAGGATATTTGCATTTTAACAAGGGACTCCAGGAGGCAAAGACCAACATTCTACTGATAGAAATTTAAATACCAAGACAATAAGGGAGTTATGTCTAGGTAAGGGATGGGGTGGATTTTCTGTAAGGCTACAACTCTTACCACACAAACAGCTAATGACTTTGCTCATCAAATGTTGGGTAACAAACACTCACTATACCAGGCACTGGGGAGACAGCTATAATGAATGCAATGAGCTTTCCTCTCTCAACAATTTTACGTGAGCAAGGACATTTCTGCTGAGAGATTCTTCCTGAGGGTCAATGGAAGAATAATTAATGCTGTCATATTTCCCCCAAGTCAATGTCAGGGCCTAATACTTTGTTGTATGCAAAAGAAATACTTCCTGCCCTTAAATACTTCATAGTCTACTTAGGTTCTTAAGCCCACAGCAAAGAAAAAAAAAACTTTTAGTCTTTAGAAGACAGTACCATCAAGGTTTAGGGTATGTGGGAGATAGCCTAAAAGACTGCTATTGGAATTTTGTCCACTGTGTACTTGAAAGGTAGGATGTAATATTCTCTCTTTAAGACATTTTTAATTTGTGCCTTTTGTCTTGATATAATAGTAATTTATTTAAGAATCCCTCCTCCCACAGTGGATTGAACCTTCCTTATAACCCCCAGCAGAAGAAAATCAACTACAAGTGATCACATCTAACAATACATACAACACTCTACACTACTAGTCTCCTACTTCCCCATCATGAGGAAGGAGATGATTTCTTTATCTATTCTATGTTCATTAGCGTTTCAGTGACTGAGTTTGGCTGCTTTTTATAGATCTTATTTTTGTTGTCAATACTGCCTCTTTGTTTCTACCTATTCCATACTGAATCAGTTCATAGAAATCGTTCCATGTTTATCTTAATTCATCATGTTTTCATTTATTCATGTTATAATATTCTATGACATTCAAATACTATATCTTCTACAGCTATTATCTAATCAGTGGACACCCACTTTATTTCCAGACCACCACTGAGTGATACTATGAATTATGTTGTATTCCTGCCTTGATTTTTTTGGGATATATACCAATTAACAGGATTGCCAGGATGAAGAGTAGGGACAATATGGTCACTTTTCTTGCATAATTACAAATTGATATCTAGAGTGACTGGACAAATCTCCCCCTCTCCCATGAGTACATCAGTGGGCCTGTCTTCCCACCACCACTCCAAACACTAATAGTTCTTGCCTCCCATCTTCTTTGCATACTTGCTGCATGTGTGGTGAAACCTGAATCATTTTATTTTGCACTACTCTTACTTTTAGTGATTTAGAACTTCGAATGGCAATTAATACTTTGCAATCCATATGAAAATGGTGTTCTCACATTCTTCGCCATGGGATCATTCATACTGCTGAAAACAATTCATTAGAAATTAGGACCCAATTGAAACTAGATGATGATCAAGTACCGAAACAACACAATTTCTCCTTTTTTTTATGAAGCCTTCCATGATTTGCTCAGTCAGATGTCTGATAATTCTTTCCTCTAAAACACTGTAGTACTTCATAATTATTCTTAGCCTAGTTATAGTTTTTTTTTAATCTAATTGGTCAGCCTTATACCTAGGCCTAGTAGTTATTTATTTATTTGTTTTTTTATTTTAGACTCAAACACCACAAAATAGAGAATACAGAATAGAGAAAAGAAAAAGAAACATGTCATAAACTTAAATATTGAAATAAACACAAAGTAAGAAAAGAAAAAAAAGCATGTCATGTGCACAGCAGAACTTAAAGGAGCATATAAAACACCTAGCAATAAATTTTCATTTCAAGAAAGCTTGTATGATAAATGCTACACTTTGTGTTGAGAACTATCCATCTTTTCTTTGCTTCCTTGTAAGTTTTCTTTTGTTCTCTGCTGTGCACTTTTTACTTTGTTCTTTTTTCCCCCTTCTCCCCCCCCCAAGAAAGCCACAATTAAGTGCAGATATATTTATATAGATATATACATACACATATACATATATACACATACATATCCTTTCCCTAAAAATTCTACACCTGATCTTTTTTTATGTTTATTTCCTATCCCTCCTGATTACTCTAGTTTACTTCTACCCACTTTGCCCTCCTATTACTCAGCCTACCCCCCTCCAAGGATCCCTCACTCCCATATCCTCCCATTCCCCAAAATCTAAATGCCCTTCTATACCCCCTTTAATCTATTCCCTCACTCTCCCCTCTAAAGATCCCTCCCTTATCTTCCCATTCTCATTAACCTCAACACCTTTCTATGCCCTCTTTTTAACCTATTCCCTCCCCCTCTCCCTCAAGATCCCTCCCTTATTCTCTCCTCCTTCCCCATCCCTTTACCATTTATTTCTTCTGAATTTAGAAGACTTTTATACTTATATATATGTATGCATGCATGTATGTATGCATGTATGCATGCATTGTTCCCTCTTGAACACATTCTTTTTTTTTTTAAGGCAATTGTGGTTAAGTGACTTGCCCAGGGTCACACAGCTAGTAAGTGTCAAGTATTTGGTCTGAGGCCAGATTTGAATTCAGGTCCTCCTTACTTTTGGGCCCGGTGCTCTATCCATTACACCACCTAGCTGCCCCTCTTGAACCCATTCTTGATGAAAATAGGTTACCAGAATTACCAGCTCTCTTCCCCCATCTAATTCCTCTGTGCTGGTTTTTCCTCTCACATCTCATTGTATAGAAAATTGCTCTTTTTAACTGTTTCTAGGTGTGTGGTTTTTTTTTTTTTTCATTTTAAAGTCATATCATACTCAGGTCTACCGCAATCTTTCTTACAAACTACCCAATTGGTAATGACAATCTTTGACATATATTTTATATACATAAAGGGTAAACAGTATGTCCTTATTAAATCCCTCTTAATCAGTCATTGGTATGTACCTTATGTTTCTCTTGGCTCTTGTATGTTAAATCTTCTATTAAGTTCAGGTTTTTTGTTTTTTGTTTTAACAAAGCCCTGAAAGTCTGACAGTTGATCAAATTTTCTTTTTCTTTCTTTTTTTTTTTTCATTCAGAGTTATGCTAAACTTTGCTGGGTATGATATTTTTGGGCAGAACTCCAGTTCTTTTGTTCTTCAATGTATAGTGCTCTAAGATCTTGGGTCCTTTAGTGTCTCCATTGCTAGGTCTTGTGTAATTCTAATTGTGGCATCATCATATTTGTTTTGTTTTCTTTTTCTTGTTGCTTTCGACATCCTTGAGCTGGGGGTTTCAGAATTTGACTATGACATTCCTGTGAGTTTTGCTTAAAGGAACTATTTCTTTTTTAAATTTTATTAATTCATTTTGATTTATCAATAATTACTTTCACATGTTTTTGAGTGTAAAAATTTTTCTCCCCCTTCCTCCTCACCACCCTCCCCAAGACAGCATGCAATCTGACATAGGCTATATATTCACACTCCTATTAAACATATTTTCACATTAGTGGTGTTGTAACCAAAAATTAAAAGCAATAGGAAGAATCATCAGAAAGAGGAAATGAAACTCAACAGACATGGGGGAAAAATAGCAATTCAACTTTCATAGTTCTTTCTTTGGATGTGGATTGCATTTTGTATCATGAGGCCTCTGGAGATGTCTTAGATCAATATTAGTCCTCGAACAACGCGGCTGTCATTGTGTACAACATTCTCTTGGTTATGCTCATTTCACTCAGCATCAGACTATACAAGTCTTTCCAGATTTTTCTGAAGTTAGCCTGTTCATCATTTCTTATAGCACAATAGTATTCCATTACATTCATATACCACAACTTTCTCAGCCATTCCCCAATTGATGGGCATCCTCTCAATTTCCAATTCTTTGCCACCACAAAAAGAGCTGCTATGAATATTTTTGTACATGTGGGTCCTTTTCCCATTTGTTGATCTCTTTGGGATATAGCCCTAGAAGTGCTATTGCTGGGTCAAAGGGTATGCACATTTTTATAGCCCTTTCAGCATAGTTCCAAATTCTTCTCCAAAATGGTTGGATCATTTCACAACTCTACCAATAATGCATTAGTGTTCCAATTTTCCCACATCTTCTCCAGCATTTATCATTTTCCTGTTTTGTCATGTTGGTCAATCTGATAGGTGTGACATGATACCTCAGAGTTGTTTTGATTTGCATTTTTCTAATCAATAATTATTTAGAGCATTTTTTCATATGACTATAGATGGCTTTAATTTCTTCATCTGAGAACTGTCTGTTCATATCCTTTGACTATTATCAATTGGTGAATGGCTCATATTCTTATACATTTGACTTAATTCTCTATACATTTTAGAAATGAGGCCTATAGGAACTCTTTCAAGTGGTGATATATGGATTGTTTTTCCTACTCCTACTTTCCCTCCTTGCTCTAATGCTTCAGAACAATTTTCTTTAATTATTTCTTGTATTACTGTATCTAGATTATTTTTTTGATCACAGTTTTCAGGCAGTCCAATTATTCCTAAGTTTTCTCTTCAGGCAGTCCAATTATTCCTAAGTTTTCTCTTCTTGATCTGTTCTCCAGATCAGTTGTTTTTCTTATAAGATGTTTCACTTTATCTTATGTTTTTTTCATTCTTTATATTTTGTTTAATTAACTGTTTTAATTATTTCTTGATCTCTTATAACTTCACTGCCTTCACCTTGCCCAATTCTAATTTTCAAGCTGTTATTTTCTTCCTTAAGATTCTAGATTTCCTTTTATAATTGGTTGACTTTTTATAATTTTATTGTTTTTCTTGGATTTTTTTTTGTTTCTCCTCAATCTCTCTCATTTTTTTTTAAAGTTTTTTTAAGTTCACACACACACACACACACCCCTATATATTTGGGGGGTACAAGGTAACGGGGTTAAGTGACTTGCCCAGGGTCACACAACTAGTAAGTGTTAAATGTCTGAGGCTGGATTTGAACTCAGGTCTTCCTGACTCCAGGGCTGGTGCTCTAACCACTGCACCACCTAGCTGACCGTCTATAAATTCTTTTTGGGTGGGTGACCATTTGGTATGCTTTGGGGCAGAAGAGGGTTTCTTTGCTTCAATATCTTCCTCTGAAGATGAACCCTAGTCTTCTCCATTCCCATAAAAACTTTCTATGGTTGGATTCTTTCCCCCTTGCTTTGCATTGGTTTTTTTTATGTAATAATTTATTTTTTATGATCACCTCTAGTCCTGGGGCATAGGGGATAGTGCCTCTGGCCTCAAATTCTCTCCAATTCTCTCCTCTGACCCTAACTCAAACCAAGACCTCCAGTCTCCTGCCCCACTACTTCTGCACTCACCTGGCATGTGGTGTTCCTTCTCACCCCTGCAGCACTCTCTGCAGCACCGCTGGCTCTGGCGTTCCTCGTCAGCAGAGATTACCTTGATCTTCCCTGGTTCAGACACCCAACTCCCCTCATTGTCCCAGGGACAAAAGTTCCTCTGGGTGGGGCCAAAACAGCCTCCCAAACCAGCTAATGCTTGTTGTTTAAGCGACACTAGCCTGGAGGTGTTTACTCTTCACAGGACCGAACCTTGTCCTGGGATTTTCCTTCAGATCTTCTCAGGATTGTCCCAGGAAGACCCCTGTTGTGCCCTTATTCTTATTTATTTTTACTCACACTTTGTTCACCCTGAGGTGCTATTTTATCTCTTTTCTGGGGGAAAATCTTGAGAGCTTGGAATTTTCTGATCTACTCCGCCATCTTCCCAGAATCCTCTTCACAACTAGTTCTCGCAATCAACTACTAACACCGGGGGAAAAGCAGGAGAACCATCCCAGGGGGGCTTCATTGTGATAGCCTTGTGTCAACAGGAAGAAAGACTCCTCCAACCACTGATAGACTTAACGAGAGTGTTTTAGTTGTTCTCTTGGCAGTCTGGATCGTTTACGGAGCAAAAGGTAAGTCTCACTGCATTGTCTATATCTCTTGAGAAGTCATTTCCTGTATTTGACTCTTTTTTATTGGTTCTCACCATGAGAAGCATATATCTATGTGTTTTCTTTTGGGGTCTTCTGCATCTTGTGGGACTACAGCAACATCCTTATGTAGTAAAGCCTGTGTTTGACAAAATAGCTTTTCAGATACAGCTTTGGTAATATTTATACCAAGGCAGTTGGTTTGAAACTTTACTCCATTGCCTTAGGGCATTTTAAAGTGAATTTTGATAGATATTAAGACCCTCTCAAGCTCTACCTCCCTTATACTACAACCGTTTGTGTACCTGCCTTAATCTTTTACCAGCTTATCAGCAAGATGAAGCCTATTTAAAAACAATGCAATGACAACCACTAACTCCTCAGGAATAACAGGGTTAAAACAAAACAACCTGCTATAGTTTACATCCTCAAGCCCAATAGCGTCAAAAATAATTTCCAGAGAGGAGTTTCAATCACCCTAAACAGTGTGAGATAGGGAGAAACCTCAGACTCAGACTATTCATTGCTTATCTGGGCCCATTCTGCTTTATACAATTCACCTACTTATTCTCTTTTTTAAATTATTATTATTTAGTATTTTATTTGTTCCCCAGTTACACGTAAAAACAATTGTTGACATTTGTTTTTAAAACTTTGAGTTCCAAATTCTCTCCCTCTTTCCCCAAGCCCCCTTATTATGAAGGCAAGCAATTCTATAGAAGTTATATATGTGTAGTCATGCAAAAAGTTTCCTTAATAGTTATGTTGTAAAAAGAAAACATAGACCAAAAAGAAAAAAATAACCTCAAGAAAAATAAAGTAAAAAAAAAAGTATGCTTTAATTTGCATTCAGATACCATTAGTTCTTTCTCTGGGGATGGATAACATTTTTCATTATAAGACCTTCAGAGTTGTCTTAGATCATTGTATTGCTGAGAATAGCTAAATCATTTTCAGCTGATTATCTTACAATATCACCTACTTATTTTCAAAAATTCCACTCCTGGACCTTTATTTTAGCAAGGTAGGGAAAGAAGTTAGGAAAGATAGGGAAAAGATGGAGAAGGAAGATTATGATGGAAACCATTAGAGTTTCATATTATAGAGCAAGTCTGATTTATTTATAGAGATTGTGGAAGAGGCCCTCTAGAGTAGACATTAAACTTTTCAAATTTACCTCAAGCTCTCAGATTGCTATAGTGATGCATCTCCTTGGGGAATTAATTTTTGTGATTTTTAACATATAGTTTTGCTGTTTTTTTTCTTTCAATCAAAATTCATGGAGTTACATGGCAACAAGGGAAGAATCACTTCATTTTTAAGTAAAGTGATTAAACATAGGTCTGACTAAACAGTATTACAAATGTTGGCAAATGAACTAAGTTAACAGCTGTACATGCTTCATTTAAGCAGTTAATTCACATCTGATCTGTTCAATTCCAGATTGCTGGAGTAGACTAGGGAGAAATAGTATGCTTGGTTAACATTTTTTTTTCAAGTGCACATAGGTCCTAGTTTCATCAACCTTGGTTGAGCTGAATTAGAATTAATGAGGAAAAAAATATAACTGTGAGGGCAAGACAAATTCAAAGAACCGTATTGCATGTGCAGCAGTATGAATTTTGTTTAGCCATCTTGGTAATCATAGATTCTAAAGAGTTTTATGCCTTGTGAATCTTATGTTACTTTATTTTTTTTTGTCTTACTTGTCAAGAAAAGTTCAAATTTCATATTTCATCTGTACTTGGGTTCAGCTCTGTTATGTTGCAGATGGGGTCTAGTAAAATGTATGTGCCTAGAAGACAAGGGCTATTTCATTTTTGTTTCTGAGAACTTAGCATAGTACCTTGTGTTAGGTTAACATTGTAGGCTCTAAATAAGTACTTATTTGTAGATTTTGAAAAAAGTAATCTCTAAATGTTTACACCAATGTTTACCTTCCTACCTTCCTGAATTCTACCTTTCTTTGAAGGCCATATTTAAGTCTTGCTTTCTTTTTGAAGTATGCTGAGTTAATCTTCTTAACTCGTGGTTTATTGTCCTCACAATCATTCAGCACCCTTTATATATCCTTTAGAATTTTTTATGTGTACAAAATTGGACCCCAAACTCATGAATCTCCTAACAGCTTTAGTTATACCTAATGTAACCTGTCTCCCTAACCAGATTATAAGCCCTTCAGAGGATCCCAGGTATTTGAAAATAGAAAGACAATTCATCTTAATAAAGATGAAAAATGAAAAGTAATTTGAAAAAAAAAAACACTTCATGCAATAATTCCAAACAGAATAACATAGTACACACTAATTCAGATCATTGAGGAAAAACTGAATGAGAGGACAAAGTTCTGATGCAAACTCACAAGAAGTTACCAAAATACCATTAGGTTATTTTATGCTTTGGAATTAATTTAATTGTAAATAGTTCCTCAGTCAAGTAAGTTGCTTGTGTTGAATTGATAAGCTAACCAATCTCTTTCAGTTTTTAGAAAGTTTTTCTTCACCTTCACCAATTTTTTTATCTGCCATTTTCACTAATCTTCATTTCTCCCATACAGACCAAAGAAGAATAAGTGGGATCCCTTTTTGACATGATAGGTTTTGTGCACTTCTCTCCTCCAAAGTCTCGCCATCTCCAGGCTAAATATCTCCAGGACCTCTTTAGTTCTTTGTTATCTGCCACAGAATTCAGAATGTCACCTTGCCCATTAAATGCTCAATATGTTTTTATCTTATTTTCCTAAAACTTTCATCATGATAGTGATCAACCGACACATATGAATTGCCTACTCTAATGAAGACACATTGCTAGGCAATAAAGTACAGAGACAAAAAAATAAAACAGCCCTCACTTTCAAGGAGCTTAGATTCTATGGGGGGGGTGTAGATACATGTACATAACAATAATAGCTTACATTTACATAGCACTTCTAATGTGCATGGAACTGTACTAAGAACTTTATAGCTATTATCTCATTTGGTCCTCAAAACTTACCGTGGAGGTAAGTGCTATTTTATTTCTATTTTAAAGAGGAAATTGAATCTTACAGTGATTAAGTGATTTGCCCAGGGTCACAAAGTTAGTAATTGTCTGAGGCCACATTTGAATTCAAATTTTCCCTCACCCTGAACTTCTTCCAAACTCACCGCCTGGATGTCCCATATACATGTCAAAATTAATCTATGATATCACTGTCAAAAAGCATCTGGCACATAGTAGATACTTAAAAATGTGATTGATTGATGAAAAATATTCATTCCTTTCTATGAAAGTCACCAAATTTACTTACTGAATAAACATAACGGAAAAATATTATTTCTCTTGATTGGGTCAAACCTTTCACAACAGAGAGCTTTTTCATCCCAAGCCAAAGAATTAACACATCTTAAATAGTTAATCTTCTATCTATAGTTATAGAATCATTGATCTAGCACAGGAAGAGACCTTGGAGATTATGTAGATAAAACTCTTCAATTTGCAGATGAGGAAATTGCAACCAGGAAGGTTGTGATTTTCCCAAAGTTGCATCAGAGATGATAATTAAAGCTAGGACTTATGACTACCAACCAAGGTCCTTTCTACTGTATTATGCTGCCTCCCTAATATCATGCTTGGCCTGGAGTCAGGAAGTATTTAAATTTGACCACAGATACTTAGTAGCTGTGAAAACCTGGGCAAGTAACTTAACCTCCATTTGCCTCAGTTTCTTGAATTGTATAATGAAGATAATAATAGCATCTGCCTCCCAGTTTGTTGTGAAGATCAAATGGGATATTTGTAAAGCCCTTAGCACGGGTCCATAGTAGAAACTATATAAATGGTTTCTTGTTCACTTGTTTTTCAGTTGTGTCCAACTGTACATGACCTCATTTTGAGTTTTCTTGACAAAGGTACTGAAGTGGTTTGCCATTTCCTTCTCCAAGCTCATTTTTATAGATGAAGAAACTGAGGCAAACAGGGTTAGTGACTTGTCCAGGGTCATACAGTTAGTAAGTGTCTGAGGACAGATTTGGTCTTAGTAAGATGAATTTTCCTGACTCTAAGCCCAGCACTCCATTCACTGTGCCATCTAGATACCCTTATAAAATGCTAGTTATTATTGTTGTTGTTTTTGTTGTTACTAACAGTCTTTTGAAGATCTGATTTGTTTGTGCCTATTCTGACATTCAGTTCATGCTGCCTTCCTATTGCTTGTATTCTACTAGCAAGGGTAACAAGCACCAACACACACACACACACACACACACACACACACACACATGATTTATACACATTAAATGGAGTATCAGAGACAAGGTAATAGCAATGAAGGTTGTATACTGGAAAGGTCTCCTATAGAAGGTAGGATTTGAGTCTAATCTTAAAGAAAGCTAGGAGTCAGATGTAGGAAGAAGGGCATTCTATGGATCGGTGACAACCAATGATAAGACAGGGTTGGGAAATGGAGTGTCTTGTGTGGGGAACAGCAACAAAGCTGATGTCATTGGATCATAGAGTATGGGAAGGTAAGGAAAGTATAAGCAGGGGCTGGACTGTGAAAGTCTTTAAAGGAAGAAAAAACATTTGATCTTGGAGGAGAGAGCTATTGAATTTTATTGAGTAGAGGGAGAACCGTAGTCAGATCTGTGCTTTATCACCTTCTTGGCTGAGTGGAGGATATATTAGAGTGGTACGGTGTTTGAGGTAAGGTAATAGTCCAGGTGTGAGATGATGAAATCTTATACTAGGGAGGCATTGTCTACATTATATGAGTAGAGAGAATGGGACAGGTAAATAAGGTGGTACAGAGTTATGAAAGACAACATTGGATATATGGAGGAAGTAAGAATGAAGTATCTGAAAGATGACGCTGAGGTTTCAAGTTTGGGTGCCTGGGAGAATAGACCTTGACACTAGCAGAGACATTTGAAAGGCAGGAGGGTTTGGGTTGGGACACAGAAAATGAGTTCTGTTTTGGCCATGTTGACTTTGAAATGTCTTTGGGACATTTAGATCAAGGTGTCCAAGAATCACTTGATAATTTGAGATTGGAGTTCAAGAGAGAGTTTCAAGACCTGATGTATAGATACAGAAATCAACTACATAGAGATAAATGAACTCATAAGAGCAGGTGAGATAGCATGGAGGCAGAAGAGAAGGTGGCGTAGGACAGACCCTTAGGGAGGGGGAGGTTACTGGCTATGTGACCCTGGGCAAATATTTCCCATAGTTCCTACAGGTATAAAATGGCCAGAATAACATCACCTATCCACAGGATTATTGTAATGATCAAAAAAGATAATGTATCTAAAGTAATTTGCAAACCTCAAGCAGCTATATAAATGTTAGCTGTTAGATATTATATTCTACCTGGTAATTACTCTGCTGTAATTTCAGAACAATCTCACTAAAATAGAAAGTAAAATATTGGTCCAGTGAAGAATAGCTCAGCTCAAGAAATTAATCAAACGTATATTGCCAGAGGTCAGTGTGCTGAGTGGGACCAGTGAGTGGAAGGGTCCTGTAATTGGTGGCACAGGCATGCCTAAGAGAACAGGATGGGGCTCAGAATGTGTCATTAAGGGATGCAGTTATGAGTGATATCATGATGCAGTTTTTACTCCTTTTATATTTTGTGCCTAAGACCTTAAGGAACTTAGCTGGTGAATGCATAAGATTCCCCAGACATATTTAAAACACATAGAAAAAATAAGGAGTAATAATAATTATAAGATACTTTAATGTTAGCAAATATTTTATCTTATTTGATTATCACAACAAACCTGTGAGGTAGGTGTTATTATTATCCCCTTTTAACTATTTAACAGATAAGGAAATTGAGGCAGAGGTCAAATGAGTTGCCCAAGGTCACACAGCTAGTAAACGTCTGAGGTAGGATTTGAATGTAGGTCTTCAAACATTCTATCCTTTCCACCACCTCATTGCCTGGGAAAATCAATCCAGTAAACTAATTCCCCAAAACTACAAAAAAACCCCAATATTCTTAATGTTGCTCTTATTCTCTACTTCCAAATACTCAAATGCAAACTATCATGGTAAAATGGGTCATCTTAAGTCACCCAGGAGTTCATGATTTCCCTACTTTTGTGTGTTGTGGTTAAGCCCTCTCAGGTTGGGAGAAAACCCAAAGGCCTAGGTGTGGCTTTTGGTGATAGCTGCTACCTTCCTGCCCTGCTTTCTGATTGTGGTAACAAAGAGCGTCTGTGCTAGGCATTTAGAAGTCATACAGTCTAGAGGAAATTTTTTCCTTGCCCTTGGAGAGCTTACATTTCAGTGGGTAGCTATGACACAAAACCAAATAATGATAACAGAAATAATATACGACAATTGCATCAAAGAGATGCAAAACAAAGCTATGAAGCTTAGGGGGAAGGAGATATGATCAATTGAAGCAGTTGGGAAGCTTCAAAAACCTTTGAACTCAGCTTCAAAGAAAGTATGAATTCAATAGGTGAGGAGGAAGAGGAAGGACATTCAAAGCATAAGGAATAAGCGGGTACATTATACAGTGGATAGTGCTCTGGACCTAGAATTAGGATAATCTCAGTTCAAATCCAACCTTAGACACCTCAGAGCAGTTAGAGCCTGAGCAAGTCTCTTAATCTCTGACTACCTCAGATCTCTGATCTATAAAATGGGGATAAATAATAGGACCTACCTCCCAGAGTTGTGATGAGAATAAAATGAGATGTTTATAAAGTGCTTTGCAAGCCTTAAAGTGCTGTTGTTGTTGTTTTTCAGTCATATCTGACTGCTCATGATCCTGTGGATAATATCATATCAAAACAGTTATCCCTTCCACATCACAACTTTCCCTATCATGGTCACTATTTCACAGATCTGAATATGAAATTAAATGGGAATTTTGAGGGAGCTTTGCAGAAGCCACAGATGACACAAAGGCCCCCAGAATCCAGAAAAAGTTTAGAAACTCAGAAATGTATAAAATAAATGTAGAGTGTTGTATAATAACAACATATTTTATCTTTTAATATCCTAATAAGTCACATTTCTTCTCTGGTATAGAGGGCCAAAAAACTTTATGCAGATTTTCTAGATTGCAGGGATACCACAACCTTTACCCCCACAATGTGGAAGGGATAACTATACTGTTTATGGGATTTTCTTGGCAAAGCTGCTAGAGTAGTTTGCTATTTCCTTCTCCAGTAGATTAAGGCAAATAGAACTTAAAGGACTTGCCCAAGATCACACAGCTAGTAAATAGGTGAGGTCAAATTCGCATTCAGGTCTTCCTGACAGCAGGCCCAGTGCTTTAGCCACTGAGCCTCTAATGCATTATATAAAATTACAAAAAAAGATACAAAATTGCAAAAAAACCATAAAAATCCAAAAATAATATAAAACTCTAGCTACCTCTAATGCATTATATAAAAATGCTGGTTAATATTATTACCGTTATTAACAGTATGAAAAAAGGCTCAAGATTGAGACAGTAGTACAAGGGTCAGAATTATTCAGTTAGGTGGAAGAAAGTATGTGATAAGAGGTGTAAGTCTGGAAAGATAAAATGGTGCTGGTGTAGGAAGGTGAGGCACCTTAAATCCTAGGCAAAGAACCATCAATTTTATGGGAAAAGCAAAAGAAAGTCACTGAAGATTTTTTTTTCAAATACCATTGAAAATTTAATTCTTTGATCTTCAGGGAATTGGAAAAGCTGCTAGACCTTCTTTAATTCTCATTCATTTCCTCATCCTTATACCTACCTGAGAATTACCAATTTAAAATAACTCCATCCTTTAGAAGCATTAGGTAATGTGCATGGCAGAAATGATAGCTAATAAGAGCTCCTAATAAGGACTGGCATTTATATAGCACCTGCTGTGTGCCAAGCACTGTGCTAAGAATTTTACAAATATCTCATTTGATTCTCACAACAACCCTGGGCAGTAGGTCCTATTACTATCCACATTTTACAGATGAGGAAACTGAGGCAGGCAGCAATTTAGTGATTTGTAATGGGTCAATCAAGAATCGATAAATATTGTCTACTTTGTGCCAGGCACTGTGCTAAGCAATGAGAACATGAAAAATGGCAAAAGATAGTCCCTGCCCTCAAAAAGCTTACAATTTAATTGGGGGCACAACAGGCTAACAAATATATACAAAGCAAACTATATACAGGATAAAGAGAAAATAATTAGAAGGGAAGGCATTTGAATTAATAGGGGTCAACGAAGGCTTCCTGTGGAAGGTGAAATTTTATCTGGGACTTAAAGGAAGACAGTGATGTCAGTAGTTAGAGCAGAAGGGGGAGACTGTTCCAGGCACAGGGGACAGCCAGAAAAAAAAATACACATATTAGAGAAATGGAGTGTTGTTTCTGGAATAACCAGGAGTCCAGTGTCATTGGATCAAAGAGTACATTTCAGGGAGTAAGGTATAAGAAGAATGGAAAGGTAGGAGGGCCTAGGTTATGAGTGACTTTAAATGCCAAACAGATCATTTTGTATTTGATCCTGGAAGTGATAAGAAGCCACTGGAGTTTATAACATTGGGGGGTGGTATGTGATCAAACTTGTACTTTGGGAAAGTCACTTTGGTGGCTGAATGGAGGATGGATTAGAGTGGGAAGAGACTTGAGGCAGGCAAACCCACCAGCAGCTTATTGCAATAATCCAGGACTGAAGTGATAAGGGACTTTACCAGAGGAATGGCAGAGGAGAGAAGGTGGTAAAATCGAGAGATATTGCAAAAGGTGAAATCAACAGACTTTGTCAACAGATTCGATATGAGGGGTGAGTAGATAGTGAGGAATCAAAGTTGACTTCTAAGTTGTGAGCCCGAGGAACTAGGAAAATGGTGTTGCCTTCTATGGTAATAGGGAAGGTAGGAGGTGGGGAGGGGTTAGTGTTGAAGATAAAAAAAATTCTATTTTGAACATAATGAGTTTATAATGTCTATTGGATATTCAGCTTGAGATATCTGAAAGCCAGTTGGAGATGCAATATTGGAGGTTAGCAGAGAGTTTAGGGCAAGATATTTGAGAATCATCAGCGTAAACGTGACAAGTCCACGGGAGCTGATGCAATTGCTAAGTGAAGCCATATAGAGGGAGAAGGGAAGAGGGTCCAGGAGAGAACCCTAAGAGATCCTTATGGTTAGAAAGCATGATCTGAAGGGGGATCTGACAAAGGGAAAAGAAAATGATCAGTCAGATAGGTAAGAGGAACCCCCCAAAAAATAGAAAGAAAAGAGTATCAAGGAGGAGAGAGTGATCAACAGTGTTAAAGGCTGCAGAGAGGTCAAGGAGAATGAGGATAGAGATTAGTAATAAAAAATGAGATTAATTAAGAGGCTAGTGGCTTCAACTAAGAGATCTTAAGTAACTTTAGAGAAAGCAATTTCTGTGGAATGATAAGATTTTAATGGAGATTGTAAGAAGTTCAGAAGATAGTGAGAGGAGGGAAAGCAAAGGTATTTATTGAGGATGACCTTTTTGAGGAGTTTAACTACAAAGGGAAGAAGAGATATAGAAAGATAGTGGGGTGAAAGGATCAAAAGAGGGTTGTTTTCAGGATAGGGGAAGCATGGACGTGTTTGTAGGCAGTAGGAAATGAGCCAGTAGACAGGGATAGATTGAAGAGTGAGGGTGGGAGCATGGCAACTTTGGAGGAGACAGGATGGAATGAGATCACTTCAAAAAGTAGAGAGGTTAGCCTTGGTAAGGAGTAAGGCCATCTCATCATGTGAAATGGGTGAAGGACAAGAAAGGAGCAAAAGGCGCCTGAGTAATAGAAGATGAAAAGAGATTAAAAATAGGGAGTTTACAGCAAATTGTCTCAATTTTTTTTCCTGCAAAATATGAGGCAAGGTTCTCAGATGTGAGACAAGTCACATAGATATTAAGTGTCTGAGGATGGATTTGAATTCAGGTTTTCTGGTTTCAAGCCCAGCATTCTATCCACTGCACCACCTAGCTACCTTAAAGAGAAAAATACGATTTTTTTTTCAAGTTGCATTTTATGAGAGAAAAAAGACTGTAATACATTTATATTGGTTTATAAGGATCTTTACAGATGTTGACTTTACACTAAAATCTGTTCTTAGAGATTGCATGTTTAGCTCACTTAACAGTTATGAAAGGATTCAAGAATTTTGAAAATCCCCATTCCCAAACCTCATCGATTATCATTGAGACATCACAATATAGGGTCTTTGGAATTAAGGGAAGGGTCTTTGGAATTAAGAGGAAATCTGAGTTAATTAAGTCTTAATCTTGGCTTCAGCATTTACTAATCATGACCAAAGGCAGGTCACTTTGCTTCTCTGAAACTCAATAGCCTCCTTCTGCAAAATGGGAATAATAATTCAAGCATCACCTAACTCCAGGGATTATGAAGGAAATACTTTGCAAGACATTGAAATATTACGGAAATGTGAACTCTAGTAAGTGTTTCTGAAATTTTCTCCTAAAGGAGTTGAGAAACAGCATGGTATAACAGCAGCATGCTGAAGGTGGGTTCATATCACCATTTTGACACTTGTTAGCTCTATAACCATGGGAAATTCACTTAACCTCTTCAAAACTCATCTGCTGAGTTGTAAGTGGAAGGTAATCTGTGTGGATCTGATATCACTGAGGTATCTTACAACTAAAAAAACCAATTAAGTACACTTTCAATGAATGTTCTTTTTCCTTTTGTTACACACATTTTGTGTCATTGGATTGTGACCATAACCCTTCTAAATAATTACCAGTTCATTTGAGATTAAAAAAGAAATCCTGGAGTAAAAACCAAATATCATTATGACTTCTGACAATACCAATGAAGTCTTACAGCTAAAAGTTCCATTAGAATATAGGCTATTTCTCCTTTCTTCCTACCATCTTATCACCCTCATCAAGAAGAATTGTAACTTGTATATATTTGAGACCAAATAAATGTCATTTTTTCCCTTAATAGTATTTAATTTTTTCCCAATTATATGTAAAGATAGTTTTCGGCATTCACTTTTATAAGATTTTGATTTCAAAATTTTTTTCCTCTGTCCTTCCCGCCTCTCTCCTTAAGATAATATGCAATCTGATATAGGCTGTACATGTGCATCATATTAAACATATTTCCACATTAGTCATGTTGTGAAAGAAAAATCAGAATAAAAAGGAAAAAAAAACCATGAGAAAGAAAATAAAAAGAGAAAATAGTGTGCTTCAATCTGCATTCAGACTCCATACTTCTTTCTCTGGATATGGATAGCATATTTCATCTTAAGTCTTTTAGAATTGTCTTAGAGCTGAGAGCTTTCAGCTTAGAGCTGAGAAGAGCTAAGTCTATCAGAGTTGGTCATTGCATTATTGTTACTGTGTACAGTGTTCTGTTTCTGCTCACTTCACTCAGCATCAGTTAGTTCATGTAGGTCTTTCCAGATTTTTCTGAAATCCACCAGCTCATCATTTCTTATACAAATTGAATTATATTCATATGCCCCAACTTGTTTAGCCATTCCCCAATTGATAGGCATTCCTTCAATTTCCAATTCTTTGCCACCACAAAAAGAACTGCTATAAATATTTTTGTACATGTGGGTCCTTTTCACTTTTTCGTGATGTCTTTGGGATACAGACCCAATAGTGGTATTGCTGGATCAAAGGGCAGGTACAATTTTACTGTGCTTTGGGCATAGTTTCATATTGCTCTCCAGAATGGTTAGATCAGTTCACAGCTTCACCAACAATGCATTAGTGTTCCAATTTTCCCATATCTTCTCTAACATTTATCATTTTATTTTTTTTGCCACATTAGTCAATCTGATAGGTGTGATGTCGTACCTCAGAGTTGTTGTTTTATTTGCATTTCTCTAATCAATAATTTAGAGCATTTTTTCATTATTATAGATAGCTTTAATTTCTTCATCTGAAGACTCCCTGCTCATATCCTTTGACCATTTATCAACTGGGGAACAAATAAATGTCTATTGAATATAACAGATGATACTAGCAAAAACTAAAACACATGGTTGATCAATATTTCTGATCAGGTTTGATATCTAAGAAATATAGGGAACTAATACAAATGTACAGAACCAAAAGTTATTCCTAAATAAGTGCAAGATTAAAGGATATGAACAAACAATTCTCAAAACAATTGCAAACCAGTAGCAACCATATAAAACAGTGTTCTAAATCAATAATAAGATAAATGCAAATGAAAACAAATCAGAGATTTAGTCTCATACTTAATAAACTGTCAAAGGTAAAAAGAGATGGAAAAATTCGATGTTATTGGGAGTTAAGAAAGACAGGCCCACTAATACACAGTTGGTGGGCACTGTGAATTGGTCTATCAAAGTGGAAAGTAATTTGGAATTAGGCTAAGAATTTGACTAAAGTGCCCATATCCTTTGACTCAGAGATGCCACCACTAGCCATATGCTCTAATCAATCAAAATACATTCATCAGGCTTCCAGAAGCTATTTTCCTCACTTGGGATACAAAGCAAAGCAAAGAAAACATACAAAAATAGTCGTTCCCCTCAAGGAGATCAATAATAAAAGGAGATGCACCATATTCACCAGAATAATTATAGCAATGATTTTTGTAGTAGCTGAGAAGTAGAAAGCAAGGAGATTCTCATTGAATCAGGAATTACTAGACAAAATGAACTATTGTGTTGCAGAAACAATAAATATGAAGGATACAGAGATTCAGGGGAACAATTGTATGAACTGATTAAATATGAGATAAAGAAAACCAGGAAAATAACAATACAATTGTCTACAAAAATATAATTGGAAAGAACCCTCCCCCCCAAAATGATCAAAATTAATAGCAGCTGTGAAATCATATAGGTTGAGCTGGTCCCAGTGAAGAACTACAAGGATGGACCTTTTGTTTTTCTTCTTTGCAGAGGTAGGGTACCAAGGATGTGAGTTACTACATGTCACATCAGACCCTATAATGTGTTGATTAATTGCGCTGAATTTTTTTCTCACTTCTTTCCTTATTCTTTGTGATATGGCCTAATTCTCAGGGAGAAGAGGGTGAGAATATTGGAAAATACAGTGATAAAAATGGAAGATATTAAAAAGTTAAAAAAGAACTGAAATATTTGCTGGAAAAAGGTTACATCCGTGCAATATGTGATACTAAATAGGAAATCCAAACTTCACTAAATTGCTTTGGAATTATTTCCTTGACCAAACCAAGTAACATGGGTACAATCAAAAGGAAAGGAACTATAAAGCCTAATTAAATTCATGTCTTTGTCATGCATAGTTATAGTCATTAAAATGTTAACTTTCCCTTCCTTTTGCATGACAAATATTAAGTGAAAGGCTATTGATGGACTTACTGATAAAAATGTCCCTACAAATGCACTGCAATATAAATTTACTATTATATTTTACAATGACTCTTTCCACCCAGAAAGCCATCAACAATACTTAATGCTTGGAGAGGGAAAAATCAGCAGGGTATTTCTACCAGAATCCTTTTAGATTTAGGTGAAATTTTGTCTCCTTTTGTTGATTTATCTGTCCTGCAGCCCATACATTTTGAGGTTTCATTTTAGGACTGAAGTAAAAGTGAAAGTATCTGTTCTCATAAGATTTGCAGACAATTCTGCTAACTCAAGGAGTCTGGATGGCTCAGACAAATACCTGTACTTTTTTTTTTCTACTCTTTTTTGCTCTCTGAAAGCCTCCTGTCTCCCCATGGAAAACTCCATTATTTTCCCTGACACCTAAGCTTGTAACTACTATCATCTTTGAATTCCCTCTCCCCATTCCCTACCCAGGCTACAGCCCACTACTTCTTGCTTGGCAAAAATGTGAAGTTTTTACTTGTTTCTCTCCCAATCTACTACAAAAACCAAGGCCTGACACCCCCTTTTGATTATTGCAACCTCTTTTCTCATCCCCTAACATTTGACCTCTATCATCTCCAGTCTATTCAAAATATCATTGCCAAAAATCCTCTCCATCCCAGCTTGCTCTGATCACATTACAGTCTTGCTCAGCTCTCCTTGCAGGTTCACATCAAAGTGCAAGTGTCCTCTTTCACCTAGTCTCCACTATTAAACATGGTCTTTCATTTTTTTTTCTTTTGTTCAGTTGTACTCTTCAAATGTTTTTCTGTATATCTGACAGAATTGCTGTGAGGCCTCCAGTGAGTAAGCTATGTATATTCAGTCATTTTAAACAAGAATATAATGTGTATGGGCAAAACACACATGATAGTTGACTCATATGTCCTCAGGGCATCAACCACTTCCTAGGGACTAGAAAGGTCAAGCATTAAGGAAACATTTAGTCCTTTGGCTAATATCAGATACTTTTCTCCTTGCCAGACCAACTCCTCTACATGTGCCCTTGATCCTATTCCTTCCCATCTCCAGCAGGCTACAGCCTCAGTTGTCACTCTCATCCTCTTCCTCCTCCTCCTCCTCATCATTTCTCTCTCACATCTTCAGCCTTTCCTGTTGGTTCCCTTTTTACCACCATCAAACATGCCCAACTCTTCCCTATCTTTCAGAAAATGAAATAGTCACTGGAACTTACTATCCCATCAAGCTATTCACCTTTACCTTTCCTCCAATTCTCAGCTAAACTCTTTGGAGAAACAAAAACAAAACAAACAAAAAAAACTGTCTATATTTGTTATCTTTACTTTCTATTTGCTTTCTCCCTCCTAGATTTTTGTATTCATCTTCTGACCTCATCACTCTGTTGAACCTCTTCTGTATAAAGGTATCAGTGATCTCTTAGCTACCAAATCTGTTGATCTTTTCTTAACCTATCTGTTGCCTTTGACACTATTGACCACTCACTCGTCTCTGGGCTTTTGTGACATTTTGTTTTTTTTGTTTTCTGTTCTTCTTCCTATCCATCTGATCATTCCTCAGTCTTCTTAACTTGTTCAAAATCCATGCCATGTCCACTACCTGTGACCTGCTTCCTAAGTTGCTGCCCTAGGTTCTCTAATTTTCTACCCTGTAACTTCTTTTTTAATAAACTCATCAGCTCAAATAGGTTGATCTATGATCCAGCCACAGTCTCTACTCTGATCTTCAGTACTATCTTATCAATTACCCATTATACATTTCAAATTGTATGTTCCAAAGACATATTAAACATATCTAAAACAAAATTAATTATTCCCCCACTTCCCCAGCCATTAAGCCTCTCCTTTTCCAAATCCCCTCTAAAGCAACATCATCCTTCTAGCCTCCTGGATCCATAATGTCAGCATTATCCTCAACTTTTCAGTCTTCTTGACTTCACACAAACAATTAGCTACCAAATATTGCCATTTATAACTCCACAAACATTTCTAGCACCCAACTCCTTTCCACTCATATAGCTTCCACCTTAATTCAGGTCCTCATCATCTATTGACTATATTATTTCAAAAGCTTCTTAATTATTTTCTCTGACTTAAGCAAGATTTTCACCATTCCAGTCCATCCTATATACTATTGTTGTATTTTCCCTGAATATAGATCTGAACATGTGATTCTCCTATGCCACCAATTCCTGTAGCTTCCTATTGTCTCAAGGATAAAATAAAAATTCCTCTGTTTAGCTTTTAAAACCCTCACAATTTGATCCCAACCAGATATTCTGGACTTACTCAGAGATCCAACTAAAATAACCTTTCTCCTCCTCACTTTATGTCCTATCTCCATGGTACTGGCCATCTTCTATACTGGAACACATTGTCACATCATCTTTACCTCAGTCTCACAAAGTAGTCCTCTTTTTAAGATTCAGCTCAAGCATCATCTTTTATAATTGCATCAGAACTCCTTACACTGATGTAAATCACTTCTGTGTGGTCTTGGGCAGTTACAGTCTTTGAATATTTTATCATTTTGTCAGTCATCCTGGGGATCAGTGTCTCTAAATTTAGCTAAGCTGATCCTCAAGTAGCAAACATGTGGCCCATCAGTAATTTCATGCATGAAGCCTTTTCAGATAGATATGAAAAATATGCCTCTGCTACTGCCTCCTCCTGAAATTTCCATCGGCAGTTAGGACATCTTTTCTTTGGGACATCCATCCATTTCTGTGGCCCTCTATGAAATGTCCCTCTTCAAGGCCTCTTCTTTCATTGGTTCCTACTTGGATCCTACCTTTCTTGGATCCTATCTTTGGGACCTTGGGTCCCAACCCAACCTCCATTCCATTTCTGACATTGTTCCTGAATTCTGGACATCAAACACATTCCCCTGATCCAAGTGCCTTTATCTTTTTCACTTCCCCATGTTTCAGCACCCTTTTATGAGTTGTCCTCACACATTAGAAGATAAACTCCTTGAGGTTAGGGACTGTTTTTCTTTTTCATTTGTATCTATATCTCTAACACTTAGCATAGTACTTAACTTACAGCAAAGGCTTAATAGGTGTTGGTGGTGTTCTTGCTTTCTTCCCTCTTGCACTAATGTTCCAGTGACCTAGACTTAGAGACCACAGGGTCCTTTACACAGCACAGTAAGGTATCAGAGAATTATCAATCAACAAAATTTATTAAATATTATGCGCCTGGCACAATTATTTGTCCAAGGAAATTGTTCCCAGATGCACAAAATTGTTCAGTTAGCTGGATTGAGTTGACTGGCCCCCCTCCCCTCCCCTCTCCATGTATATATACATATAAACGTATATGTATATATTTATTTACATAGATTGTTTTATTACTTATGTATTAGATGACTTGCATAAACAATTAAAATCACGTATGTAGATATAATCTTAATGTCGAGCAAAGATTCATATGTATTATACATTAAACTATGTGTAGTAACTATATATAGTTATACAAACTATATTGAACTATCTCCTAAAATGGTAGAATTTATACTCTCAAAGCTTCTTTAGATCATTTTTGAAAAAAAAGTATGTGGTGTGTATGTATATGTATTATATACACACATAACATGTTTAGAGACAGAAACGGAGAGAGAGAGACAGACAGACAGACAGATAGACAGAGGCAATCTGTATCATACAGTAGAAAGTATTTGACTCTGGTATCAGAGGATGGGGGTTCAAATCCTACTTCTGATTACTAACTGTGAGACCCTGAGCAGTAATTTAATCCTCCTGGGCCTTAATTTCCTCCTCAGTCAAATGAAGGAGCTGGACTAGATAACTCTTGGAGGTTTCTTTCAATTTTCAACCTGTGATTCTCTCATAGGGAGTGCCTTTCTCTGAGAAGAGGCAAATTTGACCTGATAAGCATCACTCAGACTTGATGGAACAAGACTCATGTGTAAAGCATCCTTCTAGTCTGGAAGAACATTACACCTTCAAATGGAAGAGGATAATTGAAGGGTTGAGGGGGTAGACAAGCATTTCATATTAATAACATATCCTCTGGTGAGTAAACCAAGCAATCAGAAGTGAAAATGTGGTAGAAAACACTGTTACAAGAGAAACAGGCAGGAACAGGTGATGTGGCCTTTAGCAAATGTTGCAGGCAACCTAGACCACCATAATCATCTTAAATGTTCTGTGCACAACATGGGAATCATTATCTCCCCTCCCCCATCCACGTTCCCATCCTAAACTGACCCATCCTCCAATCTTTTCTGTTCTGCAAAGTATTAGCATCCTCAGTTTGTAACCTCAAATTGATCTCTTTCTTTCCTCTCTTGTCCCAGTCATTTTCTTTTATGATCAAATACTGAACGAATCCCCCTATTTGGTATTTATATCATTTTTAAAAAAGTTTAAATCCTTCACAAATTGCCTTCAACTGCCTTTCTAGCTCTCTACTCATTGCACTCCTTTGATGGAGCCAAACAATTCCTTCTTTTCCTCTAACACGAAATCACATCTCTCACCTCCATGCCTTTGAAAAGGCTTTCCTCCTGCCCTGTAATACACTGCTCCCTTGATTTGACCTTTAGAATACTTATTTTTCCTTAAAGCTCATTTCACACATCATCAACTATAAAACATTTTTCCTGATGCCCCTAACTGATAACCACACAATAAAAAGGTTGCATGGATTTTTGTGTGTGTGTGTGTGTGTGTGTAGGTGATGGCTTTCCAAACAGAGCATAAGTTCCTCAATGGAGAGTCAGTCTTTTTTCTTTCACTTTTGTCTTTGTATGTCCAGCACCCAGAATAGAACCTGGCACATCACAGATGCTTAATAAATATTTTCAGATTTGATATCAATCACTTGACAAGGTCTGCCAGTTCTTCCAGGTTATCTCTTGAGTCATCGCCATTTTTTCCCACTAACATAACTATCACTCTAGTTTAGGTTCAGATCACTTATCACCTAGAACATTGTATTATCTCTTAATTGACTTTCAGTCTCTCTTCCCTCCAATTCACCTATCTCTCAATCAATAAGCACATATTGAGCATGTATGCATAGCAGCTGCTATGTGAAAGTAACTGTGAACCTTTTTTTTGGGGGGGGAATAAATATGCACATAGCACACATTAAGTTTAATCCATATTATTGACATTTTCAGCAATACTTTCCTAAGTCTGGGCAACCAATAAAAATAAATTTAACCTTTGTTTTGTTGATTTTGGAGGTATAAAATTCACAATGAAAATTTATCAAGCCAGCATCAGCACACCCCTGCATACGAGTCACTGCCCTACACTGAGAATTCAAATATTACGTTTACCAAACCTGCCAAAATAATCTTCCTAAGGCATAAGTCTGATAATATCACCCATTTGTTAGCTCATCTTTGCCTCTAGGAGAAATGTAAAACTTTTTACTCTGCCATTTAAGGCCCTCTTCAATTGATTCCCACCTGCTTTTTGAACCACATTTCATATTATGCACCTTTATTATCTGTATGTTCCAATGAATCTGAACTACACCATTTCCCAAATTCCATCTTCCCCACTCCTTGACATGCACAGGTTGATCCCTTTGTCTGGAATACTCTCTCCTCACATCCTACTCTCAGAAACCTTGCTTATATTCAAAGTTTAGCACTTGTTCTATCTTTTTTCCATGTAATTTTGTAAAACATGCCTCCCACATTCATCTTAAATGTTCCATGTGAAAAAAATGGAAACTGTTATCTCCATTCCTCACAACCAGCCTAAACCATCCCCATCCATTTATTAGTGCTTATTCTATCCCCAATTTTCCTTTAAATAATGGTTTGAATGCATGTCAAAGTAGGATGATAGGTGATAACATAAATAGATTCAGAAGTCCTAGAATAACTAGACCCACAATAGAGTCTTTAACGGTTTTTTTGTCAAGCTGGAAGGTCTTCAGTGGAATGCCACAGGGATCTCTATTTAGTTTTCCTTTATTTAAAGAGGGAGTTTGATAAATACGTAGATGTAATACTTGACAAATTTTCAGAGGACAAAAAGCTTATAATAATGGTTTGAGTGCACGTCTCTTGAAAGAAGGGAATTTTCCCTTTGTTGCCCTAATATACTCAGACCCCAGCATAGTGACTTAAATAGAACTGACCAGTACTTCATAAAAAAGTTTGTTGAGTGGAACTGAGGAAATAGAGGACTTTGGGAAACCGATCACAAGATTAGCAAGATGGCTTAATATAATAAGGATTGGGGAACATCAATTATCAGGACATCGGAGAGAAAGAACTTCTGTTTTCTTTCCTATTGGAGAATGGCCTTGGGACATTGGGACTGTAAAGGACTGAACAAAAAAGACTAGTGGTGAGTTGATTCATGAAGTAAGTAGGCGAATAAGTCAGGGTGTAGTTAGCTGTCTTTGATGAATTTAAATTAGCTGACCCACGTGAATTAGATTCATGGGTCCTGAGAGAACTGGCAGATGATATTACTGAAATACTCTCCATCATCTTTGAAAAATCATAGATAGTAAAGTTGGTACCATCTAATTGGAGAATGGCATATGCCCCAATTTTCTTTTTTTTTCTTTGTTTTAAATTTTATTAATTTATTTTGATTTATCAATAATCACTTCAATATGCTTTTGAGTTTAAAATTTTTCTCCCCCTTCTTTCTTCCCCCAATTTTCAAAAAAGGGAAGATAATGGAGCCTGAAATAAAAGGAGAACCAGCTTGACATCTCTTCCTAGCAAATTTCTAGATCTTGTAACTGAAGGGTCACATTGTGATTATGACTTTTTCTAATTGTCTACTAAGAGCTGGATGGACTTCATCTAGTACAATTTGTGAAAGTCTAACTTCATTTCATTTCTTTTTTTTTTTTGGACAGAGATATTAGATTGCAAGATTGGTAGATGCTATAAATATAATGTACCTAGATTTGAGAGAAACATTTGAAAAATCATTCAGGTGTTCTTGTGGAAGGTCTAGGTGATAACATAGATTCAGAAGTCATAGAAAAACTAGACCCACAGTAGAGTCTTTAATGATTTTTTTTTTTGTCAAGCTGGAAGGAGGTCTTCAGGGGAATGTCCCAGGGATCTCTATTTAGTTTTCCTTTATTTAAAGAGGTACTTTGATAAATACATAGATGTAATACTTGACAAATTTTCAGAGGACATAAAGCTTGTAGGATTATTAACACACTGGATGACATAGTCAGGGGACAAAAAGAAATCTTGACACCCTAAAATGGTGGGATTAATGTAAAATAAATTAAGTTTTACACTTCATTTTTAAAACCACCACTTTGTAAGATGAAGGAGACATGGCTACAGAACACTGTATCAGAAAAGCAGCTGCACAGTTCCACTTCCAGGAGTCAAGATGGTGGACTGATGGACTGAAAAGGTAGTCGCTCTCACTCTCCCCTATCAACCTCTGAAAATCCAGAAAATATCACCCCAGGAAAAAAACAAAACTGCAACACCTGAACTAGAAGAAACACGGGTAGCAGCAGTGCAGCAGCCCAGCAAACAGGTCTCCCAGTACCTCAGCAAAAATAAGGGAGGCAGAACTACAAGGGGCTGAAGGCGGATAAGTACCCCATGGCATTCATCTGAAATGAGGTGAAGAAAACAACCTAAAGGCTTCCTAAAGCCCCGGCCTTGCTGATTCCAACCCAATACCAGGTGAGCTGACTGAGCCTTGCAGCCTCCAATTGTGAAGAAATCCTGAAGCCCAAGTGGTAGAGCAGGCAAACACCAACACCTGGACCTCCAAGTGCCTCAGTGGGGGGGGGGGCAACCAGTGGAAACCAGCTCAGAAAACTACCAGGTGCCTCAGCACTTCATGGCAAAGGAATCTCCCAGGGTATTAGCAGAAGCAAGGTAGACAACACTACAGGGGGCCCCAGGCAGATAAACACCCTGCAGCAACCATCTAAAAGGAGCTGAAGAAAGCTAAAGGAAAGGAAAAGCAGGCAATCTAGAATTGCCTGAAACTTCCAGCCTTGCTGATTCCAGCCAAACAGGAGATAAGCTGCCAGAAACCTACAGCCTCCAATTGCCAACATAAGAAGCCCCAGCACACAAAGCCAATGACCAAGACCTAGGCTCCCAACACAGGAAGCTTGGGTCAGTGCCCTCTGTTCCCCAGCAGAAAAGCTCAATCTCCTTAAAGGCCAGTGAATAAAGAAACACCATGAGTAAAAAGAAAGGTACCATAGATTCATATTTTGAGAAGAGTGAAGATCAAGACAGAAATTCTGAAAAGGACAATATTGTCAACAAACCCACATCTGCAACAACAAAAGGGAATATGAACTGGTCTGAAGCCTAAAAAGCCTTCTTAGAAGAGCTCAAGAAGGATTTTAATAGTCAAATGAGAGAGGTAGAAGAGTCCTTCAAAAATACAGTTGGCCAATTGGAAAAAAAATACATTGAAGAAAACAAGTCCCTAAAAAACACAATTGTAATGATAAAAAAAATCTAATCAAGTGGATTAAATGGATCCAAATAAATGGATCAATCTGATCTTAGAAAATGTAGTGAGAAAGGAGGAGGCAGACAAGGGTAATTACATTACAGGAAAAGACACAAAATCCTATTACAGCAGAGGGAAAGAAGGGGGGGGTAAGCATTGTTTGAACCTTACTCTCATCAGATTTGGCTCAAGAAGGGCATAACATAATCAGTTAGGTATAGAAATCTAACTTGCCCTATAGGCAGTAGGAGGGAAAAGGGGAAAGAAAAGGGAGGGGGGAAAGAAGAGAGAGAAGAAGCAGTAAGACTAAAGGGGAAGAAAAGGGAAAGGGATAATAAAAGGGGGAAGGGACTGAAGGAGGCAGTGGTCAAAAGCAAAACACTAGTGAAGGGGGAAAGGAAAAAGGAGAAAGAAAAGCATAAATGGGGGAAAAGGATGGAGAAAAAGACACAGATAGTAATCATAACTGTGAATGTGAATGGGATGAACTCTCCCATACAGAAGAAACGGATTGCAGAATGGATTAAAAACCATAATCCTACAATATGTTGTTTACAGGAAACACATTTGAAAAAGAGTGACACATACAGGGTAAAGGTAAAAGGCTGGAGCAGAATATATTATGCATCAGCTGAAGTGAAAAAAGCAGGGGTAGCAATCCTGATCTCAGACAAAGCAAAAGCAAAAATAGATCTAATCAAAAGAGATAAGGAAGGAAACTACATCCTGCTAAAAGGCACCATAGACAATGAAGTAATACCAAATGGTATAGCATCCATATTCTTACAGGAGAAGTTCAGGGAGTTACAGGAAGAAATAGACAGCAAAACTATACTAGTGGGGGACCTGATCCACCCCCTCTCGGCACTAGATAAGTCTAACCACAAAATAAACAAGAAAGAAGTTAAGGAGGTGAATAGAACATTAGAAAAGTTAGGTATGATAGACCTCTGGAGAAAACTGAATGGGGATAGAAAGGAATATACTTTTTTCTTGGCAGTATATGGCACATACACAAAAATTGACCATGTACTAGGGCAAAAACCTCACAATCCAATGCAGAAAGGCAGAAATATTAAATGCATCCTTTTCAGATCATGATGCAATAAAAATTATATGTAATAAAGGGCCATGGAAAGATAGACTAAAAAATAATTGGAAACTAAATAATCTAATCCTAAAAAATGATTGGGTCAAACAACAAATCATAGAAACAATCAATAATTTCATTCAAGAGAATGACAATAATGAGACAACATACCAAAACCTATGGGATGCAGCAAAAGCAGTTCTTAGGGGAAGTTTTATATCTCTAAATGCTTACATAAATAAAAAGAAAAAGAGGAGATTAATGAATTGGGCATACAACTAAAAAAACTAGAAAAAGAACAAATTAAAAATGCTCAACTAAATACTAAATTAGATATATTGAAAATCAAAGGAAAAATTAATAAAATTAAAATTAAGAAAACTATTGAACTTAATAAATAAAACTAAGAGCTGGTTTTATGAAAAAAACAATAAAATAGATAAACCTTTGGTTAATTTAAAAAAAAGAAAGAAGAAAACCAAATTACTAGTATCAAGAATGAAAAGGGTGAAGCTACCACCAAGGAAGAGGAAATTAAAACAATAATTAGGAATTATTTTGCCCAACTATATGCCAACAAATTTGACAATTTTAGTGAAATGGATACATATTTACAAAAATATAAATTGCCCAGATTAACAAAGAGGAAGTAAAATACTTAAATAACCCCATCTCAGAAAAAGAAATTGAACAAGCCATTGATGAACTCCCTAGGAAAAAATCTCCAGGGCCAGATGGGTTTACATGCCAATCCTATCAAACATTTAAAGAACAATTAATTCCAATACTATATAGAGTATTTGGGAAAATAGGTGAAGAAGGAGTCTTACCAAATTCTTTTTATGATACAAATATGGTGTTGATACCTAAACCAGGAAGAGTCAAAATAGAGAAAGAAAATTATAGACCAATTTCTCTAATGAATATAGATGCAAAAATTTTAAACAAAATACTAGCAAGTAGATTGCAGCAACTTATCACAAGAATAATACACTATGACCAGGTAGGATTTATACCAGGAATGCAGGGTTGGTCAATATTGGGAAAACTACAAGCATAAATTAGCATATTAACACCAAAACCAACAGAAACCACATGATCATCTCAATAGATGCAGAAAAAGCTTTTGATAAAATACAACACCCATTCCTATTAAAAACACTAGAAAGCATAGGTATAAATGGAGTCTTCCTTAAAATAATAAATAGCATTATCTAAAACCTTCAGCAAGCATTATATGTAATGGGGACAGGCTAGAAGCATTTCCAATAAGATGGGGTGAAACAAGGATGTTATTCAATATTGTACTGGAAACCTTAGCTTTAGCAATAAGAGAAGAAAAAGAAATTGAAGGCATTAGAATAGGCAAAGAAGAAACAAAGCTATCACTCTTTGCAGATGACATGATGATATGCTTAGGGAATCCTAGAGAATCAAGTAAAAAACTACTTGAAATAATAAACAACTTTAGCAAAGTTGCAGGCTATAAAATAAACCCACATAAATCATCAGCATTTCTATATATTACCAACAAAGCCCAACAGCAAGAGATAGAAAGAGAAATCCCATTTAAACTTACTGTAGACATTATAAATATTTAGGAGTCTACCTCCAAAACAAACCCAGGAACTCTATGAACACAATTACAAAACACTTTTCACACAAATAAAATCAGATCTAAATAATTGGAAAAACATCAGTTGCTCATGGGTAGGCCGAGCTAATATAATAAAAATGACAATCCTACCTAAGCTAATTTACTTATTCAGTGCCATACCAATCAAACTACCAAAAATTATTTTATAGAGTTAGAAAAAATAATAACAAGATTCATTTGGAAAAACAAAAGGTCCAGAATATCAAAGGAACTAATGAAAAGAAATGCAGGGGAAGGTGGCCTAGCAATTCCAGATCTTAAATTGTATTATAAAGCAGTCATCAAAACTGCTTGGTACTGGCTAAGAAATAGGGAGGTGGATCAGTGGAATAGGTTAAATATGCAAGACACAGTAGTCAATGACTATAGTAATCTATTATTTGATAAACCCAAAGACCCCAGCTTCTGGGATAAGAACCCACTCTTTGAAAAAAACTGCTGGGAAAACTGGAAAAGAGTATGGCAGAAACTAGGTATAGACCCAAATCTCACACCATATACCAAAATAAAGTCAAAATGGGTTCACGGCTTAGATATAAAAGCTGATACCATAAGTAAACTGGGAGAACAAGGAATAGTTTACCTATCAGATCTATGGAGAACAGAAGAATTCATGACCAAACAGGAGATAGAGAACATTATGAAAAGCAAAATGGATAATTTTGATTACATTAAATTGAAAAGTTTTTGCACAAACAAAGCCAATGCAACTAAGATTAGAAGGAAGGTAGAAAATTGGGAAAGAATTTTTACAACCAGTCTTCTGATAAAGGCCTCATTTCTAAAATATATAGAGAATTAAGACAAATTTATAAGAACACAAGCCATTCCCCAGTTGATAAATGGTCAAAGGATATGAACAGACAGTTCTCAGATGAAGAAATTAAAGCCATCTATAGTCATATGAAAAAATGCTCTAAATCGTTATTGATTAGAGAAATGCAAATCAAAACAACTCTGAGGTACCACATCACACCTATCAGATTGGCCAACATGACAAAACAGGAAAATGATAAATGTTGGAGAAGATGTGGGAAAATTGGAACACTAATACATTGTTGGTGGAGTTGTGAAATGATCCAACCATTTTGGAGAACAATTTGGAACTATGCCCAAAGGGCTACAAAAATGTGCATACCCTTTGATCCAGCAATAGCACTTCTAGGGCTATATCCCAAAGAGATCAAACAAATGGGAAAAGGACCCACATGTACAAAAATATTCATAGCAGCTCTTTTTGTGGTGGCAAAGAATTGGAAATTGAGAGGATGCCCATCAATTGGGGAATGGCTGAGCAAGTTGTGGTATATGAATGTAATGGAATACTATTGTGCTATAAGAAATGATGAACAGGCTAACTTCAGAAAAAACCTGGAAAGAATTATATTGTCTGATTCTGAGTGAAGCGACCAGAATCAAGAGGACTTTGTACACAATAAGAAACACGTTATGCAATGACTAATATTGTTAAACTGAACCCTTCTCAGCATTACGAGTATCTAAGACATCTCCAGAGGCCTAGGAATGGAAAATGCTGTCCACATCCAAAGAAAGAAGTATGGAAGTCAAATCACTGTCGCTTATTTTTACCTTCTGTTGAGTTTTGTTTCATTTTCTGATGGTTACTCCTATTGGTTTTAATTTTAATTACAACTTCACTAATATGAAAATATGTTTAATGGGTATTTAAATGTAAAGCCTATATCAGATTGTGCCGTCTTGGGGAGGGTGGGGGAGGAAGGGGGAGAAAAATTTTCAACTCAAAAGCGTATGGAAGTGATTGTTGATAAATCAAAATAAATTAATAAAATTTTTTAAAAATAATAAAAAAAAGAAAAGTAGCTGCATATGTTTAAGTATATGTTTGAGGATGTGGGCAATAAGCTTAATATCAGTGAACAATATGATAAATTAGCTGAGAAAAATCATATGATAATATACTTTATTAAGAGACCCATAGTGTCCAGAAAGGGGAAAGTGATGGTATTCTTGTTTTTGCCCTAGTGAATTGTGTTGAATTCTAGGCACCACATTTCAGAGGTGAGGGGAAACTGATAAATTGTAGAACATCCACAGAATCACAGGCTTTTAGATGGGAAGGGGATTCAGAAATACTCTATCTCAAATAATGACTGAAAAAGTAGAGTTTTTATTGCAGCAAACCTGAAAAGGTGTCATCTAGTTTTTCCTTGAAGACTTCCAATGATGTGGGACCTCCTAACTACCTACAGAGACAAACCAATGTCCTTTGGTTAGCTTTCATTTTAAGGAAGTTGTTTCCTTTCACCAAGTCAAAATGTATGTCTTCTTTACTTACATACATTGCTGCTAGCTCTGCCCTCTGGAACTGGGCGGAATGAGTCTAATGCATCTTCCTATGAGTCTTTTGAGTCTTTGGGGGAAAAATCATGTCTTCCTCTTGCCTTCCTCCTTCCACCCTTCCCATTCTTTTCTTTTTCTTTTTGGCTAAATATCTCCAGTGTTTTCATCTGATTTGGAGGGGAAAATTGGGCATAATGGCTTAAAATGGGGAAAAAAGTCTCTTTTAGGTTCCTTATAAGGAAAAACTTGGCAATAGTTAGAGCTATTCAAAAGCTCCAAAAGTTTCAAGTTCATCCTTATTGCAGCTCTCAAAACAAAGATGAAATGACTAGGTCAGGTCAGTTAAGTTGTAGTGGGGATTCTTGTTCAGGTTATAGATTGGACTGTAAGGCCTATGACATCTCTTCCAACTCTCAGATTTTGTGATTTACAGATTAGTATGTTATTCTAACATATTTTGAATATAGTATAAATTGAGAATAGGTTTATACTTAGGAAGAATTCCATCCATTAATCCAATATTTATTGAGTGGCTTCAGTGGGTAAGACCTTATACTAGGTGTTCTAAGACATTCAAAGCATTCCAAAAAAATCACAATAGAACTGTATGGTGATTTTCTTGTGGTTGCAATATCTTCTCATCCTTTAATCCCCTGTTGCTAATTTAACATACCATAGAAAATCTGGAAATATCCATTAATTTCTCTATTCTTCCCTTACTGGATAATATTCTTCTGGTTGCTTTTTTCCCCACTTTCAAATTACAATGGAAATAATCACAATAGAATAGATATGAGAAACTTTCCTTCCAGAAATGTATCTTGTTACACATTTTGTGACTTAACATTTTTGTAAAAGAATTCTTTGGAAGAACCAGACTTTGGAGCTGAATTCCAAGTCCTGGATTTGAATATTGGCTTTGTCTTTTTTACCTTGGACAAATCCTCCCTGTAAGTCCAGCTTCTTCATCAGCAGAATTAAGTAATTTACCTAGTTGATGTCTAAGTCTTCTTCTAATTCCATATTTCCTGTGCTCCTGTGAACTTGTATGTACTCCTTTAAGGTATTCAAAGTGTTTTGCTCATAGGTAGATGGTACAAATATCAATACCCCAATTTTATAGGGGAGGCAACCAAAGTACAAACAGATATAGTGACTTTCCTGTTTTCACAAACTAGCAACTAAGTGCCAGAGGTAAGATAAAAAGCTACCACCACTTCTTGCCATTAGATCTTCTCCATTTGATCCTGCCACTCTAATCTGCTTTCTTCCGTTTCCTAACCATATCATAAGCAGCTTTGTGTGTTGTTTTCACATTAAAAGCAGGACCAAGTTTTGGAGCCACTTTTGGCCCACTAATCTATGGCTAGACTTGCTCATACTGCTGCACTGACCTCAGAGCCAGCAGCAAAGCAGAAGTAGGGAATCATTCCCATTACTTCCTTTGAGATGAGTGGCATCGTGATGGAAAAATTTGTTTGAAGGGTGGGGAAATTGAGAGAAAGCAGTGTGTCTACTATTGTTATTATAGTGTAAATGTGGTTAGAGGCTATGGGATAACAGCAGAAAATAAAACTGCCTTCCTGGTGGAGAAAAGAAGAGAAAAATAATAGTAGCATTGCAATGTCCTAAAGGGATTTGACAAATCAGGGAGGAAATTTTAAGTTCACACATCTGTAACATCTTTCTTTTATCTTTTTATTTCACCTCTGACCTAGTCAATTTGGACAGATTTAATTCCAGAAGGATAGTCCCCAAGGAGACCCCATGGTGACTTGAATGGGAAAGGAACCCCAGCTTTACAACAGGTCTGTTTAATTTCTTCTGTCACCTCTTTTCAGTCAATGATCACAAGGCACTTATTACTGGTAAAATTCCTGTTCATGGTGTGCCAATGTGACTGCATTACAGAGCAATTTACCTCTTGAGAAGGGGGATGGGGAAGGAGAGGGGAGAAAAAAACATCCAGATGCAATTATGAGTGACCTTGCAAGGCTGAACTGGCACACTGCAGAATCAATAGCCAGACAAGTTTCTGTGGCAGATCCAATAAAGGGAAAGAGAGCTTTGTGTGGAGGATGCTGCCAGTTTGGGGGGGGGGTGAAGAATGGGGAAGCCCGGGAATTGGAAGGAGGGAGGCAAGCAGATTAAAATGAAGTAGTAGTAACATGGCTGTGCCAGACAGTGCATGCTGGTTTTGAAGCTGAAATTTGATTCCCACAAAAATGACAGCTGTTGCAGCTTTGGCCAATTAAGGGGGGGAGGGAAAGAGTAAAAATTTTATGTTTTTGTATTATAAAACAGGTATTTGAACACTAGGAAGCTAGTAAAAAATTGTGAGGATTGAACATCCAATTTATTGTTTTTTTAAAAAAAGAAAATCAAAGTATTAATAAAAGAGAAAATATATCTGTAAATGTGCATATACTTGAGTATAAATATATGCACATTACATACAATACTCTGTATAGTGTTCCAACTGCATTAAGACTTTTGGAATACCTGATATATGGCATTAGTCCCAATAGCAGTCATGCTTAATGTGTGTGTGTGTGTGTGTGTGTGTGTGTACACATACACATATACATACATGTGTGTATGTATATATGTGTGTAAATGTGTGTATATATATAGATATATGTATAGATATAGATATAGATAGATAGTGTGTGTGTGTAAATGTGTGTATATATATAGATATATAGATAGATATATAGATATCTATCTATATCTATATCTATACATATATATCTATATATACACACATTTACACATACACATATACATACATGTGTGTGTATATATATAGATATATAGATATATATGTATATCTATATATCTATATATCTATATATACACACACACATACATAATCTTGCTTTAGAAAAGTTTTACATAGCTAGCTATCACTTTTAATTTTCCATAGGATGGAGTGACCAGTTGATTAAATATAATAAATATAGTTTGTGAGTCTTTAAAAAAAAAACAGAATGTTTAATCACACTACTGAGCAGTCAATCAACACATTCATAAGATATTTTTTTTTTCCAACTGATAGAGTTGTTACTTTCCCTTTCTCTCTCCCTTCCTCCTCTTCTTTAATGCAAGTCAGAAAATGCTATTCATTGACTGGAAGCCTTCCAAAAACTAATAGAACTGGGAATGGAATACATGCACCCCTATCTCTGCCTCTCAACTTATTTCCCTCAGCCCTCACTTGCTGTCCCAGAGGAGTCACAGTTAAATTTTATTTGAGGTGAAGAAGGTCTCTTGCTCTTGTTATGAACATCCTGAATATCCTGACTATATTTTACTATAGGATAAAAGAGAAGAAAATCACTGGCTAGCATAACATCCTAGAATAATTTTAAAGAAGCCAGGATTTCCATGGTGGAAGGAAGATAATCTGACACCTCCATTTTACAGATGAGGAGACAAATGCCTAGGGAGATCCAATGGCTTGCCCAGAATCACAAATTGAGTTAGTGACAGGGCAAATTAGAACCTGATTCATGGTTAAGTAGAAAAAAACATGTATTTAGAATCATAAAAATGAAGTTCAAATTTTATTTATGTTACTTACAACTTGGGACCTGGGGCAAAGCACTGAGCATCTCTGATCCTTACTTTCTTTATCTGTAAGTGGGCAGATTATTAGGTCCTAATGGGTCGGACTAGATAGTCTCTTCTCTTCTGACACTACGTTTTTGATTTTGTGACTTCAAATCTAGAAATAATTACAATATTGGGAGACTTTATGTTCATCAATCCACAAAAATTTATGAAGCACTTACCATATGCCAGACATTCTGCTAAGTACTAGGGTTATGAGGAAGATCAGAAACAGTCCTGTCCCCACCAGATTACATTCTAAATGGAGAAGAATTGGTAATGGACATATGGTCACAGTAGTATAGGTGACTTCTAGGTGAAATCACTACAGGTCAGCCCTTTCTCTCCAATTTATAGTCTTAGTTACACAGATTACTGAAGAGTTAAATGACTTGCCTAGGGTGACACACTTAGCAAACAACTCTTTCCCTTCCCTCTCTTTCTCTCCTCCCCTGATGCAGATTATAACGCCATCCTGCCATCATATCCTATGAAATACTTGTCTATAACCTCCCATCCAACATATATACAGCTCAATATTCCAGAATCTCCTTCATAGCATTATCATGGTAGAGAGGGGACCCTTGCTTCACAGAAGATATACTAGTGGAGCAATATTCTTGGCTTGAATAGCTGTGTGTACAGGCTTGACAACATACCACATATCTATTATCTGATAACCAGCCTTGCTACTTTACAATCCTCTCCCAAGTTCATCTGTTAATTACATGCATTATCAATCAATCACTAAACATTTGCTAAACAGCTATCATGTGCAATACACTGTGGTAGGCTTTAGTGAGACAAATTAAAAAGTGACACTATGCCCTCTAGGAGCTTACATTCTGGTAAAGGGATATATTATATTCACAGAGAAGTAAAAACATGACATACAAAATAAATGCACAATGATTTGGAAAGGGGACACTAGAAGTTGTGGGAATTAGGAAAAATCTATTGAATGATGTGACATTAGCTGAACCTTAAAAGGAGCTAGGAGTTCTAAGTTGTGGAGGTGAATAGGAAAAGCATGGGAGACAACTTCTGCAAAAGCACAACAAAGGGAGAGGAAATGTCAGGAAATAGAAGAACAGTTAGAAGGCCAGATTGACTGGACTATAGAGTGTTAGTGAGAAAATAATATGTAATTAACCTGGAAAGATAGGTTGGAATCAAATTGTGATGGGTTTTAAATGCCGAAAAAAGAGTTTGTATTTTGCCCTAAAAACAAGGAGGAACCAATGAGTCATCCTGAAGATGAAAGAGGGCAACTCTTAGCTTGGAAGTAATAATTTGGCAGGGAAGACACCAGTGGCAAGGAAACAGATTAGGAGGCTATTCCAGGTGAGAGGTGATGAAGACCTGAACTAAGAAAGTATCTATGTGAAGAAACAGAAGGAAACAGATGTGAGAGATGTTGAGAAAGTATATATGATAAGACTTGGAGATTATTTGTACATGGGGAATGAGTAAAATTGAATTGCTGAAGATTACTTCTTGGTTATGTATTTGAATGATTGAGAGAATGAGGGTGCCCTCAACAGAAGTTAGGAAGAAGAATAGTTTTAGAGAGAAAATGAGTTCTGTTTTAGACATATTGTGTTTAAGTAGCCTAGAGGACATCAACATGGAAATATTAAGCAGGCAATCAGTGATGCACAAGTGGTACTCAGGAGAGAGGAAGTCATTATCATAGAAATGACATTTGAATGTGTGGGAAATGGTGAAATCACTGAGAGATTACAAAGAAAGAAGAGAAGACTGAAGATAGAACCAAAGGGTCATTTCCACTCAGTTCCTGAGATAATGACAATGAACCTGCAGAGGAGCAGCTCAGAAGTGTCACAGAAGCTCAAGAAGGAAAGAGTATCCAGGAGAAGATAATGATCAGCAATGATGAAAGATAGCTAGAATAGAGACTGTGATTCATTGGTATCAGGGAATTCCCAGCAAGGAAGCTTTCTCCACCAATGCAAGTTGGTGCCTCCACTGAAACTGAGAATCTTAGAGAGTTGCCTAGAAACCACTGAGATGTTAAATGACGTACCGAGGATACAGGCAGCATGAAAAAAGAGAATTTAAACCAATGCCTTCAAGGCTATCTTTCTATCAATTGTGCCATGTTGTCTCCATGCTAAAAGAACACATAAAGAAAATTATTTTAGTAGAAAAGTCATCTAAGGGGAAAAGGAATAAGAACCATCGTTTGGGGGCCTGCCTAGAATTAATTGTGTGCCATTCCTGTTTGCACATAATGTAAGTCTGAAATTGAGACTATTCAAGTAGAATGAAACAGATTCTAAGCACAAGTGAGAAATTATCTGGCAACTTGTGTTGAATGAATAGCAAATCAAGATCATTGTCCTTAGATATCTGGCCCTAAATTTTTGGGATTGGACAGCCTGACCTCCCTAGATTACTATGCATATTTCAAAATGAAATCACATAATTGTGTCCTCTTAGTTTTCAAAAACATTTTCAGTTTGCTTAATAGTGCAAATGCTTTTCATGTATTTTGATAAAAAACATACAAAACTCTCTTTCCTACACAACACACACACACACACACACACACACACACACACACACATATAACTACATTGTGTTCATTCAAGACTTTTGAAAACCTACTACCTTTACAATTTCCATGTTACTTGTTTCATGTATGTGGGTATTCTCTCCACCACCTCAGATTGCTACCTTTCTGACATCTCTAGGTAATCTTCCTGAATTGCCAGGGACATAATTTGATGGCCCCCATTCAAAGGATAACCTTCTCCAAGTTGGTAGGTGAAAAATCTAATGCTTATAGAATTCTGCTTCTCAGTAGTAGAGGTAGCCAATATTAAATAATCTTAAATTTCACCTTGTTTGAAGCCTTGGCCTCCACAGAGCAGTTATTCCTTTGGTAATATTTATGATAGTACCTGCTAAAAACCCCTAGGGGCAGCTAGGTGGTGTAGTGGATAGAGTTCTGGGCCTAAAGTCATGAAGATCCATCTTCCTGAGTTAAAATCTGGCCTCAGACACTTAGCTGTATGACCCTGGGCAAGTCACTGTACCCTGTTTACCTCAGTTCTCCATCTGTAAAATGAGCTGAAGGAGGAAATGGCAAAGCACTCCAGTGTCTTTGCTAAGAAAACCCCAAATAGTGTCATAAAGAGTTAAACACAAATGAAAAGACTGAACAACAACAATAAACACAAAGTTAGCAGCCCGGTTCCTGCTTTCACAATGCAAAGTGGGAAATGCTCAACTTGAAGTCATAGACCCTCAGTTCAGCTCTGACAGTTTGTACCTGTACAAACTTGGGCAATTCACTTTATTTACCAGAGCCTCAGTTTCCTTATTTGGAAAATGATGGTGTTGGGCTTGGTGGTCTTTATGATGTTTTATGACTCTATGGCTATATGGTCTATACTGAATAGAAATGGATCCAGGTTTTGTGTTTTTCTTCAATGGGAAGCTGTGTTCCATGATTGTTCCCCCTTATTGTAGAAAAAGAATTCCTACTTTGATTCAAAGCACAGCCTTCTTCCCCGTCCCCATACTATCTCCTAAAGACAACCACTGCTTATTTTACCATTTATGAGTACTCTTTCTTGAAGTTAATTTGTATTGCTTTCTATATATTTTGTATTTTATTACTTTTGTACATTGTATATACTTGTAGAAGAATAAAAACTCCTTGAGGTCAGGGTTACTTTAATTTGTGTATGTGTACATGTGTGTGACTAGGTTTTCTCTCTCTGTGTGTGTGTGTGTGTGTGTGTGTGTGTGTGTATGTATGTGTGTCATTGATTGTATTCCCATTGACTAGCAAAGTGCATTGTACATAGTAGGGGCTTAATAAATATTTGTTGATTTCAATGGGAGCCTTCTTCTCCCTGAGCTTGCCTGAGAGTACCTGCTTTAGAGATCTGTAGTTTTAATGCCTTCATAATACCTCTCTGACACTGTGAGCTCATTAAAAATTTGATCTGAATGATCTTTCTGACATATTTTTCAGGTCTCAAAATATTTTTCTCCTCTGACCAGCTAACATTTTCCTCTCCTTTCCTTCTTGCTTTGCTCTCCCCTGATATAAGTCATAAGACCTCCCCTGATATAGATTCTAACCAAGAAAAGTTTTCCATAATAAAATGGAACTAAAATACAGAAAATCTTAAGTGTTTCCAGATTCATAAAGCATATGAAAATCCTAAACTTTCCTCTTCTGCTGAGAAATTTAAAATAAGACACATCCTGCATTAAAAAAATCAGTCTCTTCTGTCTTGTGTATTTATGGTTTTTTCTCTTTTATATTTCTACTTGCCAATACCATTTGTCTTCAGTTTCACAAGTTAATTTAAAGAATATTTTAAGTAGAAGGAGGGTAGGAAAGAACAAATTGCTGCTGCTCATACCCAAGTCTGGTTGTTACCCTAATTCTACTGTGCCTGGCTCATACTGTGGCTTACCAGAGAGTGTCAGTATTGAAATGTGTTTTAGAGTCAGCTCCATGACATCATGCCCCAACTTTTATATTTTGCCCACCAGTTCAATTAACTAAGCAGTTCCATTCTGTCAGCTCTTGCCTCTGGTGTGTTTGCCCTGAGGACCACTTATTCCTTTAATTGCCTTATCTTACTGTGGTCAACAAGTCTTGGTTCATCATCATCCCAATGCTACTCTTCAAGGGCTTCTTATTTAAAATACCTTTCTGATTGCCCTTGACAGGTGTCCTATATGACCTTTATCTGGCTGTCCCTATTAAGGATAAGATGGAGAGCACTGCCTTTGAAATACCTGTACACTAATAAGTAGCAGAGCATTTTCCTCAAGGTGACAGCATATCTTCTATTACATTTTCTTCTAAATCTTAGCTTGAATGATGCTACTTTTGTACTGGCATTCAAGTTATTTTCTTGGGACTTTACCACAATCTGCTCTCAGGTACTCATTCACCTATAGAACATTGTACTAAAAGCCAGTAAAACTGGCTCTGAGACTTGGAAGCTGAATGACCTTGGGCAAGTCACTTGGGCAACTGCTTTTTGCTGTTTTTTTTTTTTGGTGTATACAATGATGATAATGATAGTAATTTTTTTGTTGTTTTAGTCATGTCTGACTCTTCATGACCCACTTGGGGTTTTCTTGGCAAAGATTCTGAGTATTTTGTCATTTCCTTCTTCAGCTCATTTTGCAGCTGAGGAATCTGAAGAAAACAGTGTTAAGTGACTTACCAAGGTCACACAGCTAGGAAGTATCTGAAGCTGGATTTAACTTAGGTCTGCCTGACTCTAAACTCAGAGTTATGGGCTACTGCACCACCTATACCATAGGTTTTTAAGGATCAAATATGTGTTTTGGCAAACTTTAAAATGCCTTATAATGCCAACTATATCACAAGAGTATTGCATTTCAATGCAGCCTTCGTATCTTCCCTAAGTACCAGTCTTTGGTCAGTCTATCCATAGGGTAATAGAATTGAAAGATTTATATATGAGGGACATTAAAAAAAATTTATTTTGAACACATCATTTTGTAGATAAAGGAAATAAGTGACCAAGGGTTAAAATAACACAAGTAGTAAGCAGAAAAGCTGAGATTTAAACTGAAGCCCAAAGCTCTTTCCGTAATTACGTTATATCTCTGTGTTTTTTTTTTCTACGTTACAAAATAAGCTTTGGACTAGAGCAGAGGTGTGAAACACTCTGCCTGTGAGTCCTATGTTCCTCACAACCACACTTGAACCAAATTAAAATGTAATTGGAAAACATTTGACAAAATTAATAAAAAATGAAATAAAACATAAAAACATTAAATATTACATTTTAAAAGTAGGTCGATATGTGGCTGGCAGGGATCATTATGTATGGATTAGTGGTCCCCATTGCTATTTGAGTTTTACCCCAATGGGTTGGATGATCTCTATAATCCATTGCTTCTCTGAATCCTATGATATTATGATCTTGATTCTTAAATATGGCATTGACCTCTAAGAGCTTCAACCACTTTTTTTTTCTTTTCTCTAGGCCTATAGATGTTCTCTCTGCTTGCCTCTTAATTACCAAGCACTCACTCTCCCTCCACCTCTCCCCTCCTCTGTCTCTCTCTCCCTCTATTGCTCTTCCTCTTTCTTTCTGTCTCTGTCTCTGTATATATGTAGGGGCTGGAATGGAGTTATAAAAGATTCTGAAAGACAACTGCACTGTTCTAAGGAGGAAAAATGGTGTCTTAGTTCGTGACTTCAAGAATAAAATCAAATTCAGAGATGAGACAAAAGAATACACAATAGTCAGTCCCAATCTGAGATATTCTAACATACTGAGAAGTATGGGTTGCAGTGGAAAGAAGGCTGGATTGGAAGTCAAAAGATTTTAGTTTAAATTACTATGTTGGTAATAATCTAGGATGTGACTCTGGGAAAGTAACCTCTCCAGGCTTCAGTTAACTCAACTGTAAAATGAAAAGGGAAGGGAAAGGGAATTGATGACTCCTACGGAACAACCTTTCAGCTCTAAGATGATAGCTATCCTATGGTAATGAAATAATCAACCCTTGAAAGGTCAGTGATACAGTTAAGAAAAAAGTTAATGAGCATGTGAATTTTATACTTTTGGATTTGGTGTCAGGAAGACCTGGGTTCAAATCCTTCCCCTGATTCCTAATAGCTATGTGCCAATGGGCAATCCATTTAATCTATTCCTGTTTGTTTCATCTGTTAAATGAGGATAATGATTTTTTTTAAAGTATTAAATATGGGTCATCACCCAGAAGGTGGAGGCAAAGATAGAGATTCACCTGAATTCTTCCAAATTCACCTCCAAAATACATTAAAATTATGCCTCAAGATGAATCCTGGAGTAGGAGAACCAACAAAAGTATGGGTAAAACAATTCACTAGCCGAAGACAACCAAGGTCAACAGGAAGATCTGTCTTACTGATGTGAGAATGGAGTGCAGTCTAGCTCAAACCTAGCCTGGCCAGCAGACCTTGGGGGTAATGAATTGGCAGATGGCAAGGTTTATGGAGCTCTAAGGCCACAGGTGGTAAGGGGGTTGGATACCTGGTCAGAAGGAGATTACAGGGGACCCTTTGCTGACAGCGGGAGCAGGACTCTGTTGCATTGCACATATGCAGTTACAGGTTGCCATTCCAGGATAAGAAGGAGCACTAACAGGAGTGGAGACCCTGACTGAATTTCCAGGGTGGAAAATAGTACTTGTAGTTACTTACAGAACAGGGAATGGGGCAAAAGAACATTGATCACACATTTCCTTATATCATATCACCTTAAAAGAACTGAGAGAACAGTGGCACAAAAAAACCTGGATTGAAACAGTGTCTCCTCTACATAGGGATGAGAGTCTATCAGTAACATAAAGTAAAAGCCAATAAGGTGGAAGAATTAGCAAACAACAAAAAAGTTACCTAGAAAGTTACTATAGTGATAGGAAATATTGAAACACAAACTCAGAAGAAGACAAATTAAACTGCCTATATGCAAAGCCTCAAAGTAAAATGTGAATTAGCCTCAGGCCCTGGAAGAGGTTTAAAAAAAAGAATTTTAAAAACCAAGTGAACAGAATTACAAAACACATTTCACAAAAATAAAGTCACATCTAAATAATTAGAACATATTAATTTAACATGGGTAGGCCAAGCCAATATAATAAAAATGACAGTTCTACCTAAATCTATTTATTCCATGCCATCTCACATCAAACTACCAAAAAGTCATTTCATACAGCTAGAAAAGATAAGAAATTCATCTGGAAGTACACAGATTCAACAATATCAAGGGAATCAATGAAAAAAATGTGAAGAAAGACTGGTTAGCTATACCAGATCATAAACTGCATTACAAAATTGTAATCATCAAAACAATCTGACACTGGCTAAGAAACAGAGTAGTGGATCAGTGGCATCTATTAGAAATACAATACAAAGTAAGTAATTACCATAGTAATC